>NC_066583.1:163754562-164100187 GCF_024323335.1 Lathyrus oleraceus
GGTTTTTTGTGTGAATTATCATTGGAAGTAGAATTCCCATATTGCTTTGAATTCAACTAGTTGTGATTAGTTGTGTTTGATAGGCTTGTCATTGTCATACCGTTGTCACTATTATGCATATCAAATCTTTCTGATTGTGGTTCAGTTAGACGATTTGATCCGGGATATTTTAACTTGCTTGTGCGCCATAAATTTTTCAAAAACTATTTTTGTCAAAGTTTTAACTCGGGATCTATTCACCCCCTTTAGATCTAAGTCTATCGTCTAACACATTACTTTTTGGCCCACGTCATAATAGTAAGGATAAACCTTCCACTGAAACAAGTTCTCCATCGACCATATCTAAGTGCAGGATTAACAAAGTGGTATGTCGAGATGTTAGAGTTTGAAGTTTATTATGAAACCATAAGGGATCTAAAGGATCCAAATTTTGCAAACTTTATAGTCAATATGATTCGTGGAAAGCCAAAACTATCCCATGTCTGGATAATATTCACGGATGGGTTATCAAACAGACGAGGAAGTGGAGTTAGACTCATTCTAGAGAACAAAGCCAAATTAACCATCAAAGTATCCATGCGGTTTAAATTCCCAATTACCAACAATCAAGTCAAGTATGAATCAGTAATAATAAGCATCACTCTAAATCCAAAATGAGAGTAGAAATTATCAGATTAAAGAAAGATTCTCAGTTTGTAGTGTCACAAGTTAACATAGAAGCCCAAACAAAGAAGCAAATACTATAATGTGATGTCTGCTTGGCCAAAGAAAAGTTAGCCAAGTTCAAATTATGTGAGATAGAGCATATCCCTACAAAATAGAATACTAGGGTATACGTCTTATATATGCTAGAAAGTACCATGTCACATGGCATAAACCACTAATTTATCTAAGAGGCTCTGAAAAATCCCAGGATTGAAGGTCCAAAAGTTTTGGCAATGTCAATAAACATCGATAAATGAACATCATGGATAGAGCCTATTGCAAGATATATAAAACAAGGAACTATTCACCTTGATTCATATGAAGCCACCCTCATGAAGATAATATACAACTATTATTCCCTAATCGAATGGCCATTGTATCAAAGAGGATTGTCACCCCCTGCTAAAATGTTTAGAGAAAGAAGAATCATCCACACTTTAGTGGAGATACATGAAGGGATTGCAGGGCAACACTTAGGCGCGCGAGCATTGGCGAAAAGGTTCTCATTGTTGGATACTAGTGGTTGATGATGGTTAAAAACGCCAAGGAATATGTAAGAAGGTGTGACCTATGTCAACCACACAGATACATATACAATGCACATCCATCCAAATTACATGTGTTAACCTTACCATAGCCTTTCTCTTAATGGGGATTGGACATCCTTAACCCCTTTCACCATTTCCCTAGGTCAACTCGAGTTACTAGTTGTGGCAGTAGATCATTTTACTAAATGCATATAAGCAGATGTATTGGCAAAGATCACGATAATAAATATTTTGATTTTTTCAAGAGAAACATCCTAGTACGGTACATGATTTTGCAATCCATAACATGGAACATGCCACTCAGTTCACATATAAAAAACTCAGGACCTCTTGGAAGATCTGAACGTTAAGCAACATTTCGCGTCGATGGAACACACTGAAACCAATGGGTAAGTAGAAGATGCAAACCGAGTAATCCTAAGAGGACTAAATCAGAGACATATGAAAGCTAAAGGAAATTGGGAAGATAATCTCTCACACGTCCTTTAGGCCTACAAGACCACACCTCACTCAACCTCGATGAGGCTCACTTCTAGTTGACCTATGGGATGAAAGTCATCATCCCGATTGAAATATAAGAACCAATTTCGAGGATGGAACACCCCATAATAGAAGAAGACAACTCCAAGGCAATAAGACAAGAGGTTTACCTTCTGGAGAAAAAAAGAGCGCTATAACCCTTATAAGTATGGTCGTCAAACATGCAACAACAACTAAATATAACAAGCATGTTAGGTCCTGATAATTCAAACTAGAAGACCTAGTGTTGAGGCGCGTAGATATTGGGGGGGGGGGGAGGTAATGGATTGCATATTATAAGCTAATAGGGAAAGGTCATATAGGGTTAGAGGCAACATATTAATGAGAGCATACCTCAAACATTAGATGTGGAAAAACTCGAGATATTACAACTAAGTGTTTTTAAGTGTTTTACTTGTTGGACGAAAATGTAATCCCTCATATCTATTTAATGTTTTGAAAGTAATAGTACACCGCTCTTTGCAATAATAATTGTCAATTTAACTAACAAAAAATATGAGGCATGTATAAACATGCCTCTTCACGTTATAGTTGGTACACCCCCTATTGGTAGCTAGCCACTCCAAGGATGTAGGTGGTGAAGCCATTGTTACGTCGAATCTAAACCAAACCTAGATCAGTGGGAAGGCAACAAGACATAACCGTTGGTTGGGCATGGTCTTTGTTGACGTCAAAGAATACCTTAATCCCATGTAATGTAATAAAAATTCAAACAAATACAACAATGAAGCAAAATCACCGGCAAATAAGGTATTAAGATAAAAGAAAAATAAATCGTTATTGAAACACAAAAAGCCATACGAATAAAGGCATTGTTCAAAATATATTACAAATGCCTCAATGGCCTCAGACATCACTCAAGTAAAACAATTACAAATATTAACAATACCTTCTAGTCTCTTCTTCCTCTTATATGTCCTTTTCACCGTCTTTTGTCTCTTCCTCGTCATCACTACCAATCTTCCAATCCATAATCCTTTTCTCATGCCCATTTTTTCCAAAGGGATTACAATTCTAGGGCAGAGGAATTAGTCTTGTATGATGGACCTGTGGAAAGCAACAAGAGTGACCTAGATACCCTATTAACAATGTTATTGTACTCTTTCTTCAATTTCTAGTGAGATTCTTTCTCCTTCTTCCAAGCATTTTAGGGGAAAGTTACTTGGAAAAATTCCTTAATAGAAGTTTAAAACTCCTTCAAAGTCTTATCTTTTGTAGACAAAGTCCCATGTAGGTTGACAATCCTAGTCTCCAAACCAGAGGGAGCACCGTGGGCCTCTACTTCCTTCTTATGACCATATAAATTCTTGACCTCAATCTTCCAATGTCCAGCTTCTTCCTAACATTGATTCAACTCTTCCTAAAGGGATGTCCACTCATAAATGGCAGCCTCGTATTTACTCTTCCATTTCTCCTTTTCTTTAGGAAAATTATTATGAGAAAACACTTCACCCCAATCGACAACCACCAAAGTCAGCAAAGAAGCACCACAAAATGGATGATATGTTGTTTCAACCATTAAATCCATTTCTCCATTATCCGAAAGACCTTGGACGTAAGAAGAATCATGTTAAGAGAAAGTGGTATGTACTTCCTAAGACTTCTAAGACACTCTATAAGAAAGAGTAGACGGAAGTTTGAGGAGCACTACATTAGAAAACTTCACCGTTTTTCCAGGTCCTTTTTTAACCAAATCTTTACCTTGATTCCTCTTATTTTGATCACCAACCAAAAAGAAAGGATGATCATGTGACTTCTTGTTTCTCATTTCACTCTTGTTGGCGGGTCCTAGCTAAAGGTGGTCAAATTATGAGACGATGACCATAAAAGGTTGCTTGGTGGTGGCAGTTGCAGAGGTATTCTCGTTAGTCATCTTTGATGATCCAAAAGTTAATGGGGGATGAAGGATCTGAGAAGAACTTGTAACCTCCAATATTCTCTTCCTATCTTAAATTCTTTTGAGGGATATCATATATCTTATAAATGAAGATACAAATTATTAGCTAATGACAAACATATTGAAGTATCTAAGAAAATAGGACAAATTCCCCTCCTCGCCAAAACGTTTTGTCCGCTCTTCGACATTAGAGGCGTTCAAGATGGCTCAGAAATTGATGAGTCATCTTTATTCTGGTTAGACCCCACCTCCCAAGACCTTTCCCCTTTTCAAAACCTAGGTCTCCCAAAATTTACCAAGTCCTTTTTCATCAACGTTTCATTTAAGGCTAACTTATCATCCAAGGCATAATATAGGGAATCCTAGTTGAAATAGTCCCAAGACTAGTATTTCCTAACCCTTTCCATGCACCGAGGTAAAAAGAAGAAAAATCACAAGTAGAAGCAGGAGTCTCACTGCTTATTTAACAAAAAACTGAATGAGCCCCCGGAGTCAAAGGGGTCACCAAGATATAATTGTCATTTAGAATTTTCCAATTATCTATATAAACACTAAACATCTTGGTCTATTGACATATATAGATGATCCCCATATCGTAAACACGATCCTTTAAAGTGTAATACATAAAATAAGTTAAAGAAAAGTCGGATGGACAACTCAGTTTCACATTACTCACACAAATACTAGAAGATTTTGGCAAAATCCTAAGCAGACAGATGAAGCTAGGAAGGGGTTATGGCTAGGTGATCCAAAAATCCTTCTTCGAACATGCTAAAGGGTAACCTAAATCTCAAACAAGTAAAGAGGAATTCGTAGAAGGGGATTGTGTACCCATCATAACGACTACAAATTATTTTACCCTGATCAATATGAGAAATCACCAAATCATAAGACAACCCCACTTAGATATAGGCCTCTACCACTTTCTATGTGCACTTATACATAGAAACAGCCCCCACCGGTTCAAGGTCAACCAAAGTATAAAGTATAGAGTCGGGAGGTTGCACCAAAATTGTGTATCCCCAGTTCACAATGTCGTCCCAAATGTCACATAAAAGAGAACTTCAGTAAAAAACTGGATGGTGAGCCCTAAAGATGAGGTGTTCCCTAATCTCCTTAGCAGTATGATCTCGACCATACACCACTTTGAATGTTCCAATGAAGTAAAAAGTTTTAAACTCATTTTGAGAAGAAATATTTGCCTTTTTTTCCTCGTGATCTCACATTGATGAAGCAAAGCGAGTGACTACCTCCATATAAGCCAGAGTGCGGGAGCCACCATCCTCGCTCCTATCATGAGGACTAGGAGGGCCACTTCCACTCTCTACGGAACTTCCCCCAGTACTAGAACTATCACTTAGAACCATCAAATTTGGTTTACAACCATTAGCCTCCAAAGGTTCGTCATTAGAAATATTAGGGTTCCCATAGATGGCTACTATGGGAGAGTCACTCTCCACCATCTCCATTTGCATTTACAGGTACACCTCCTAGGTCATCCATGAAAGATAGTTAAATGGATAAAATAGTAAGGTAAGAAATGGTATATGAGGAAGAAGATGAAGCATAAGAGACTATTTGAAAATAAAATGACTGATAATGTGAAGGTGAAAAGATAGTACGAATGAGAAGTAAGCACAAAATTGATAGATGAAAAGGAAAAAGGAAATGAAAGTCGTGAGAAATGTTAAATAAAGTTTTATATAAGAAAAGAAGAAAAGGAACCAACATTATAAAGTGTGAGAAAGTGAAAGATCAATAATCAACAATTTGGATGGTGCCTTAAAAACACAAATATAATTAAGTGCATTTGAATGATCTAGACAAATGCGCCACACCATATCTTATTCACATAGAGCCACATGTAGGACATTCAATGAAGCATACCAATGACTAGACGTGCATTTAATGAAGATGTCATCAGGTCTTTTCCACTCATAGACATAATATCACTAACAAAGCAATACCGAACCCAACTTTAGAAGGCTTCTTATGCATCACAATATAGCAAGCCCGATGGCAACGGTATCGTGTCGTTCATATGGCCAAAAGTCCAAAAGACCTAATTTGAAATACCCCACAAATAGATTTTTTTTAAATAACCATTTTTAAAAATAAAAAATCGAAAATAACAAATAATTCAAAAAAATTACCAAAATAACCACTTTTAAAAGAGGATGTGCCAGATGAATTGGCGCATCCCCTAAGTATGAAGAGGAGACACCAATAACATTGACGCATGCATTGGGCTCATCATGAGGAGGCGCCAATGCTATTGGCGCATGCATTGACCCTCATGAGGAGGCGCCAATGCCCCTGGTGCCTTAGTGTTGCTTGTGGTGTGAACGCCAATGCCTCTGGCGCCTGCACCTCATGTATTATTATTTTTATTTAATTTTTTTAATTTTTAATTTTGTTTATTTATTAAATAAAAAAGAATAATGTAACAAAAAAAATTTATTCATGTGGTAATAGCCATTAAGAAATGCAAGGATCTTTGAAACAAGGAGACACATTTCGCACAAAAGAGGAATGTGTAAAAGCCATTAAGAAATTACACATGCAACTATCAACTGATTTCAGAGTTGACAAAACTAACGCATTGGGGTATAAAATTTATTGTCCGAATGAGCACTGCATTTTTAAGTTGTCAGCTTCGTACCAGAAGAGGAGCGAGTCTTGGGAGATTGGATCAATGGGTCCAAATCACACATGCATGCTAATAAAACCAATGCAGAATCATCGTAAATTAAGCCCTCAGCTAATATGCGATGAAATATTGTCTGTCATTGGCGACAATCCGTTATTAAAGGTGAGTACAATAATCTCGCATATTAGGGCAAAGTACGAGTACACTCCATCATATAGGAAGGCATGGATAGCTAGGACAAAGGTTGTTGAAAAAGTGTTTAGCAATTGGGAGGAGTCTTATAAAAAAATTCAAAATACATGTTGGCTCTAAAACAATATGCTCCCGGGACTATTATCAAGTTGGAAACATTGCCCACGTATACACCATACGAGATGTGTGCTGTTGGAAATGGAATATTTCACCATCTCTTATGGGCGTATCAACCATGCATCATAGGTTTTTCTTTATGTATACCAATTATACAAATTGATGGTACATGGTTGTACGGGAAATACAAAGGAACATTACTGATGGCAGTGACACAAGATGGGAACAATAACATTTTTCCAATCGCCTTTGCCCTAGTTGAAGGGGAGACTGCTGAGAGATAACATTTTTTCCTAAGAAATCTCTGATTGCACGTTGCACCTCAGCCTAACTTATGTTTGATCTCCGACAAACACCCTTCAATCATCAGTGCATATAATAATATTTATAATGGCTAGCAAAATCCTCCTTCGACGCATGTGTTATGTATTAGACATATTGCTTAGAATTTCATGCGGGAAATCAAAGATAAGATGTTGCAGAAGAAGGTTGTCAATGCAGGTTACACATTATCAGAACCTTCTTTCAAACACTACCGCGAAGAAATAAGATTGTCAAACGGAGATGCAATGCGGTGGATCAATAGTATTCCATTGGAGAAGTGTACTAGGGCATACGACAATGGTCAATGTTGGGGCCACATGACAACAAATCTTGTGGAATCAGTGAACTCAGTCTTCAAAGGCATATGTAATCTACCTATAATCGCTTTGGTGCATGCAACATATTTCAGGCTAGGGGCAGTGTTTGAAACCAGACGCTCAAAATGGAGTTCAGTGTTGCAATCTGGACAGTTGTTCAGTGATGCTTCAATGAAATTCATTAGACATGAAGCTGCCAAAGTAAACACACACGTGATTACGGTCTTTGACCGTACTAAAGGTTGGTATAGTGTTGCCGAGTCCATGGATCACAATGAGGGCATGCCGATGGGACAGTACAAAGTCGAACTAGAGAGAGGTTGGTGCGACTGCGGAAAGTTCCAAGCCTTTCGTACCCCCTGCTCCCATGTAATTGCGGCATGCTCAAAGGTTCGAAGGGATCCATCCTACTTGCTATCTGAAGTTTACAAAGTCGTCAGTCTTTCAAATGTTTATAAAATTAGTTTTTCTGTAGTGGCAAAAGAGGATTATTGGCCAGAATATCAAGGGGACATCGTCTGGCACAACGAAGTTATGCGAAGGAAGAAAAAGGGTCACCCAAACAGCACCCGGATTCGAATCGAAATAGATACGGCGAACAAAATGGTTAGACTATGTAGTTCATGTCGTCAGCCAAGTCACAATCGTAATAACTATCCTAGTGTTTGAACGAGCACAACCAGATAAATTCACATGTACCTCTATTGCAATATATGAACAACTAAATTTATTTCATATTAGACGTCTGTGACGAAAGTACCATTACATAAACAGTAACACAAATAATTATAACAACTAGAATATAAGAACTATGCAATTACAACCATCAAAACAATTTTGAACATGTAATGCATCATCCTACGAGCGTCTTGGTCGGTCTTAATATCCACAAATTCACGCACTTCTCCGTTTTGGTTGAACGTGGACACAAGTCATTGTATTCTTCTAATCCTTTCACCCTCTCCAATTTCTCCCTCTAACCAACTGTACAACGTCCGATTAAGACGTTCAAACATATCTGTGTTCCAAAGTCGAATATGTACCGGAGTCACAACGGCGAAAAATATTACATCGACATTTCTTTTCTAAATGTATGCAGACATTGTTAAAACAGAGAAACTTAGGTGAATGAAGTTGAACTAGAGAAAATATGGTATTAGGAGATGATTTTGTGTGAAAAATATTGCATCCAAGGCGTGACATTTATACAGAGTGAACATAAAATGCATGCGCCAAGAGGGATGACGCCCACATGACATGACATGCAGACGCCAGAGGCATTGGCGCCCACACCACAAGCAACACTAAGGTGCTAGGGGCATTGACGCCTCCTCATAAGGGTCAATGCATGCGTCAATAGCATTGGCGCCTCCTCATGAATAACCCAATGCATGCGTCAATGCTATTAGCGCTTCCTCTTCATGCTTAGGGGATGCACCAATTCATCTGACGCATCCTCTTTTAAAAGTGCTTATTTTGTTTTTTTTTTGAATTATTTGTTATTTTCGATTTTTTTTATTAAAAAAATGGATATTTAAAAAAAATAATCCCATAAATACCATATTGGCGTCGAAAGAAATATGAATTTTATCATTTAAAATTCATTCAATTTCTATTTTATTCACAAACTGACTTGAGTGTTGAAGTGTTGACATTGCAGGTTCATCCATATCACCACGCCATAGCAAGTTGCGACACCTCATTGTGGAAGTGCAATGACAATTCTAATTTCAAGACGGAACACATCCTATTTTTTGTATTAAAAAATTGACAAAAAATAATATTGTTTTCTTAATATTAAAAAGTTATTCTACGAGTAAAAAAACTTAATTATTTAGTCAAAGTAAATATATTACGAATAAACTTTATTTTAGCTTGAAACAAATGAAGACTATAATAAAACAATTTTTATCTATTTAAAAAAAAATTAAACCAATTAAAAAATAATTTGGTTTAGTTTTATATTTGAGTTTTTTTTCTAATAAAACACAAAATAAACAAATGGAAAAACAAATTAGTTTAATTCAATTCAATGAGTTTAGATATATAAAAATCTTTTTAAAAAGAATTTTTATTCAAACTCTGGATGATTTTATACTATTAAATAAGTCTATAAATTATAATATAAAAATATTTCTAATAATTAGACACTACCAAAGTAGAAAAATAGAAAAAGAAAAGGAAAACGGGTTTAGTTGAATTCGATCTTCTTGAATCTAAATTGAGTGCCCTCGTTTTTCTTACACCATGTGACACTCTTTAAGAATTCAACGCCATGTGACATTCCTCCATTTTAATCGAACTTTAATTGACCATTATAGTAAATCACAAGAAATAGGAGAATCTTGTTGACAAGAGAACAAATAATTGGATTGGAGAGAAAGTGAAGTGAAATGAACCACTCGTGGAGGACAATACTGTTAATTGAGATTGCCATTCCGTTTTTTATATCACTCAAAATGCGTGAACAGTGATGCGCATTTGGACATATTGATTGAATAAAGGTAGTGTAGGGTGGGTATAAAATAGTTTTATAGTATTATTTAATAAGATTTTATTGTTCAACTATCTCATGTTATTACTTTTAAAATTTAAATATAATTTGTTGAGATACACGTTATTCATTAATTGATAGTGTTAAAATTTTCACACTTTGCCTATTCTTTTTTCTCTAAAGTTAAACTCTTATTTATTTATTTATTATTATTTATATTCTCTTTATTTTCTAGTTACACGTTGCTTAGCCTTTAAGAAAAGTGGCAAGCAATTTAAGTGACTTCAAATTCTCTTCATTTTTCAAATAAACAGATACATCTATATTTCTTAATAATTCTTTGTAAAACCTGAATTAAATTAATTTGACAATTGAATTGAGAAATACTATCAAATTAATAAAGTCTATAAAATTTTATAGAATATATTTTTTTTAATATTCTATTATATCAATTTATTTTAACATATAATAAATTATTTAAAATATGCGTAAAAATCAACTACTAGAATATACAATCAGCTATTAGAATATATAATTGGTTTAGGTTGGTCACATGTCCAATACAGTATAAGTTTAATATTCGTTCATTACATAAATATTACCACGTGAACAACAAAAAATGTATGATTCAATCCATAATTCACTTTATTCCTGTTTATTCACAAACTGACTTGGACGTTAGAGTGTTAATCTTACAGGTTCATTCTGCGCAATTCCACTAAAGCAACTCGCACCACCGCATCAAGGATTTACACAAACAATTTTGATTCCTTAACGAAACAGTGGTGTCATATGTGGAAATCGACTTCTTATCCCTACGAATTTCCACAATTAAATCTCTGATTTGATCAGATCTTTCCTGATTCAATCAGATTTCCTTTAATTCAAACCTCAACCGCTTTGACCAATACCCTGAGATGGAAGGATATTCAAACCTCCTTCCAAAAGATCCTTCGAAATTCTCTAAATCAAGGTCTTCTTCAACCTTCGTCATAGACACAGTCGTTGGAGATCCGTTCATACAAGTAAATCATCCACCACAAAGATCTGTTAGAATAACCTCTTTAAATAAGAAGCAAGAAGATGAAAGACTAATCCTAGGATTTCAAGATCATGAGAAGGTGGATGGAACTCCAAATGCTACATTTTTGTTGATCATTACTGCTACCATCACTAATCATTCCGTCACAAGGATCCCCGTAGATGACTGGCGTTTCTGTAATCTGATTTACTTTAGAATTTTCACTGATCTTGGCTTAAGGAAACAAGATCTAAGGTTGTGTGAAGGTCAGAGCCACATGGCATTCAACGATTCTTCTACTCTTTTGTGTGGATAAATGTACTTACTTGACTCTTTGGGAGAGAGGAATAATAAGAGAACGATAAATATTTATTTCTTTGTGATTCAGTGCGAAAATGTCCACAATGACATTCTCGACTGACCATTCATGGCGACTCTAGATGTCGTGACCTCCCCCTTTCACCTGGTGATAAAGTACCACCGTGATTCTGGTAAACTTGATGTAGTCAAAGCCGACCTTCGTAGAGCACACCAAATACAATAAGTAATATTAAAGAATCCCTTTATCATAACTGTTGGTCCTGAATGAAGAGTCAGGTAAGTTGAAGAAGTTTCATATATAGTCGTCCTCGATGTTCGTGAAGACGAATTCCCATAGGGAGACACGCTAGGCTCCCTGATCGGGATCAAGGTAAAATCCCTAAGGTCGGTTCAGGACAGAGACTTCAAAGCAGTCCGACTGGATGGTAATCTAATGAGGTTGGTAAGAATGGGAGTCGACGTACCTGCTGAAGTAAAGGAATGGTTAGTTAAATGTTTGAGAGCAAGCATTGATTTCTTTGCCATCTCTCCCCGTGAGATTCCAGAAATAAATTATAATGTAGAATTTTACTAGGTGAACGTTGACCCCAACACCCAGTATGTGTCCTATAGGAGAAGGCGGCGGTCTCCTAAGAAGGCATAGGCTACAACAAAGACAATCCAAGGTTTATTAGACGCTAATTTCATTTCCAAAGTCAAATACACCAAATGGATTTATAATGTGGTGTTAGTCAAGAAAGCCTCAAGAAAATAGATATGTATGTCGGTTTATGTGGATCTATGTGTTTGTAGACATGATTATGAAAGCCTCAAGAAAATGGATATGTATGTCGGTTTAGGTTGAACACATTAACCCATGAGTATGAACTTTTCATAATGAAACCTGAAGAGAACATAAATCAAATGAAAACATGATTTACCCATATCGTGAGTCATATGAGAACTTTGGAAAAATATTCTCAAATGAGGAATTAGTCATAAAAATTCTTAGAAGCCTAAATCGTAATTGGAAACTCAAAGTCACTGCAATGTGTGAATCCAAGGATTTAGCAACAATGGACACACATAATATCTTTGGTAAATTGTAGGAACATGAAATGGAACTCAAAAGACCTGCCATGGATGAAGAAGGAGAAAAGAAAAACAAGAGTCTAGCACTTAAAGCTGAGGAATCCGACTCTGATGATGACATGGTTCTCTTAGTAAAGAAAATCAAGAGATTTATCAAGAATGTGAAAAAACAAAAAGAAGATAGTAAAAAGATACAAAAAAACATCATTCAATCCAACTTACTTTAATTGTGGAAAGAAAGGACACATCAAACCACATTGTTCCCTATTCAAGAAAGCAAATCAAAATTTCAGAAAAAAACTTAGAAAAAGAAGAAAGCTTATGTCGCTGGGAAGATAATGATATGGAATCCTTGGACGATGAAGAAAAATAAAAGCCAACATCTGTCTAATGGAAAATCACCAAGACGATGAGGTAATGATTCACATCTCTTATCACGATTTATTTAGAATTTGTAAAAAAACTAATCAAAGAAACCAACAAACTAGAACAAATTGTTCCTACATCTAAGAATATAATATCATTTCTTAAATATAAAAATATAACCCTAGTAAAGGAGATAGAGCTCCTTAGAGAGAAACAAAAAGATTCTATTCAAAACTCTTCTATTTTAAATGAAGATGATGAACCTGACAAGTGCGATAACTGTGACAATTTAAAAAATGAAATTTGCAATCTTCAAAAAACACTTGTCAAGTTCACCAAAGGAATAGATAACTTAAATGTCTTATTAGGGAATCAAATAGCCATTTAAAACAAAGTTTGATTAAGATATGAACCAAAGAACAACAATATAAATTTTGAAAACATTTGTAAGACCAAAACCACATCTCGCTGTAAAACCTTAAAATGCAACTACTATAATAAAGATGGTCACATTGCTATATTTTGTTTCATTAAGAAAAGCCATGAAAGTAAAAAAGGACATCCTTCTTCACACTTCTATAGAAAACTCTTTGAACACAAAGCAAAAATTGTCTAACCATGAAAATGCCTATATCTCCAAAAGGAAGAACACGAATATTTAGGAAACTAACATACAAGGACCCAAGATCATATGGGTACCTAAAGTTAAGAACTAACATTCTTTTTGCATAAGTGTTTTACAGTCTTAAACAATAAATGGTATCTTGATAGCGACTGTTCAAAGCATTTGACAGGTGATAAAACCTTATTCTCCACCTTCTTTCCAAAAGAAAGAGAATTTGTTTCTTATAGGAATAACAATAAGGGAAAGATTCTAGGTTTTGACACCATTGGTAAGTCTCTAAATCCAATGATTAGGGAAGTTCTCTTGGTAAATGGATTTAAGCATGTTTTACTCAGAATTAGTCAAACATGTAACAAAGGTAATAATGTAATATTTGATTCTTCTAGTTGCAGGGTCATAAAGTTAAAATCAAACGAAACTTTATTTACTAGCTCAAGAAGTGGAAATGCCTATACAATGATTTTAAATAAGACGCCTTCAAGTGATGTATGTCTCTTAAGTAATGAGGATGAATCTTGGCTATGACATATGAGAATATCCCACATCCACATAGATCACTTGAACAAATTGGTCTGCAGGGATCTCGTAGACCATCTTCCAAACTTGCATTTTGAAAATAACAGATTATGTGATGCATTCCCAAAAAGGAAGTAAGTAAGGGCCCTTTTTAAATATAAAAATATAGTTTATATTGATTGATTCTTACATCAGCTTCACATGGACCTTTTTGGACCATCTAGAACCGTAAGTCTAGGTGGAAACGTCTACACCCTTGTAAATGTCAATGACTACTCTCGCTATACCTGAAATTTATTACTATCTCATAAAAGATATGCATTTGTTTCCTTTCGTAAGAATTGCATCTATAATAAGTGACCACTGTGTAGAATTCCAAAATGAGGAATTCAAAAAAAATTGTAACAAGAATGGTATTTGGCACACATTTTCCACTCCATGAACTCCCCAACAAAATGGGGTAGATCTCTAGTAGAGCTTGCAAGGACGATGCTCAATGAGACCAATTTTTCTAAATTTTTATGGGCTGATGATGTGAGCACCGCTTGTTATGTTATGAATCATGTATTGATAAAACCAATTCTAAAGTGGTTTCCCTATAAACTATACAAAGGAAGAAAACCACATATTTTTCTCACTTACATGTCTTTGGTTGCAAATGTTTTATCCTTAATAATAGAAAATATAACCTCAGAAAATTTGATTCAAAAGTTGATGAAGGCATATTCATAGGATATTATACTTCTACCAAAGCTTTTAAAATCTATAACAAAATAAATATAACAACCAAATAATTAATTCATGTTATCTTTGATGAATCTAACCTTAAACCTATAAAAATATAAGTTGTTGATTGTGCATATATTTTGGAGAAGACAATTTTGGAGGATAATCAAGAAATGGATCAAGAACAAAGTGAAAATCAAGTAACAGAGGAAGAACTGGTTCAGGATCAAATCCTAGACACTCCGCAAGAACATCAAGATCTCTCAAAGTAATGGATACAGATAAAGCACAATATGATCTAGAATGTTATTGGAGGTATATCCAAGGGAGTCATTACTCTACGGTCTCTCAATAAGGTATGTAACATTACGGATTTCGTTCCACAAATTTAGCCAACGGGAAGCGACAAAGCTATCGTCGGCAAACATTGGTCTCTTGCTATGCAAGAAGAGTTAAATCTATTTGAATGAAACAAAATTTTGGAACTCATTCCTATAGCTTCAGCTAATATAGTAATTGGTATCCAATGGGTCTTTGGTAACAAGTTGGATGAAGATGGAAATGTTTATAAGAAATAAAGCCATACTCATTACGAAGGAATAAAATATATAGGATGGAATAGATTTCTATAAAAACCCATGCTCATTTAGCTAGATTAGAAGCCATAAGGATATTATTAGCCTTCTCATCATGAATTTCAAATTATTCAAATGAATGTAAAAATTGCCTTTGTAAATTGTTACATCCAATAAGAGGTATTTGTTGACAAACCTCCAAGTTTTATCAACCCAAATTTTCTAAAACATATTTTTAAGCTAAAGAACACACTATATAGGCTGAAACAAGCTCCTAGAGCATGATATGATCGTTTAAGTGAATTCTTGCTTTAAAATAAGTTCCAAAGAGGACAAGTTGATAAAACTCTTTTCATCAAGAAAACCAAGCATGACATATTGTTAGTTCAAGTTTATGTCGATGATATTATCTTTAGTGCTACTAATGAATCCTTGTGCAATGAATTTTAGGAGATTATGCATAATTAGTTTGAAATGACAATGATGAGAGAGCTCAAATACTTTCTAGGACTTCAAATCCACTAAACTAAGAATATAAACCTCATAAACCAAGCCAAATATTATAAAGAACTATTAAAAAGATTTGATATGGAGAATTCTAAAATAATAGCAACCCCAATGTCAACCTCATGCAACCTAGACAAAGACGGAGATGGAAAATCGGTTAAAGAAAATAAGTACTGAGGTATGATAGACTCTCTTTTCTATCTAATTGCATCTCGTCCTGATATAATGCTTTATGCATGTATATGTGTACGCTTTTAAGCATCCTCGAAAGAATCACATTTAAGTGCGGTTAAACGTATTATAAGATATCTCTCCGACACACAACATATGGGTTTATGGTACCCCAAAGGAGAATATTGTGACTTAGTTGGGTGCCACGACTCCAGTTTTGTTGAGTGAAAATTGGATAGGAAAAGTACCGGTAGTACGTGTCACTTACTTGGTAACTTGCTTGTCTCATGGTATATTAAGAAACAAGCAAGTGTCACATTATCCATAACTGAGTAATAATACATTGATATGGGTAGTTGTTACACTTAAATCATATGGATGAAACAAAAGCTCAGTGAATACCATGTAAATAGGGGAGTTATCCCAATAAGATGTGACAACACTAGTGCCATAAATCTCACAAAAAAATTGATATTTCACTCTCGGGCTAAACACATTCAAGTTAGGAACCACTTTAGAGACCATGTTGAAAAATTGGAATGCGTACTTGATTTGTAACTTCATATAATCAACTCACATATATTTTTACAAAACCCCATCCTAAAGAAAACTTCTTTTTCATAAGACCCATATTAGGAGTATTAAACAAATAATGCATAGAATAAAAAAGACTGTGTGTGTTAAAACCATGTGATACATGTTGATCTACGTGCTTATGTTTTCATACTTTATTTCTAGTGTTGAATATTTTTATCTACATTTTTCATTTCAACAAAGGGGAAGAAATATACTCTAAGGGGGAGTAAAGTATACTCTCCGCTTAATTGAGGGGAATTTAATCATTCCAAATATATATTTGTTATTTCTTTTACCACCTCCCTAAGAGATGAGTTGTCATCATGGAAAAGGGGGAGAATATGAATCTACGTGCTTGTAGGTATAAATTTGAAAATCCCTCAGAAGATTCATCTAAAGTTGTAATGACGATAACAATGATTAAAGTTCATGGCAATAACTTTCAATCTCACTATACTTAGACATTATTCTTGTCTAAAAAAAGAGACATATTTGTTGCCTTTCAAAAACTAGCCAAGATTATCCAGAATGAAAACACAAATTAAGTATTACATCTATTAGAAACAATCACGATGGAAATTTATAAAATGAGGAATTCAAAACATTTTGTCACGAGAATGTTATTTGACATATTTCTTTGAATCCACTAACTCCTCAATAAAACGAGGTAGTAGAGAGGAAAAATATATCTCTAGAAGACCTTGTGAGGATGATGCTCAATGAGATAAATATTCCCAAATACTTTTGGAGTTAATGCAGTAAGCACTTCTTGCTATGTTATGAAATATGTCTTGATAAGACAAATTTTAAAGCAGAAAACTTATGAGCTATATAGAGGAAGAAAGCTGAATATTTTTCTCTTACATGTCTTTGGGTGCAAATATTATACATATATGTGCTTGCAGTTATAGTGAAGTAGTGATCCAAGACAATGAAGCTTATAGATAGCGAAGATGCAAGTCAACTAGTAGCTGCTTAGTTTTGATGATGACAACACTTGTAGTTTGGCATATGCAAAAGATAGTTCAAGTGTTCAAGCTATCCTCCCTAATTAATCTAGACATATGTTTAAAGTCAACACTAAAGTCCAACGACTCTCAAGTGAAGACTTAATTTTCAAGAATTACCAATGGTTTAACCTTTCAAACTCTTGGATGTTAGTATTCAACATGAAGATATATCAAGCATCATCAATAAGACTCAAGGTTATTGTGTAATAATAAAGTCAAAGGTAATGGTGTTAAAACTTGAAGCTTCAGAGTATGAAAGATATGAAACGTGAAAACTCGTCCAGTCGTGTTCGTCTGAGTGACCAGTGTCTTGTAAGATCACAATGGTATTTCAATAAAAAATATGGCTAAAAATACAGACACACACATACACAAAAGTTCTTGAGAAGCCTCACACTTTTTTTTATATAAAATCACAAAAAAATGTTTTAAGGCCCGACTAGTTGATTAGGGAACTGTCTGATTAATTAAAATATTTTTTCTAACTGTCTAAACGATTACATCTTTTGCCTAATCAATTAGATTATGCTTAATTGAGTCTATAATTGACTATGATAATCTATTAACGAATAGTAATGACTCTATATCAAAACCTTTCATTTTCGACCTCAACAATTAATTATTTTAGGTACCTAATCAATTAGGATATTGAATAGGCTCATGGCTTGTTTCCAAATTTACACCACGCCATGAACTATAAATAGATAGATTTTCTATCACTTTTTCATATCTAGAAAATGTGAAAAATCTCACTTTTCATTTATCCCACCACCTCTTTAAACCTCTCACTATTTTAGCCACAACGCTTCACGAGTGTTCTTGAGTATAAGTGAG
Organism: Lathyrus oleraceus; assembly: GCF_024323335.1. Taxonomy (NCBI): domain Eukaryota; kingdom Viridiplantae; phylum Streptophyta; class Magnoliopsida; order Fabales; family Fabaceae; genus Lathyrus; species Lathyrus oleraceus. The sequence goes on from NC_066583.1 coordinate 163,772,666, forward strand.
GAATATTGTTTTAGGTTATGGCAAAATTTAAATTTATCAAGAGTGAATTTTCTCTTAAGTAAATAATTTTTTCATAGGAAGTTGGTATTTTGGATGTGAGTTAAACCAATTAAAAAATCTTATTTGTATTGGGAATTATCTTAGGAAATCTCTGTCAAGTTCTTGAATTTCTCCTTTGAAAAAAAACTCTATTCTGGATCGAAAGCTCTGCCATTAAAGAAAAATACCTCTTTTGGTTTGTGAATACCAACCAGTGAAAATATCCATAGTGGTTCTTAAGCTCAGTCTGGTTAAAATCTCCATGGGTTCGAGATTAACCTAGTCTAAATCTCTCTTGGTTTTTGAGTTCAATTTGGTGTAAAAAACTCAATGGATTTGAGACCAGCTCGATAAAAATCTCGGTTTAGTTCAGGGTCAACCTATTTAAAACTCCAGTTTGGTTTGGAAGATAGCCAACTCAAAACTTCATCTTGGTTCGAGATCTGCCTGTGCAAAATCTTTGTTTGGTTTGGAGACTAACTGCTATAAGCCTTAATTGATGTTTGATTAGAAGTTAGCCTGAAAACTCCATTTCCTTGTATATTTTCTTATCTCATTTTGACGATAATTTAAATGATTCTTCAGATGATTCTTTAGATGCATCTTCATTTTCCTCTTTGATATTTACCTCATCTTGAAGTAATTGAATTAAGTCTTTGATTTTCTTGATGATCTCATACTTATTTGAATTTCTCTCTAAATCACCAATAATATTTGTATCTTCAGATTATAATATTGGATTAGTGATAACGTGAAACTATACTGTTTATTTTACTCGATTCGCATACATTTTAGTATAATTTTGTGTATATTTTATTGTATTATGTCGATGTTGGTGCCCTATTTCAGGTACTTGTCGATGCAAGACTCGCGTGTGAGAAAGAAGTAAAGAAAAGAGAAGAAATTAAGAAAAAGGGAAGAAAAGAAGAAAAATGCTGAAAATGCAAGTTTTGGGCTTGTGGCGTTCGCCACGTCACTTCAGACTTTTCGTACCATGACGTTCGCCATGGCCCTGTGGCGTTCGCCACAGATAGGCAGTACTGTTTTTCAGCAACTACACAAAACATGGTCAAAACCTCACCTTATTTTCCCTCCACCACTTCCACATGAATTTAGGGAAGTTCATCATGTAGCGGTAAATTCATGACCATCAAGCTATGGATAAGCTAGACGTCAATTAAACCAAAGTCGCCACCGCGCTTTTATTATTTCCAAGGGAAAATGGAAAAGTACGAACAAAACTCAAAAGATAAGAAGTTTTCAAATCAAAACTAAAAAAAATGTCAGAGATTACAGGTAAGGTTGTTGGTTACACAGAGGGAAGGTGTTAGCACCCAAAGTGTCTTAGGTACTCCTAGGGAGCCCTTTCTTGTGTGCATATGTGTTTTTGTATAAAATGATGTCTGTAATTAATATAGTGGAGGGATGAGAAAATAATTCATTAATTATATATTTTTTTGTTTGACAAGACCTTCGGACTTGTGCCTACGTACCAACATAAAATGAGGGATCAAAATCTCGTAGTTCGTGGTATAACTTTCAAAGTGAATGAGTTGCTTTTAACAAAATTTCAAGTCTAAAAAAGGCACCAAAGGCCTAAAAAGGTTTGAATGAGTGTTAGTTATTTTTGTCTTTTTGAAATTTTAAGTCAAGTATAGTTAAGTCCATTTACAAGTTTGATTAAGAAAAAAGAGTTTAAAAATGCAATGGCATAAGGCCAAAGTTTCTAATTTGTAATAGGTCTAAGTTTTGAAAAACACAAAAAAAGAATATTTTAAAAGGGGGGAGAGATTTGAAATTAAATAAGTGGGGAGGAGATGAAGAGACTAATCCTAAGCAAAAATTTAAAAGTTAAGAGTTGAAAAGATCTGACCAATGGGCTACAATTCGATAGACAAGAATGTCATATAGAAACCCAAATCTCCCTTGGACTTTAGGATCAAGCAATATCAATACACAAATAGTAAGATGAAGAGCAAGGCATCAAATAAAGATAGCCACATCCAAGCTTAGCAACTTCATGATCTTCTTCATAATTTCCCATGCATAAGATGGACTCAAAGATAGGCACTAGGCACAGGTTCAAAGTAACAACTCCCAAAAACCATGTAGTAGATGAACTCAAATGGGATAACAATATTTGCTTCAGGTGAAGTTTCAAATCACAAGCATTTGGTTTCATGAAAGTTGTTATTGGCCAAGTCCTTTTGCATAGGGAATGTTGCCTAATTCCAAGTCCAAAGTCTCAGAGCAAACCAACATTCCACACAAAATGTTTTTTAGGGTTTTTATTGTTATTATGTACATTAAGGTCAAAAGGCCACAAACACAAACAAGTATATACAAACTCAATATAAACACAAGATATGGCTCAAATGAGCAAAGTGAAAAATGAAATTAAAGTAAACAAGTTAAATGACATGAATAATGGTAAATGAATAAAGGCTCAAAATTAAAGTGCACAAAAGTAAATGACTTGAAATTAAATGTTAATTGTTAGTTGATTAGAAGTTAGTATTGCTCTTGCTTTTGTTTTGTTTAAGTCATTCTTTGGAGAACACTCAACCCACTTGTCACAAGCATGGATCCTTGAACCAAGACATTTTCCAAAGGAAGGAAAAAAGACCAAGTTTCCACACAATACCATGAAAGAGGGGAGACTTACAATCTTACTTACTAGAATGCTATGCCTTTTGTGTCATAAATTTAGCGCTATGTTAAGCAATCGTAATTGGACTTATGCAGAAGTCACAACTATTTGAGGCCGGGTAATAGAAATTTTTGTGTTAATGCATGTTAGAGACATGGTATTATGAACCATGCTCCTAAAACATACCACACTTAAAAAGAATATGCAAAAAGGGTGGACCTAATCTCATCCACATTCATGTTGATTTTACAATCAACTAGCCTTAGGACATGGAGATATCATAGGTCCATGAAATGAATGAGAAGAGAATGGGATTGAGATAAAGAGGGAGGGGAAATGGAGTCAACACAAATTGGTCAAAGGAGGACTTTTATCAAATTAAAATCATTCATTCATTTTGAGAGATGAATTATACATTTCATCCATCCCCTAAATCTAATGATTTTAACTCAACAAAGTCAAATCAACCTTGACCAAGGCCCAACAACACAAGTCAAACTCAACAAGTCAATATTAGAAGTTCAACACAATTTATTTTGCATTTAAATAATTAAAATCAATTCAAATATGCATTAAATTAAATTATGGTTTATCAAATTCCTAAAACCTCATCAAAACACCAAAGAAATGACCATGAGATTTATCATAGGTCAAACAAGGTCAAAGGACCTTGGAGAAAAAATTTCATCATTTTTGGAAACTTAAAACTATTTTTAAACAATTAAAAATGTTCACAAAATCAATTAAATCATGAAAAATATTAATAATGATCCAAAAAATAATTTTAATTTAGAAAATGAAAGAGGAATTTATTTAATTTTTTTTGGTGAAACTCATATTTTTTGGATCAATATTAAAATTAATATGAATTAATGAAAATAAACAAAATAAAAGAAAAAATCAGAAAATAGAAAAAACGTGGACCACTTGATCTCCCTCATTAATTGAGGTGGCAGATCAAGTGGCTGCTAGCGCGCTTTCCACCATAGTCACGAGTCAATGCGTAACACAAGTGGTAATCCAAACCAACGTGTGAGATTAGATCAATTCAAATAGATCATGTGGCTCTGATAAGTGTTAACTCACCACCGGAGCCAAAACTCCAGTCTCCTTCTCCGGTGAGCTTCACCGGACTGGTTCAGTCACAACCATCACCAAAATTAAAAATAAGGACATGAATTTAAAGTAAAAATGCCACTGAGCTCGAATCTGGCCTCAATTTATCCTAACTCCAAGTATATTGAGAGATACAAGGAGTTGAAATTTGAGATGCACGATTTGAGTTACTTCGATTTGACCTCAAAGCAACTCAATCTTGTTACCTACATTGGTAGGACTTCAGACTACCGAGGATCCAAGAGAATTATGGAGAATTTAGTGAGAATCGAAGAGATGAAAATTTCTGGAAAATACCTTCAATGCAAGTCTGAATTCGATTGATCTTGCTCTTGCTTGTGCTTGATCTTGCTCAGGACACTTGGAGGAGTAGAATTGAATGAAAAGGTTCAGGATCCTTGGAGATTTGAATCTCAAAACAGTGAGATTCAAACTCAATTTCGAATGGAAATTATCAAGATTATCCTCTGAAATTAAAGGGTTTGAAGTTTTGGAAGCAAAGCTGGCGCGCAGGGTCCTCAATTCTGATGCATAGGGCCTCTATTTATAGCCAAATGGTTTGATATTTGCACACTTGAAATGGAATCCAAAAATAGAAATGTGTAATGCATGGGTGCATGGGCGTGTACAGGCCTATGAAATCACTTCTTCTGATCCATAATTGAGTACAAGCAATGTTGAGATCATGTTGGAATGCAAGGCAAAGGTGTATGGAAGTTTCAAGTTCAATCATGCCAAATGATGATTTGATGTTCAAGCCATGCGCATCCCATTCAAATCTTGTCCAAAATGGATGAAGTTGGACTTTTTGGAAAGTTTAGATCAAGATGAACAACTTTAATTATGGTCACGTTTTCATTTGAAGCTTGTATCATGATGCATTTTAAGGTGGAAGTTGGGAAAATCAAACATGTCAAAAAAAATTCTAAGTGTCAAGCCATATGTTCACTTATTCCACCTTGGTTAACTTTTTGTGTGGGCTTCAAATGAGAAAGGTTCCTTCATCAAATTTGTATATATTTCAAAGGCCTTCAAAATGGTCACAAATTTGACCTCATTTGAATTTAATATGAAGGAGTTATGCATTTTTGAAGTTGAGGAAAATCACTTGTTCAATGGCATTGGTCCAAAATGACCTATAATGTATCCTCATATCACATTTACATAAAAGTTGAATTAGATCTTTCTCCAAACACCAAAGTTGAAGTAGACATCTTGAATTTGATTGTGCAACTAGGAAAGCTTTCATATCATAAAAATTGAGCAAGTTATGACCTTGGGAAGTTGATCTCCAAATTAGGGTTTAGACAAAATGACCTATAATCTTTCACCATAAAAAATGACTTTCCAAGCAAAAATATCTCTATACCTTAATATGAAAGTTGTTTGGAATTTCATTTAGGGTAACATTTCTCTTGGAATCATTTTCATATGACAAAAATTGTAGGAGATAGGGTCTAGGTAACCTAGTTTTGATCAGATGAATTCCTCTAGTCAACCACTATCAACCAACTTGCTAACTTACAATTATCTTGACTCTTGGGACCCATGGAAGTTCATATATGCATAAGATAATGAAATTTGAAGTATCCCTTGAATTATTTGGTCAATTGTTGAAGAATCTTGTTGAAGAAGTTACACAAGATACCCAAATGAACTAGGGTTTCCAAAGCAAACCAATTCCAAACTCTTGATGATTTCCTTACCAAAATAACATGTGAAGCTCATGGGGATCAATATATGATGTCTAGAACCATAGTAAACCATTTCTTGATTGAGCTCCTTGCAATGAGAGTCTTAAATCCTAGATGTGAGCTTGATGAATCAAAGGTGAGCACATGCCCTACCTACAAAAGAGTTAATGCATACAAAGACATATTTTTGGTATTTTGGTTAGTAAAGATAATAGAATACAAAGTATGATATAATCAAATGTTGCTTAGTGATCTCTCCCAATGCAAACCCAATGCATGAGGGGTAAGGAGGATGCCAAGATGTGATCCCAATGCCAATGCATATGATGAGATAGCATGAGGGATCTTAGGGTCAAAATTGGGGTCTTACAGCTGTCCCTATTTAAGGACGTTCTAACTGAGGAGATAAAGGTCAAAATCTTCGCATCGACTCAGTAGAATGGACTTAAATAACAACATCTAGAAACAAAATTTGGCCCCTAAGAGACCTCATGATGCATATGGATGAATGTTAAAATAATCTCTGTGGGGAAACTGTTTCCACAAAGGAAAAGAATCTAGAGAGATCGAAAGTTCACAAGAGCATACTGCATTCCATAAGGAAAACTCACTGGGGAGATAGAGACTCTGGGGGGATAAAAAGGGTTGTGCGTAAGCCATCTACGACTTAAAACTACTGGGGGACTAGAGGGATTCCATGAAAATAAATCAATGGAAAGACTCGCCCCGGGAAAGAAGAACATTTGCGGGGGAATCGAGTAGATCAGAACAAAGATGAAATACTCAAGCCAAGCAGGAAAACGGCGATTTCACTAAGGAAATACGCACTCACACTCAACTGGGGAAGAAATGATCTTCAACACAGGAGTAACAAAAGTATATTATCCACTACCGGTTATTGGGTAAGGAGATAATAAGATCTGATAGAGAGGACATCTGTTACCAGTTAGGGTAAACATATCAAGGATGACTCGCTGAAGGCAAACAGGAGGCATATTCATTACCGGTTACTGGGTAAGAATAAACTATTGGGAAAAGCCAAAAATAGGATTTACAACTACCGGCTACTGGGCAGAAGACCAAAGAGAGAGAATATTCGTCACTAGTTAAAGTGAACATATCAACGATATACTCAAAGGAAAGAAAATCCGTCATCGGTTAAGATGAACATATCAAGGAGGATACCCGTCATCAGTTAAGATGAGCATATCAAGGATATACTGCCTGAAAAAGTAGGAGTTACATCTATCGAATGCTGGATAGAATACCAGAAAGAGAATATCCGTCACCGGTTAGGATGAACATATCAAGGATAGACTCCAAGAATATGAATTATATCTATCAGTTATTGGATAGAAAACCATGAAGATAATATACGTCATCAGTTAAGATGAACATATCAAGGATAAACTCTGCAATGGGGAGAAAAGCAGGATTTTACAACTACCGGTTATTGGGCAGAAGACTGCAAAGAGAAGGAAACCCGTCATCAGTTAGGATGAACATATCAAGGATTAACTCTCTGGGGAAAGAGAACAGGGATTACAACTACCTTTTTTTGGGTAGAATATATATATAAAAAAATATCCGTCACCGGTTAGGGTGAACATATCAAGGATAGACTCAAAGGAAACATGAAAACGAATCCGCTGGGGAGAAAAAAGGGGTTACTCCTGCCGGGTATTAGATAGAAGTAACAAACTGCAAACTAAGAAGAATATTACCAGTTACTGGGTAATAGACTCTTAGAGGACCAAGGGCATCTATCTAGGTAAGATCTAGAAAGAAACGGTCAATCAAGACTCAACCCAATGAGGATATAACTCAAGGGGAATGGTTCCATCCAGATAATCAACTAGGGAGGAAACTGAAATAATAATCATCCACGAGGAAATAACTCAGTGGGGAATAAGAGAAAGGTTAAAGTCTTTCTGCTTAAGGGGCTGACACTCTACAATTGAAGGAGGACAGACACACCAAACCTGCATGGGGATAAAGTACCGCCATAGTAGAGAGTTAAAATAACAATAAATCACAAAGTGTAATGATGCAATCATGAAATTTCTGAATGTATATGTATATGTGATGATTATGTTGACAAAACGATCTCAAAAGATACAACTGTCGCTGATTTGAATCATCGATACAATTCTCGGCCAATCCATACAAGAGGGAAACAACTGCTGGAGAAGAGATCACACATCTCGAAGACTCAATCCTGGCTGGGGAAAGCACAAGGATCTGCTGAGGAAACTGTTTATCAAGCCTGCGGGGAATTTTAGGTCAACACCATATCAAATGGGGGACAACCCTGCAGAGGATAACACAAATAGCTGCTCCGAATCAGGGAGAAACTCTGACTGGGGACGAATCTGATGGTGAGTTATGGAGAAGCCAAAATTCTTCTGAAACCAAACAAACTGCTGAAATAGCGTGCCTACAACTCAAGGGAGGCCAACAAACTCGGCTAGGAATGTCAATAAAACTTGGCTGGGGAAACCAACAAACATTGGACACTGACATGCTGTCGGGGATGAAAGATAGGGGTCATGCCGACTGCTTGGGGAGAACCAGCAATGCTCAACACTTAGGGTTTACCGCTTTTCAAACCACTGTTGATATTCCTTTTGATTAAATCAATTGCTTTTAAAATAACTACTTTTATATATTTAAAAAAACATGATTTTGTTTTAAAATTTATTTTCAAAAGTGATCACAATAAAATTTAAATCTATTTGGCTGAATATTAAATAAGAGTAGAAATAATTAGATAAAAGCTCAACTTTATTTAATAGAATGGTAGTCTGTAAATGACAAGACTCCATAGATCTTTACAAAAGTTGAAAAGTGGTAATTTACATGGCAAAGGGCTATATTGAATACAATGATCAGTAATCCTTCTACCGACTTTTGATGTCCACTGTGCTCTTGGCGACGGCGGGAGATGATGAATCAGAACTGACTGATTTGCTCAAGAATGTCTTTAAAACTGAAGATCAGCAGGATGCAGTTACTTGCCATAATCCCTTCTTTTTGCATAAATTTCCCCAAAGTGGGGTACTCAATTTATCGGGATGATTCTTTTTCTGTTTTTATGTCTCTAATTTTTGCCTGGATCGCCCTTTCGGGTTCAATCCACCGAGACACTCATTTTTGCCTAAGTCACCCTTTCAGGTTTTCAACTTAGCGAGTTGTTCTTTTCTTTTTAGGCGAAGTATTTCTTGACTGCATCTACGTTCACAGGATGAGTGAACTCTTCACCATCCATAGTTGTAAGAATCAAAGCACCGCCCAAAAAGGCTCTCTTAACAACATATGGACCTTCATAATTAGGAGTCCATTTGCCCCTAGAATCTTGCTTGAAAGATAAAGTCTTCTTGAGCACAAGGTCACCTTCTCTTAATACACGAGGTTTGACCTTCTTATCGAATGCTTTCTTCATTCTCTGCTGATATAACTGACCATGATACATGGCATTTTATCTCTTCTCTTCAATTAAATTCAACTGATCATATCTGGTTTGACACCATTCAGCCTCAGTCAACTTGGCTTTCATCAAGACACACAATGATGGGATCTCAACCTCTATTGGGAGTATAACTTCCATGCCATAAACAAGTGAGGAATGGGTTGCCCCTATTGAAGTGAGGATGGATGTACGATATCCATGCAAAGCAAATGGGAGCATCTCATGCCAATCCATGGACGTCACAACTATTTTCTGAATGATCTTCTTGATGTTCTTATTTGCAGCTTCAATAGCCCCATTCATATTAGGTATGTAGGGAGAAGAATTATGATGTGCAATCTTGAAGTCTTTGCAAAGAGCTTCCACCATATTGTTATTCAAGTTCGATCCATTATTAGTAATGATCTTACTTGGCACACCATAACAACATATAATCTGATTCTTGATAAACCTCACAACAACTTGCTTGGTTACATTCACATACGATGTCGCTTCAACCCATTTTGTGAAGTAGTCAATTGCCACCAAAATGAAACGATGTCCATTCGAAGCTTTGGGCTCAATCATGCCAATCATATCAATTCCCCACATGGAGAAGGGGCATTTGGAGGAAATGACGTTCAATAGTGTCAGAGGAACATGAATCTTATCTGCATAAATTTGACACTTATGGCAATTCTTCACAAACTTGCAACAGTCAGATTCCATTGTCATCCAATAGTAACCTGCTCTCGACATCTTCTTAGCCATAACATGTCCATTAGAATGAGTACCTAAGAAACCTTCATGGACTTCAGTCATCAATAGGTATGCTTCGTGTCTATCCATGCATATAAGAAGAACCATATCGAAGTTTCTCTTGTACAATACATCGCATTTCAGGTAGAAATTGCCGGCTAATCTTCTCAAAGTCTTCTTATCTTTCAAAGATGCCCCAGGAGGGTAAATATGACTTTGGAGGAAACACTTGATATCAAAATACCACGGCTTCTCATCTTTGACTTCTTCAACAATAAACACATGAGCTAGCCTATCAAGACGCATCACAGTCAAATTGGGAACCTCATTCCAAACTTCACTACAATCATTGAAGCCAACGTTGCAAGAGCATCTGCCATCCGGTTTTCATCTCGAGGGATATGATGAAACTCAACCTTTGTAAAGAAAGTTGAAATCCTCCTCGCATAGTCTCTATATGGTATCAAACCGGGTTGATTCGTCTCTCATTCACCTTTGATCTGATTCACAACCAAAGTTGAATCTCCATAGACGTCTAAGTACTTGATTCTGAGATCGATGGCCTCTTCTAGCCCCATAATGTAAGCTTCATACTCAACCATATTATTTGTACACTTGAAAGTAAATCTAGCTGTAAATGGAAAATGTGTTCTTTGAGGAGTAATAATCACTGCACCAATACCATTACCATATTGATTAACAACTCCATCAAACACCATGCCCCAACGGGAACCAGGTTTTGGCCCTTCTATAAGCAATGGTTCATCACAATCTTTCATTTTCAAGTATAAAATCTTTTCGTTAGGAAAATCATACTGCACTGACTGGTAATCTTCAATTGGTTGGTGAGCCAAATGGTCATCCAAGACACTACCTTTGATTGCTTTCTAAGATCGATATTCAATATCATACTCAGATAACAACATCTGCCAACGGGAAATCCTCGTAGTTAAAGCAGGCTTCTAAAAAATATACTTGATTGAATCCATTTTGGATATCAACCAAGTGGTATGATTCAACATTTACTCACGCAGACGCCTAGCAGCCCAAGCCAATGCACAATAAGTCTTCTCTAGCATAGAATATCGAGTCTCACAATTGGTGATATTCTTACTTAGGTAGTAAATATCATATTCTTTATTTCTAGTCTCATTTTGCTGACCCAGAATACAACCCATACTCTCTTCAAGCACAATCAAATACACGATTAATGGTCGTCCTTCAACAGGAGGAGACAAAATCAGAGGTTCAAGCAGATACTCTTTGATACTATCAAAAGCTTTCTGGAAGTCTTCGGTCCAATCACAAGACTGATCTTTCCAAAGAAGCTTGAATATAGGAGCACATGTGGCAGTCATGCGTGAAATGAATCTGGAGATATAATTCAAGCGGCCGAGAAAACCTCTGACTTGCTTCTCAATTTTGGGCGCAGGCATCTCTTGTATTGCTTTGGCCTTGGCAGGATCAACTTCAATACCCTTCTCGCTGACAATAAAGCCCAACAACTTACCAGAACGAACACCAAATGTACACTTATTGGGATTCAATCGGAGTTTGTACTTCCTCAAACGCTGGAATAACTTCAACAAATGCTCAACATGTTCCTCTTTATCACTGGATTTATCAATCATATCATAAACATAAACTTCGATCTCTTTATGCATCATATCATGAAAAAGTGTAGTCATTGCCCTCTGGTAAGTTGCACCAACATTCTTCAAACCGAAAGGCATCACTCTATAACAAAATGTTCCCTAGCGTGTAATGAATTTGGTCTTCTCCATATCCTCGGGTTCCATCTTGATCTGATTATATCCGGAAAATCTATCCATAAACGAAAAGACTTTGAATTTAGCTGTATTGTCTACCAACATGTCAATGTGTGGCAGAGGGAAATCATCTTTCGGACTGGCTTTATTCAAATCTCTATAATCAACGCACACACAAACATTTCCGTCCTTCTTAGGAACATGCACAATATTGGCCACCCACTGCGGATACTCAGCAGTAACAAGGAAACCAACATCAATCTGCTTTTGCACTTCCTCTTTGATATTCACTGCCATATCAGGACGAGTTCTTCTCAACTTCTGCTTGACTGGCGGGCATTCTAACTTCAACGACAATCTATGCTCCACAATCTAAGAATCCAAACCAGGCATGTCTTGATAGGATCAAGCCAATACATCTGAATACTCTCGAAGAAGATCAATCAACCCCTTCTTCACTTCTGGACATAGTTGAGACCCAATCTTGACTTCCTTCACATCATCTTCGGAACCCAAGTTAACTAACTCAATCTGCTCTTCGAATGGCTGAATGACTTTTTCCTCGTGCTCAAGAAAACAGGATAATTTATCAGATACTTCTTCATCACTTCCCTCATCAGCCTCAAACACATGGAATTCAAAATTTGGCGAAGGAGTAGGATCATTGTATTCAATGGGTTTAAAAACCAACCTGCATAATGATGTGATATTTTAATTTTAGAGAAGTGAATTGGTGACCAAATATTATGCAGATGGATAAATTATATTTATTGATTTATGTTTTTTGTGATTACCATTTTCGGAAAAGCAAAAAGTAAAAATAAAATATCATAGATGTGGATGAATAGAATTATATTTTATTGATGATCAAATTTGAAAATGCCCAAACAATGTTCACTTCTCCCTTAGGCATATGAGAAGGATTTTCAAAAACAAATAAAATAAATTATTTAGATTGATGCACAATAATAGGAACATCAACAACAGTCCAATTGTTGCAAGCTTTTCCATGCGTCACAAAATTAGTGCAGTCTTCATCTCCATCACCCTCGATCACAACAGCTAAGTGTTGTTCATTACCATGAATGAACCCTCCGCTACGGAAACTGGGTTTCACATCTTCAACTCTAACCACAGATGAACCTCGTTGGAAACCCAAACCAGCTTTGTTCTTGTTGTCGGCGACCTCTACCATCTGGCCCTAGTGATTAGAACTTCCATCTTTAACAATTTTCTACGCATCTTTGAATGAGGACATGGGTGCCCCAACTCTCTTTTCCTCAATAATAGATAAGGCTTGGAATGGAGTTCCAATCTCATCCTTAGCTTTTATATAAGAGAAAGACGACAGATGGCTTACCAATAAAGCCTTCTCCCCACCGATAATAACCAACTTACCATTCTTGACAAACTTCAATTTCTGATGCAAAGTTGAAGTAACGGCTCCTGCCTCATGTATCCATGGCCTTCCTAACAAGCAGCTATAGGCCGGGTGGATATCCATTACTTGTAAAGTAATTTGGAAATCACTCGGACCTACCTTCACAGGAAGGTCCACTTCACCGGACACGGTCTTGCGAGAACCATCAAATGCTTTGACTATCACGCCACTATATCTCATTGGAGCTCGTTGATATGACAATATTGATAGAGTTGATTTTGGAAGTACGTTCAATGAAGAGCCAGTGTCGACTAACACATTTGACAGAGCGTCTACCTTACAGTTCATTGATAAGCCAAGTTGTGATTTCTGCCCTCCTCGGGGAGTTCTTCATCACAGAAGCTCAAATTGTTGCAGGAAGTGATGTTAGCCACAATATGATCAAACTGATCCATCGTAACGTCATGCTCAACATACGCTTGCTTCAATACGTTTTGTAATGCTTCCCTGTGTGCTTCAGAGTTCATAAGCAGAGACAACATTAAAATCTTGGAAGGAGTTTGGAGCAGCTGCTCCACCACATTAAATTCGCTTTTCTTAATCAAACGAAGCACCTCATCATCATCGTTAGGCTTCAAACTGCTAGATTCACCAGACTGACACTTCGGAGCACTAACTGGGATCTACTGCAGGCACTTCCACCTTCTTACCAACTGAACAATCTTCCACGTTCTTTAGGAACACCGACCCAGAAACTCGACCGCTACGGGTCACCTTCGTAACATCAGCAATGCTCACAACAGAACTAGTCGTAGGCAAAGGAACTTCTTGACCATTCTCTAACATGGTTGCTTGTACTGATACGGAACAACTTTATCGGATGCATACAGGACTGGACCCGTTAACCGTATTACCAACAACGATACCGATCTGTTGCTGACATTATTACTGTTTCTGCTATCAAATTGAATCACCACTCTCTCTGGTGTCTTGGACACATGAACTATTACATGCACATCGTCATCCATGTGACGAGACTAGAGACTTTGGATCGTGCCTTCATCCATCAACCTCTGGATGTCCCTCTTCACAACCACACAACCTTGGGGGTTAACATTGCAAATTGCACAACCATCATGATCATGCTCACAATCGCTTACCAAACACATATCCTTGTGCATCGTTACCAAGGACCTTCTAATAAAGCGAACATCAAATACCTTGAACTCCCCAGGACAACCATCCACCATATTGACAGAAGGTTTACCATGAGCAGGTAGTGGATTAGCTTTAACATTTGGAGCACGGTCCTCAAAGGACACCATCCCACTTTTTACCAGCTTTTGGACTTCATACTTCAGGGGGTAATAGTTCCCAATGTCATGATAGGGAGCTCCTTGGTGATAGGCACAACGAAGTTCCAGTTTGTACCACCATGGAAGTGGTTCAGGAATCTGTGGAGGATTTCTTGGTTGCAAAAGGTTTTTGAGAACCAGAGATGGATACAGTTCAACATAAGTCATAGGAATTGGGTCAAAAGAGACCTTCTTCCTCTCAAAATTTTATGGTTGTCGATAATTGTTGGTATTGTTATTGTTATAGGTGTTTATTCTTTGCGGTGGTTGTTATTGACGTTGTTGTAGAACTGGTGTTGACTAATTGTTAGAAAATACCGGAATAACAGATGATACTTGATGATGGTGTTGACGAGGTTGTGGATTCCTTTTAACATGAGGCCTCCTCTGCCTCCCAACAGATATTGCATTGGTCTCGTTCTCTTTCTTTCTGGAAAACCCACTGCTATACTTCTTGCTAGACGAAACCTCCTATTTAGACAACTGTCCCTCTTGGACACCTTCTTCTAACCTCATCCCCATGTTTATCATTTCGGTAAAATCACCGGGGGCACTGGCAATCATGTGCTCATAGTAAAATGAGCTCAGGGTCTTGAGAAAAATCTTAGTCATCTCCTTTTTTTTCAAATAAGGGTTGATCTGAGCGGCAAGTTCTCTCCATCGCTGAGCATATTCTTTAAACGTTTCCTTATCCTTCTAAGACAATGATCTTAACTGGTCTCTATCCAGCGCCATACCCACATTATACTTGTGTTGCTTTACAAATGCTTCACCCAAATCATTGAACGTGCGGACACTCACACTATCCAGACCCATGTACCACCTCAGAGCGGCACCAATCAGACTGTCTTGAAAATAATGAATCAGTAATTGATCATTATCAGTTTGCGTCGATATCTTTCTAGCATACATGACGAGATGACTGAGCGAACAAGTATTCCCCTTATATTTTTCAAAGTCAGAGACTTTGAACTTCATCGGGATTTTCACATTAGGAACCAAGCAAAGTTCCGCAACACTCTTACCGAACAAATCTTTTCCCCTTAAGGTCTTCAAATCCTTTCGCAGCTCGAGGAATTGGTATTTCATTTCGTCTATCTTCTCATAAACATCAAGGCCCTCAGACGGCTCAGAGTGATATATGGTGTCCTCAACACGAGGCAGGGTGTGAACAACCGGTGGTGGCATAGACATGACCGGGCTAGATGTCGACATGGCAACGAAAGTAGGCGTAAAACTTCCAGGTATGAAATTGGGTGGCATTCCCCACGGGAATCTGGCAGGCATGACAGGCGTGAAGTGAGCAACAGTAGCAGGAATTGTAGAGGTAGCAACCTCTGAAATGACTGTCCTCTGAGGAGGAGGCGTTGGAGATGATTGACTCTGAGCAGCTAACATTGACTCCATCATGGCAGTCAGGCGGGCGATCTCGTCCTTCAAGTCTCTATTCTATTGCTCTAGATGTTCCATAATTCTTGAGTGATTGACGCGGGTATTATATCGATGAGTCAGCTTGGCTGAAGCACAAAAGAAATACCAATAAGACATTTGGCAAAAGAGAAGTCTGTATGAAAATGATGCATGGAATGCAATATTTTGATTGTTTTTATGTTCAAGGAACTTACTGTTTCATTTGCAAATATATAATAATAACAATTGCACGATTTGATTGACCATAAAATCTCTTTAATTTATATAATTGGAAGGATTACACTGAGTACAACTTCAGAAACAAAAAATACAAAATACAAGAGAAAAGGAGACTAGTCATCCTAAGGAACCCTAACAACAATATCAGAAGATCAGGCTGCAGGTGCGTACTTCCTTCGGATGCGTCGAAATCTCGGACTCAAAAGAAGTCTTCATCTGAGTCTTCTCGAGGACAAGCTGATCAATAATATTTTTCCAAGCAACGAAAGGCTGAGGTATACTAGAGGAAGATGAAACCTCTGGCTCTCTGTCTGTTCACTACTCGGTCTTGAAGAAGCTCAATAAGTGTATCTTTGTTCTTAGACTCAAGTTGCAACTCCTCATGCTTTCGGCTCAAAGCATGGAAACGCTCCTCCCACATATCCTTCTCTTGATTCATCTTGGAGAGTGCGTCTTCCAACTCCTCTACATCTTGGTTAGGGAGAGTTAATGGCTCAACCTCAACCATAGACATAGGTCTTTCACAAGCATACGACATCTTCAACTCCAAAGCTCTCTTCTTCACCCAAGTAGTGTAAGCTTCCAAAGCTACACAATTGCACGGACCAAGCTCGGATCTTCCTTTCGTATGCATATTATGCCAAGCGTGAATCATCTTCGGCTTCAAAAGTTTGGGATCTTTACCCTCTTGATATAAAAGACCTTCTAACTAAGTGTTATTAGGTTTGTCTCTCAAGGGGAACCCAAGTTGACGACGAGCCAAAACAGGGTTGTAGTTGATTCCTCCTTGTGTACCAATGAGAGGTACATTATAGAATTCACCACAACAATCAATAATCTCCAAGCTACCCATTGAAGAATCATACCAAACTATATCATCATTAGTGAGAGACATAAGTCTCTGAGATCACCTTAGACATTGTTTGTTCTCCACAAAAGTAGGCGTCTGAGGCAAGTGCGAAATAAACCACTTGTACATAAGAGGAATGCAACAGACAATAGTTCCACCACCTTTAGAATTCCTTAGATGCAAAGAGAAGTACATATCACCCAACAAAGTAGGCACAGGATTCCCAATCAAGAAGATTCTAATGGCGTTAACATCAACAAAACCGTCAATGTTAGGGAACAAGTCTAAACCATAGATGAGCAACACAAAGATAACTTCAAAAGCATCCGAACTACCTACTTGAGCAAAGGCAGTAGCTTCCTTGATGAGGAACTCATAAGTCAATCCAAACAATCCTCCTTTCTTCACCCAATGAGCCTCTATCTCAGACTTCTTCAAGTGAAGAGCTTCGGCTATAATATAAGATCTAGGAATCTCTTCCAATCCACTAAAATGCACTTTGCTAGAAATAGGTATTCCCAAGAGATGGGCATACTCGTCTAATGTAGGCACCAACTGATAATCAGGAAAAGTGAAGCAACGGTAGAGGGGGTCATAAAACTGAACCAACACACTCAAGAGTCCTTCAACCACATCAGTAGACAAGATAGGCAGAAGCTTCCCATGACGTTGCTTGAAGTTCAAGGGATCTAATACAAAGGATGATAGCTTCATTAACTCTTTCAAGTCCGGACATTTGAAACTGTACTTCTTAGTGTTCCTTCGTCCACAATCCATGGTCTAAAAATATTTGCAAACAAGACCTCAGTTCCTTGAAATTATTTTTGGTGTGATGAATGTTATGATGCGCATGAATGAATGAATGCAACAATCACAAGTAAGGGATCACACACAAGGCAAACAAACAAAGGTCAAGGGATGAATCGAGTCATTGTCAAGATCAACCATCCATTTTGGTGGATTGTGGTTTTCACCTTATCAACACCTAAGTTCCATTGGTATTGATAAGACTTGATTGGATCAACCAAGAACAATGGTTTATTGTGAGTCACGAGCATGGAGTCTGGATAAGAACCATCCCAAAGGAGTATACTAAGGATAAAACATGTAGATCATGTTCTAAAAAGTTCCCAGAGTCTTAATTCCTTCTATCGAATATTACAGGTTAGGATGACTGACTCATCAACCCATAATATTCTCAAGAGAAACTCATCTGAGTGTAGTATCGTGTAATAACTGTTATCAAGTCTACACTTGAACAGTCTCCGCACTATGTCCTAAATAGGCCAAGAGGGGTTAAATGTAGGGGTGGCAAACGGGCATGCCCGCCCCGTTTAGGCCCGCCCCGCAAAAGCCTACAAAAAAACGGGGCGGGGCGGTCATAGTTGAGGATGCGGACCTAAAACTTAGACCCGCCCCGCAAAAAAGTGAGGGCGGGGCGGGGAAAGCCCGCGGGCACTGCACTATTTAAGCCTAAAAATGCAAAAATATATGTAAATACACGTGCCAGCAAAAGCCCGCAAAAAAAATGGGGCGGTGCGGGGCGGACACATTTGAGGGTGAGGGCATAAATCTTTGGCCCGCCCCGCACAAAAGTGCGGGCAAAACGGGAATTCCCCGCGGGCCGAGTCCGTTTTGCCACCCCTAGTTAAATGTTCTACGATCCTCAACTTCTCGGACCCCAAATCAGAGATAGTAATGCCTAACCACAAATAACTTGTTTGACATTCATAAATCCAAAAGGGTTTCCACTGAGTAGATGGGTCTCAAGCCAACTCGTTAAGGACTACTCCACACAAGTCGAACATGACTATACCATCCTCCTATCTTAATTGCACTCAAGTTCGGGTTATAACTTATCTCACCACTCAGAGATCACCAAGCACAACAAGCAGATCATATCATACAAAAAAATATACATACATCAAATATACAATTATATATACACTTAAAAAAGTAGGCTAAACCCACAAAAGACTACTCCCCAGCAGAGTCGACACTTAAGTTCTGTAGAGGTAAATTCATGACCATTAAGCTATGGACAAGCTAGACGTCAATTAAACCAGAGTCACCATCACACTTTTATTATTTCCAAGGGAAAAGGGAAAAGTACGAACAAAATCCAAAAGATAAGAAGTTTTCAAATCAAAACTAATAAAATACCAGAGATTATAGGTAAAGGGGTTGGTTACACAAAGGGAAGGTGTTAACACCCAAAGTGTCCTAGGTACTCCTAGGGAGCCCTTTCTTCTGTGCATATGTGTTTTTGTATAAAATGATGTTTGTAATAAATAGAGTGGAGGGATGAGAAAATAATTTATTAATTATATTTTTTTTGTGTTTGACAAGACCTTCGGACTTGTGCCTACGTACCAACATAAAATGAGGGATCAAAACCTCGTAGTTCGTGGTATAACTTTTAAAGTGAATGAGTTGCTTTTAATAAAATTTCAAGTTTAACAAAGGCACCAAAGGCCTAAAAAGGTTTGAATGAGTCTTAGTTCTTTTTGTCTTTTTGAAATTTTAAGTCAAGTATAGTTAAGTCCATTTACAAGTTTGATTAAAAAAAAGAGTTTAAAAATGCAATGGCATAAGGCCAAAGTTTCTAATTTGCAATAGGTCTAAGTTTAGAAAAACACAAACAAAGAAGATTTTAAAAGGGGGGAGAGATTTGAAATTAAAGAAGTGGGGAGGAGATGAAGAGACTAATCCTAAGCAAAAATTTAAAAGTTAGGAGTTGAAAAGATCTGACCAATGGGCTGCAATCCAATATACATGAATGTCACATAGAAACCCAAATCTCCCTTGGACTTTAGGATCAAGCAATATCAATACACAAATAGTAAGATAAAGAGCAAGGCATCAAATAAAGATAGCCACATCCAAGCTTAGCAACTTCATGATCTTCTTCATAATTTCCCATGCATCAGACGAACTCAAAGATATGCACTAGGCACAGGTTCAAAGTAATAGTTCCAAAAGACCATGTAGCAAATGAACTCAAATGGGATCACAATATTTGCTTCAGGTGAAGTTTCAAATCACAAGCATTTGGTTTCATGAAAGTTGGCATTGGCCAAGTCCTTTTGCATAGGGAATGTTGCCTAATTCCAAGTCCAAAGTCTCAGAGCAAACCAACAGTCCACACAAAATGTTTTTTAGGGTTTTTGTTGTCATTATGTACATTAAGGTCAAAAGGACACAAACACAAACAAGTATATACAAACTCAATATAAACACAAGATATGGCTCAAATGACATTAAAGTAAACAGGTTAAATGGTATGAATAATGGCAAATGAATAAAGGCTCAAAATTAAAGTGCATAAAAGTAAATGACTTAAAATTAAATGTTAGTTGTTAGTTGATTAGAAGTTAGTATTGCTCTTGATTTTGTTTTGTTTAAGTCATTCTTTGGAGAACACTCAACCCACTTATCACAAGCATGGATCCTTGAACCAAGACATCTTCCAAAGGAAGGAAAAAAGGCCAAGTTTCCACACAATATCATGAAAGAGGGGAGACTTACAATCTCACTTACTAGAATGCTATGCCTTTTGTGTCACAAATTTAGCACTATGTTAAGCAATCATAATTGGACTTATGTAGAAGTCACAACTATTTTAGACCGGGCAATATAAATTTTTGTGTTAATGCATGTTAGAGACATTGTATTATGAACCATGCTCCTAAAACATACCACACTTAAAAAGAATATGCAAAAAGGGTGGATCTAATCTCATGCACACTCATGTTTATTTTACAATAAACTAGCCTTAGGATATGGAGATATTATACGTCTATGAAATGAACAAGAAGAGAATGAGATTGAGATGAAGAGGGAGGGGAAATGGAATCAACACAAATTGGTCAAAGGAGGACTTTTATCAAATTAAAATCATTCATTCATTTTGGGAGATGAAATGTACATTTCATCCATCCCCTAAATCCAATGATTTTAACTCAACAAAGTCAAATCAACCTTGGTCAAGGCACAACAACATAAGTCAAACTCAACTAGTCAATATTAGAAGCTCAACACAATTTCTTTTGCATTTAAATAATTAAAATCAACTAAAATATGCATTAAATTAAACTATGGTTTATCAAATTCCTAAAACTTCATCAAAACACCAAAGAAATGTCCATGAGATTTATCATAGGTCAAACAAGGTCAAAGGACCTTGGAGAAAAAATTTCATCATTTTTGGAAACTTAAAACTATTTTTAAACAATTAAAAATCTTCATAAAATCAATTAAATCATGAAAAATATTAATAATGATCCAAAAAATAACTTTAATTCAGAAAATGAAAGAGGAATTTTTTTTTTTTTGTGTGAAACTCTCATATTTTTTTGGATCAATATTAATATTAATATGAATTAATAACAATAAACCAAATAAAAGAAAAAACCAGAAAATAGGAAAAACGTGGACTACTTGAGATGCATGACCTGAGTTGCTTCGATTTGACCTCAAAGCAACTTAATCTTGTTGCCTACATTGGTAGGACTTCAAACAACCAAGGATCCAAGAGAATTATGGAGAACTTAGTGAGAATCGAAGAGATGAAAATTTCTGGAAAATACCTTCAATGCAGGTCTGAATTTGATTGATCTTGCTCTTGCTTGTGCTTGAACTTGCTCAGGACACTTGGAGGAGTAGAATTGAATGATCAAAAGGTTCAGGATCCTTGGAGATTTGAATCTCAAAATAGTGAGATTCAAACTCAAATTTCAATGGAAATTATCAAGATTATCCTATGAAATGATAGGGTTTGAAGGTTTGGAAGCAAATTTGGCGCGCAGGGTCCTCAATTCTGATGCATATGGCCTCTATTTATAGCCAAATGGTTTGATACTTGCACACTTGAAATGGAATCCAAAAATAGCAACGTGTAATGCATGGGTGCATGGGCGTGTACAGGCCCATGAAATCACTTCTTCTTATCCATAGTTGAGTACAAGCAATGCTGAGATCATGTTGGAATGCAAGGCAAAGGTGTATGGAAGTTTCAAGTTCAATAATGCCAAATGATGATCCAATGTTCAAGCCATGCGTAGCCCATTAAAATCTTATCCAAAATGGATGAAATTAGACTTTTTTGGAAAGGTTAGATCAAGAGGAATAACTTTCATGTTGGAGACTTTTTCACTTGAAGCTTGGATGATGAATTTTGAGGTGGAAGTTGGGAAAATCAAACATGTCAAAAACATTTCTAAGTGTCAAGCCATATGTTCACTTATTCCACCTTGGCTAACTTTTTGTGTGAGCTCAAATGAGAAAGGTTCCTTCATCAAAGTTGTATCTATCTCAAATTACTTCAAAATCACTTGTTCAATGGCATTGGTCCAAAATGACCTATAATGTATCCTCATATCATATGTACATAAAAGTTGAATTATCTCTTCCTCCAAAAATAAAGGTTGAAGTAGACATCTTGAATTTGATTGTGCAACTTGGAAAGCTTTCATCTCATAAAATTGAGCAAGTTATGACCTTGGGAAGTTGATCTCCAAATTAGGGTTTAGACAAAATGACCTTTAATCTTTCACCATAAAAAATGACTTTACAAGCAAAGCTAGATCTAGACCTCAACATGAAAGTTGTTTGGAATGTCATTTAGAGTAAGGTTTCTGTTGGAATCATTTTCATATGACAAAACTTGTAGGAGACAGGGTCTAGGGAACCCAGTTTTGATCAGATGAATTCCTCTGGTCAACCACCATCAACCAACTTGCTAACTTGCAATTCTCTTGACTTTTGGGACCCATGAAAGATCATATATGCATAAGATAATAAAGTTTGAAGTATCCCTTGAATTATTTTGTCAATTATTGAAGAAGCTTGTTGAAGAAGTTACACAAGATACCTAGATGAACTAGGGTTTCCAAGGCAAACCAATTCCAAAATCTTGATGATTTCTTGACCAAAATAACATGTGAAGCTCATGGGGATCCATATATGATGTCTAGAACCATAGTAAACCACTTATTGATTGATCTCCTTGCAATGAAGGTCTTAAACCCTAGATGTGAGCTTGATGAATCAAAGGTGAGCACATGCCCTACCTACAAAAGAGTTAGTGCATACAAAGACATATTTTTGGTATTTTGGTTAGTAAAGATGATAGAATACAAAGTATGATATAATCAAGTGGTGCTTGGTGATCTCTCCCAATGCAAATTTAATGCATGAGGGGTAAGAAGGATGCCAAGATGTGATCCCAATGCCAATGCATATGATAAGATAGCATGAGGGATCTTAGGGTCAAAATTGGGGTCTTACACATCCTCTATTTCACCAGTATAAAAAGACAGAATCAGAAGAAAAAAATATCCAAGTTTTCATCGTGTAATTTAATTCTTAGTTTTAAGCAGAAACACCTTGAAAGTGATAGTTCTTCCATATCGGAAGGTTATTACACATTTGTTTTTACGTTTACAAGTTGCTTGGATCAAGTGTGTCGATATCGTTGTAATTTTCCAATTGTTATTTGTACTCGAAGAATCCTCCGAAGTTTAATCCAACTATTATTATTCATCCGGTTTATTTTAATTGCTTAATTCTTTACTTTTCTCTTTAATTTGCTATTCTGAATTTTGATTATGTTTATGTTTAAGGATTGTATGTGTATGATTAAGTTTAAAACCATGTCCGGCTAAACCTTTCGACATCGGTATGTAAGGACCGTCGTTCCGACGAGATTCAATAATAATTAATGATAATTTGTATGAGTTATTTTTCTGGCTTTGGTTTCCAATTCTAATTTAAAAAGGTTTTTGCAAAAGAGTGAAAAGTCAATAAGGTTATAAATCACTAGAGCGAGAGTTTGAGATTTTAACCGGATAGTGGTTTCTAGGCATTAATGTTAAACACATCGAGAGCTTCCAAAAATTACTTTTAATTCAGGTGGGTGAGCAAGAGCAAAACATTTTGACTTAAGAGTATAGCCCGAGCTAATAACACGAGAGTGTGAGGCAAAGTCTTTTAATTTGATATTTTCTAGTGAAAAGTGATTTACCTTATTTTAATGTTAATTATTTACCGAATCCTTGAAGAATGATGTAATTTACATACCGATGCCTCTTTATTGAATATTTTAATTATATCATTATTTCTAGTTAAATTTTATTTCCCTGTTTCTCTTAATCAATCTAAAAAAATTAGAAAATAATCATTAGCCTTAGCTTTACATAGTAACTTTAGATAACGATAGTTTGATATTTGGTCCTTTGGGTTCGATATCTTTTTAAAACTACGCGATGCGATTGTGCACTTACAGTTAGCCATTTCGATAGACATACTAAGTCACGATTAAGTTTTTGGCGCCGTTGTCGGGGACCAATTAAGTCAATATCGTAACTCCATTGTTACACCATATAGACTAAGACATTCTTGTCTCTATTACTATGTATCACCCAAATTTTATCTATAATTACCACTCCCAGTATTTTGAGGAACCACAAGATTTCCATTAATCCGACCTCGAAATATTAATGGAGGATTTCATTGCGATGCAAACTCACTCTAGGATAGAATCTATGATGGAATGCTTTGTGTATACATAAACTCTTCAGAATGAAGAGTTTAGAAAACAAAGTCTCTATACTAATGAAACCCTTAGGCAGCTGAAAACTGCGGTCGAGTCCCTCGCCACTAATAACGAGGCATTAGAGACTCAAATCTCCCTGCTTGCATAGACACCTCTAGGACCCTTCCCTGAGAAACATGCGAATGTTGTAACAACCACCAGTGAAAAATCTATCAAAAATCCTAAGGAGAGTGATAATGAGGAGGGTTCAGGTGAGAAAATAGTAGAGATTGAGAAAGATCCATCTACACCACCCGAAAGGGAGGTTGTCTAAGAGGTAGAGAAGGAAGCACTATGTGCTATTCCTCCTCCCTATAAATGAATGATTCCTTTCCCGCGAAGGTCCGTAGAAGTTAAGGTAGACTCCAAATACGAAAGGTATGAGAAGCTATTGGAAAATATCCACACCAATGCACCTTTGTTTGAGATCCTGAATAAGAATAGAAAATTAGAAGACCATGAAACTAGGGAACTCATTAATATTAAGAGGGGCAAGTTAGAATTTGAGGTGATGGATGAAAAAATTGAACCCAGACCTGAAAAACTGGTTCTCAGGATAGAGCCAGAACCACCACCACAAGTTCAGAAGGATAAACTACCTCGCAGAAGAAAAAGAAGAAAATGTGATGGATATGAGAGATGGCTTGATAAGTGGCCATGGAAATCGAGGATAATTAAATGTTTGACCGAGGATTCATCCTCAAAAGAACCACCATGAGTACTTACACTCCTGAACCGTCAAGCCACCGACGCAAAACATAGCGAATATTTCAGCTTTATTAATGTCATTTTCTATTAATTTTATATGCATGTATTATTTTTAGTTTCATTGATTATTATTTTTAGGCTATGTATTTCATAAAGCAGAAATTTATCACTCAGAATCCATTAAAAATAATTAACAACCACAAATTTTCCTTTTTCCTGAGCAATAAAACACAAAACACATCTCTGAAGCTTGTGGCGTTCGCCATAGCCTTCATGGCGTTCTCCAGAGGGCTAAAAGCGAATTTTTCATATTTTAGGCTCGTGGCGTTCACCATAGCCCTATGGCGTTCACCACAAACATCAGAAACCCAAAAAAAACCATTTTTAACACGCAACCCCATGTTTTTCCCATTCTTTCAACTTCTAAAACCCATTTTCTCCATATTTACTCATCTTAACTCCCACCCACTCACACCCTTCATCTCCAATCTTTCAAACTCTCACTCTCATCCAACTATTTAAAACCTCATCATCCAATTACAACCCCATTCTAAAAATACTTCTCCTTATCACCATGCCTCTAAGAGCTCAAGCTAAAACGAAAAGGCCAGTGGCAGATTTATCCAACATCATTTTCAGTGAGGGTGAAGTTGGAAAATTACAAAAAGAGAGGTACTTGAAGTTCTACGAACGTTCAGGCACTCCAACAAGGTATGCCGATGAAGCTTGTTTACGTAGGTTAGGATTACTTAACAATGTGCAATTGATACTCGATAGATTAGACTTAGCACACTTCTGTTTGTTGAATGATGCTACATACGAAATGCTAACTTTAGAATTTTTGAGTACTTTATTTACTATACGTATATGGTAGATCAATACTCTTCTGGCACGGTAAGGTTTAGAATGTTTAATAGGGATTACAAATTAAGCCAAGATACTCTTGGGGCATGTTGCATTTTCCTCATGGGAATGGTATAGCTTATGCATGTCCCTTGGAAGAATAATGGCAACATGAAGCGTTCCATTTTTGGGAATAATTGACAGGTGAGAGAACTTTTGATTGGGAAGGGCTGAAAGCTTCACATATCCATAACCCGACCATACGATATGTGCATCGCATATTAGCTAACACAATTTTTGGCCGAATAAACAACGGTAGGGTGAATTCTAAAGAGCTTTTCTTTTTACATGTTGCATTCGCACCGACACGAGTCAATGTGACTCCTTTCATGCTGGCACACATGCAGTTGATTTGCGCAAGTGGGGCCACCCATTTCTGTATAATAGGTCTAATTACCTCCATAGCCCACACACTAGGCTTAGATAATGAGCTTGCAACTCTACATCCCCTGCCAACGCCCTCCCTGGATATCGATTCCTATCAAGCCCAATGTTTGATTAAGGCCAAGTGGGACAACGAATACTCTCTCATGGTTGGTAACCGCGAGATCAGGAGTATCATTTTACCTTAGCACACATGCACGGATGTACATAACAGGAACAATTGGCTTTATGATCTGACTGCCCCTAAACTCGGTCATCCTACCCCTAATGACATACTTGTACAGGATAACTAAGGTGGTCAGATGGATGATGAATATGATGAGATGGAGCAAGATGCTCTCATTTTCCCTGATCCTACTACACGTACACACACTACACCTGGCCCTTCTAACACTTTTGCAGGTACCTCTCCTCGACACCAGTTCTGAGAGGAATATGATTACGTTGGCATCAAGAATACACTTGATAATATCCTCTGTGAGCTATGACACTGTAACGATGTAGACGTTGAACACGACCGGCTGTTGCGAGATATATAGAGACAGCAGGTCGACATGATGACACAAATCCAACAAATACAGGATCAACAACACAACTACACAGGAAAGACCGGGCATAACTTATCAGTTCTGATTGAAGAAATGCAGGGCATGCGTGTGGGGATCGAGGATCCGCTTGAGTACATGCAACACATAGGTATACCACCTCCTCGATATGGTAGGTATAGACGAGCACGTGACCGAGTCCATCATTGAGCACTCCATCCAGGTTCTATCTTCCTTTCCACCTTTTATCAAAACATTGAGGATAATGTTCGACTTAAGTGTGGGGGAAGAACTTTATCTCTTTTTATTTACAGCTTTCTTAGGTAGATTTATTGTTTTATCCATTTCCATTTCTAGTTTAATTGTTTAGTGTTAATTGAGTCAATGCATCTGTTGTTGAGTCTTTATGCATGGTTTCCACTATTTATTGATCTTCCCATTTCTTGAGCCATAACAATTTTTTTTCGTGAAAATCATTTCACAATTAGAAAGTTCTAAGTTACAAATGACATTGAGGTTTACTTGTAAAATCTTAGGAAATTTGTGTGCAAGATCGGTATCATTTTAACACCTTAAGTCTCCTAAACATGCGAATTAATTTGAATATTCATTATGTCAAAAAACCCTTGTATCCTTACCTAATGAAATAGTCCATCCGGTCAGCACCATCTTGGTCATGCTTTACATATGAGATTGATGCAAATAAGTGTTTGGTCCAAAGAATAAAAATGATATTAAATGAACTATGAATTATAAATACCAATCGTGGTTGGTTTAGTGATATTTGGAGCTAAACTTGATAGGGCAGACTACGGTCCGATCCCCCACGATTACAATTAGGGAGGGGGCTAAACCACTTAGATGCCATAATCAAACCCCGAACCGGGAAACCGACGGTAAAAGAAAGACCAAAGTCACTAACAGATCTTCCTACTATAAGTGTGAAAGATAATGGGCTTAATGTGATCGCACTTGAACAGAAAAATAAAAGGTGAGTTGACGAGTTTGAGATATAATGACATCATTTAGATTTGCTTGCATGTAGGAAGACTCATGACCGTAATTGCGGAATAGGGTTATTACGATATCTTTAGTGTACCGATTAGTGCCTACTTAAGAAATTACAACCAAAGCAAAGTTTGTAGCTTTAGGATGATTAATTGATTGTTTATGTGCTTTTTCATGGATCTACATGCTACGAGTCTCCGAATTTTCATGTCACAAGTGTAGCATTTGCTTGAGGACAAGCAACAGTTCAAGTATGGGGGAGTTTGATAACGTGAAACTATAGCGTTCAAGTATAATTTTATGTATGTTTTATTGTATTATACTGGTGCTAGTGCCCTGTCTCAAGTACTTGTCGATGCAAGACTCACGTGTGAGAAAGAAGTAAAGAAAAGAGAAGAAATGCAGAAAAAGGGAAGAAAAGAAGAAAAACACTGAAAATTAAAGTTATGGGCTTGTGGCGTTCTCCATAGACACGCAGTGCTATTTTTCAGCAACTGCACAAAACATGGTAAAAAACTCACCCTATTTTCCCTCCATAACTTCCACACGAATTTAGGAAAGTTCAACCCCTATTTCACCAGTATAAAAAGGTAGAATCAGAAGAAAAAAATATCCAAGTTTTCATCTTGTAATTTG
The DNA here is from genome assembly GCF_024323335.1 of Lathyrus oleraceus. Taxonomy (NCBI): domain Eukaryota; kingdom Viridiplantae; phylum Streptophyta; class Magnoliopsida; order Fabales; family Fabaceae; genus Lathyrus; species Lathyrus oleraceus. The sequence goes on from NC_066583.1 coordinate 163,801,155, forward strand.
ATTCTTAGTTTTAAGCAGAAACACTCTAAAAGTGATAGTTCTTCCATATTGGGAGGCTATTGCACCTTTGTTTTTACGTTTACAAGTTGCTTGGATGAAGCGTGCCGACATCGTTGTAATTTTCCAATTGTTATTTGTACTCGAAGAATCCTCCGAAGTTTAATCTAATTATTATTATTCACCAAGTTTCTTTTAATTGCTTAATTCTTTACTTTCCGCTTTAATTTGCATTTCTGAATTTTGATTATGGTTATGTTTAAGGATTGTATGTGTATGATTAAGTTTAAAACCATGTTCGGCTAAACCTTTTGACATCGGTATGTAAGGACCGTCGTTCCGACGGGATTCAGTAATAATTAATGATAATTTTTATAAGTTATTTTTTTGACTCTGGTTTCCAATTCTAATTTAAAAAGGTTTTTGCACGAGAGTGAAAAGTCAATAAGGTTATAAATCAACAGAGCGAGAGTTTGAGATTTTAACCGGATAATGGTTTCTAGGCATTAATCCTAAGCACAACGAGAGTGCTTTAGGATTAATTAGAATTTGTCTATTTCTAAAAATTACTTTTAATTCAGGTGGGTGAGCGAGAGCAAAACGTTTTGGCTTACGAGTATAGTCTGAGCCAATAACACGAGAGTGTGAGACAAAGTCTTTTTATTTGATATTTTCTACTGAAAAGTGATTTACCTTATTTTAATGTTAATTGTTTATCGAATCCTCGAAGAATGATGTGATTTACATACCGATGCCTCTTTATTGAATATTTTAATTATATTACTTATTTACAGTTAAATTTTATTTCTCCGTTTCTCTTAATCAATCTAAAAAATAAGAAAACAATCATTAGCCTTAGCTTTACATAGTAACTTTAGATAACGATAGTTTAATTTTTGGTCCTTTGGGTTCAATATATTTTTAAAACTATGCAATATGATTATGCACTTGCACTTAGCCATTTCGATAAACATACTAAGTCGCGATCAATTAGGTTTCCAACACCAGTTCTTGAATCTTTTATACTCATTAGAAAAACATTTTTTGAAATCATTTCCAATTTTTTTAATATCAGAGATCCCTATTTTAATATTTTCTTCATTTTCATTTGGTGTTTCACACTCTTGATTTAATGTGTTCATTGTTTCCCTTTTGACCTTACTAGAACCTTAATAGTTCATTTCAAGAGCGTCTCACACTTATTTAGTAATGTTATAGTTAAAAACATAATTATACTTTCTAGTGCTTAACAAACTTATCATCAAGCACTTTGGTTTAAAATTTTATTGCACTTTATGCTTATCTTCTATTGTCCACAAATTTATTGGTTTGTTCACAACTTCATTATTAATAATGAGTAGGAACAAATGAATCATTCATAATATAATCCCATAAATTAAAATTAACAACATCCAAAACCATTTTCATTCTTTCTTTCCATATGGTAAACATCCACCATTCAACGATGGGTATTGAAATTTCTCTGCCTCTTAGGGTTTGCCCTACTTTATGTTTTGTTGCTTATCAATTTAGTCTTTTGGTTTATTTGTCGTAATTTAGTCTCCGCACATAATTGCACGTTCTAGGGTTGAGTGCTATATATTTTTACGCATGCATTAATCGAACTATTTGCTTAAAGTCAATGCAATATGGTTATAGTCAACTAGTCAGAGTTTTGGATCAAGAAACACATAGAGGCATGTGATTCAAATCATAGAATTGGATGACTCGAATCTAAAATTGAATGTGAAAATCAGAAATTGATTCTATATTTTTTATTTGAGTAATGAAAAAGAATGCTTAGAATAAAAAATTGAAATTGAAAAACAAAATTTTTCCTCTGTATTTTTTATTTGAATCGCGGATAATCCTAACTTAAATCATGTCGGTAGTTATTCGATGATGATATTATTTTTGGATTGACTGATGAATATTTATGCAAACAGTTTGCTAGTATCATGCAGGGACAATTTCAAATGTCATTAATAAGAAAGTTTAACTACTTCTTAGGATTTCAGATCAAGCAAACAAAAATGACATGCATTGGACATGTGACTTCAAGCATAAAAGGGGGGGGGGGGGTGAATTGTGGTATTTAAATTTTTTGATTACTTTTATATTTTTCTCGATTAAGCTTTAAATTCTGTTAGTAGTTTCTTAAGAGTAAATAGCAGAATAAATAAAATAGTAAGATAAACAATAGAAATTAAAAAAGGATAAGATTAGAAAGATTTCACCAAAGATTTATACAGGTTTGGTTGAACGTTGGTCTAGTCATGTCCCCAAGAGATCTTTTTGAGAGTTTGACTATAAACTTTGAGCTTTTGAAGGTTATACCCACGAAACTTTTATACAATATGATCTTGAGATTTTTACAGACTTATCCCCAACCAAAGGTAGCTTTTACCACGTGTTAAGCTAACGAACCTTCTTAGAGATTTTTAAATAAATCTCAATAACCAAAAACATAACTTTTTCCGGCAAAGATCAATAAACCAAAACAGAGATTTTATGAATGGTTTATCTCACACACCAAACTTAATCTTCTCAAGAATATCACACTATCAAGAATTAAACAAACAACATGACCACTTACATACTCTTACTCACAAGTAAAGTTTCACTAAAAATCACTATGGCAACTTTAAGTGAAAGAAAAATACTTCTAGAGAGAGAAAGAGAGAAAATAGAGAGATAAAATCCAAAGAAAATGTAAAGCTTTGGAAAGTGGTATGAAATGAAAAGGAAACAAGCCTCCTTTATATATGAGTTGGAAAAATAAAAAAAGGAAATAATCCATGTGCAGAATTGATGAGCCAATTTATTGGCATGATAATCCAATTGATTGATTTATCCATTTTTAATCGGTTACCTTGCCCAACATGGAAATAGTTAATATAGAGTCGTTACAAGTCATTAAGGCGTTGAAAAGGATTTTTAAATATGTGTACGCATGTGTGTGTGTGTGTGTATGTATGTGTGTGTGTGTGTGTGTGTGTGTGTGTGTGTTTGTGTGTGTTTGTGTGTGTGTATGTGTGCGTGTGCATGTGCGTGTGTGTGTCTATGTGTGTGTATACGTGTGTGCGTGTGTATGTGTGTTGCCTTAGTACTTAGAAGTTACTTCCTTACTTTTATAAAACCCATGTCACTCAGATAGACACAATTTGGAGAATTTTCACACTTCCTCTCTTTTATTACTTTGAGACTTCCAAGACTTTTTCATGATACATCCATCGTATAAGCACTTTAACCTTGGGTCTCTTTTGTGAATTTGGCATGAGATGTTTCTCTGGTTGGGTCACCATAATCAAATATTTGAAAGCTATTGCCCCTGACTTTAATCATTGGTGTCTTCATCAAAATGTCTGATGAATCTTCAAAAGGATTTTCAACTTTATACCGGCAAACACACAGATCCACAATATGTTCAAATTTGCTTGAAGCTTCTAAATAAAAATTATATGAAGACCTCAAAAACAATTTATACTCTTATGGCTTCAAATTTTCTAATTTATTAAGAGGAATAAGGCATGGTGCTCGAGATTACCAAATATAGAGGCATCATAGGATCTTTACTCTATTTTATCCTGAGTAGGCCATATATTATATATGTTTAACGTGTGTATGTGTGCTCGATTTCAAGCATCGCCTAAGGAATCTCATTTTAAGATCGTTAAAAGAATTATGAGGTATCTTAGTGTATCTTAGAACCACAATCTTTGGTTTCTCAAGGGAAGCAAGTGTATCTTAGTAAGATTCTCCAATTCCGAGTTTTTGCAGGATGTAAATAAGATGGTACATGCTATTTGTTTTGAATTTTTTTAGTTTATTGGAACAATAAGATGTTAGACAAGGGAACCCATCTAAAAGGGGGGTTGAATAGATCGCCAAATAAAAATTTCTTATAAAATCTCTACTTTGAAAAATATTTTTCTATGGCAAGCGGAAACGAATTTGGATAGACTCTCATATATCAGAACCGTTATTGGTAGGATGGATATGCGTACAAACCGTAATATAAAGTATGATAAAGATGAGAAAATCCATTTAACAAGGTCAATATAGTTTGTTTTAATATAAACCACACTTAAGGTAAATGATTTCCAATGAGAAATAAAAATAAACTTGAAAAAGGAATTTTGTCGAACACTTCGTGTGTAGTAAATTTATCGAACACTTGGTATGCAAGTGATCCTCTTTGTGTTTAAGTTACAATAAATAAATTGCAATGGTTTTACACAAACAATTTTAAACACTTCAACGCAACCAAAATTTTCAATAATTTAATTACACATTAAGTGTGATCAAAATCTAAAAACAAATGAGAGAGAGAGAGAGAGAGAGAGAGAGAGAGAGGAGAGAGAGAGAGAGAGAGAGAGAGAGAGAGCACAAATATTTGTTTAGGTAGTTCCCCAATTGTCCTCACTATGGGTACGTCTGCCCTTAATTCAAAATTGAATTGAGATATTGTGATTAACCTTTGCAATATCAGTTTACAAGAGAAGTAGTAGAAATTCAAACCCCAAACCTTATGTTTGATGTTGATCCTATCTCCTTCTCTACCCTTGATCTTAGCAAGATCAAGTCAAACAAGATCTCCAATATGATCCTCCAGTTACCGCTACTCCTTTGATTGAACCTTCCGTTCTTCAAAGCTTTCACTCGGCTAAATCCAAATTGTGAAGTCTTTCCCCAAGCCTTTCAATTAATCCTTTGGTTACCGCTACTTGTTATATCCCAAAATTTTCCCTCCCTTTTTGCTTTTCGTCCAACTTATGACTTAAGATTCATATATACTCATTCATGCCTCATTCATGTGCATCTTTCATTCATGATTAACATTTGATAACATGCATCATAGATTCAAGGTTTATGGTTGATAAAAACAAGAGATTTGCTTGAAGATTATGGTGTTTCTCACCATGTAGGGTGAAACCCTAGTTTCTTGATTCTTTGGGACCTTGACCCATGAATTCTACACCATGGCATTCATCTGGGCATCCTAACCCCAATTCCTGATTTTGATCTTATGAGCTCTTGTGTTTGACCTTCTATGCATTGACTTGACTTCTGAACCCTAATTATGGGCCCATGGTTGGAGATGCTTCATGTAGAGCTTTGTGCTTTGTTTGAAACCCTAATTCCCATATATATTTTGCATTGTGGATTTTGGCTACCTTGTGTCTAGGGTTTTGGGTCCATCAAGATTCTTTGGTCCATGTGAGGTTCATTCTCCATTTATTTGGTGATCATATGTCTCATTACGTTGGCGTGTGCTTGATTAAACCCTAACTGGTTATTGCATTGAGTGATTGATTGTTGGCCATCCATTCATTGTGGTACACATTATCATAGTTCATGTCATTAATTGATTCACTCACAAGTTGCCTTAAGGCACAATATGATCATTAATGCATGATGCATCTTTCAAACAAGTCATTCGGTTGTTTGGCTTACAAGTTTTGTTTTTCATGTTGATCCATTGATCCATGGCATCACATTTTAAGATATGGCACCTTGAAATTGCACTATTTTTACCTAAGTTGAATATTGCTCAATTGTTGACTTTTTGGTCAACCAGTTGACCAAAGTCAACAAACCAAATACCTTTTAACCTTAACTTGTGTGTTCATCTCATTTCAATAATGGTTAGTTGAAGATTATATGACATTAACCATGGTCCATTGTAATTGATCTTTTTTGTTTGTTTGTTGATTAAGTAATGTAGGATTAGTCCATTTGCATTAACTAATTTAGTAAGCATTAATCCATTGAACATGAACATGGTAGTCATTCATATAGCATCACATAAAAATATTTCATGCATTTCATGCAAATCAAGTGAAGTTAAATCACAATTTTGAATTTAAATCACAATTTTGAATTTAAATCACAATTATGCTTTTCGATTACATAAGCATTATTTCCATAATATCCATAAGTGAGTTTGTTTTTCATTACACAAGCATATTACATACATGAGCTTTGCCATAGTCAGCCATAGACCAACTTCATTACAAGAATTCAACGTATTGAATCATATCCTATTATATGGCATGCTCCAATACATTGACTTAAATTAAAAGTTAACAAATAGAAAAAGCTTGGGAATTGGAAACCCTTGCCATGATGTCTCCATAACCCATATGCTTTGCCATGATCATTTTGGGACCTGCTCAGAACATTAAGACGATCACCAAAGCTCATCTGCAGGACTACATTCATACATATTACACTGCTCCTAAGATGGTGAGAGCAACATCTGGAGCTGTAAAGTATGAAGATTTTGCTAGACAAGTGAAAAATCATTTACTAAGTTGTCAACAAATTGCACCACAACATCTTAGTTAGTAGAAAAAGAGCCAACAGTTTTCATTGGTTTTGAGGTCCGAATGCTTGATGATTATATTCCCCTTTACATAATTTGTTGTAGCTTTTTAAGGCACATATTGGGAAGATCCAGATTCAATCGCTTTGATGGTTATGCCAGCAATGTTGGGTTCTTGGAACAAGTCAGCCGAAGGGGGAAACACGTGGGTTCAGAGCTAGCACAACTAGATTCCATTAATGAAATTGAAGAAAGCGCGATGGCTTTTAATACCAATTACAAGGACACATGTCTTTTTGGTGTCTACACCATTGCTAAGCCGGATTGCCTGAATGATTTGGCATATGCAATATTGTACAATAAAACAAAGTTGGCTTATTAGATTTCAGAAAATGATGTTACACGTGCTTGTGATCAATTAACATCTTTTCAACAATCTTGCACGCAATAGCCTTCCATGACCTAAACATCTTCTTTATCTAGGATTCAGCAACAAGCACCAATGGCTCAATAATCAGTATTACCTCACCTTGCAGCTTGCTTGTAGTTTCCACAAACCATTGTCTTGCCCTGCAACAAGCTTGACTGAACATATGACTTGCATTTGTCTTCAAATCAAGTCACCTGCAAGACTTACATTGGCCAAGTCAGTGCTCAAAACCAACAAAAATCCGCAGTATGGATCTCACCTATAGTAGCAGGTCACTCGAATAAGAAAACCAGATTAATCCTTCAAACATTCACCTGCACAATCAATTAACATTCTATCAACAAACTAACAGAAACCATTTTTCAAAAGACTTTGAATAAAAACCAATTGAATCTCTTATAACTGACTTCTAACAATTTTAACCAACCTCTAACCAAATAAATAAGCTCTAACAGAATTTTTAGGAAGCATAGCAGATGTTGAGCAACTAATTAAACGTCACTGTAAGACCCCAATTTTGACCCTAAGAATCCCTCATGTTATTCTCATCATATGCACTAGCATTGGGATCAAACATTGGCATCCTTCTTACCCCTAATTCATTGGGTTTGTCTTGGAAGATATCACCAAACACCATTTGATTGTATCATACTTCATTTTTCTTTATTTACTAACCAAAATACCAAAAAACATGCTCATCTATGCTCTATCAAGCTCACATCTAGGGTTTTAAGACCCTTATTGCAAGGAGCTCAATCAAGAATTGGTTTACTATTGCTTTAAGTATCATATATGAATCCCCATGATCTTCACATGTTATTTTGATTAAGAAATCATCAAGAGTTTGGAATTGGTTTGCCTTGGAAACCCTAGTTCATCTGGGTATCTTATGTAACTTCCTCAATAAATTTATTCAACAATTGATCAAATATTTCAAGGGATACTTAATATTACATCATATTATGCATATATGGTCCTCCACGAGTCCCAAAAGTCAAGATAATATCAAGCTAGCAAGTTGGTTCATGGTGGTTGACCAGAGGAATTCAACTGATCAAAACTGGGGTTCCCTAGACCCTATATCCTACAATATTTGTCATATGAAAATGATTCCAAGAGAAACGTTACTCTAAATGACATTCTAAACAACTTTCATGTTGAGGTCAAGAGCTATTTTTGCTTGTAAAGTCATTTTTTATGGTGAAAGATTATAGGTCATTTTGTCTAAACCCTAATTTGGATGTCAACTTCTCAAGACCATAACTTGCTCAATTTTTATGAGATGAAAGATATTCAATTTGAATGATCAAATTAAATATGTTTGATTCAACTTTGATGTTTGGAGGAAGTGCAAATTCAACTTTTATATGCATGTGATATGAGGAAACATTATAGGTCATTTTGGGCCAATACCATTGAACAAGTGATTTTCCTCAACTTCTAAAATGCATAACTCCTTCATATTAAATCGAAATGAGGTCAAATGTGTTACCAATTTGAAGTACTTTGATAGAGCTACAACTTTGATGAAGGAACTTTTCTCATTTGAAGTCCATAGAAAAAGTTACTCAAGGTGGAAGAAGTGAACATATGGCTTGGTACTTAGATTTTTTTTTGATATGTTTGATTTTCCAAACTTCCACCTCAAAATTTATCATGACCCAAGCTTCAAATAAAAAAGTGTTCAACATTAAAGTTGTTTCTCTTGATCTAACCTTTCCAAAAAGTCCAAATTCATCCCATTTGGACAAAGAATGAATAACTTGCGCATAGCTTAAAGTGTAAGAACCATTTGTAAGATTTGAAGTTCCACTTTCCATACACGAATGCATGACCTTTCCACATGACTTCAGCATTGCTTACACTCATTTTGGACCTAAATGCATCATTACACGGGCCTATCACACGCCCATGCATCCATGCAAATGATTTTGCTATTTTTGGAATTTTGAAAGAAGTGTGCAATTATCAATCACTTGGCCTATAAATAGAGCCCCTCTTGCTCATAATTATGGACCCTGGCGCGTAAGCTTTAAATCTGTAACCCTAAACCCCCACATTCAAAGGATAAGCTTGGTGATTTTCATTGAAAATCGAGTTTGAATCTCTCAACTGTTTTGAGATTGAAACTCCAAGAGTCCATCACTTTTCTTGATCCATTTTCACTCCATCAAGCATTTGAAGCAAGGCCAAGCACAATTGAGAGCAAGATCGTGCCAATCTGAACCTGCGGTGAAGGTGAATTTCTAAATTTTTCATCTCTTCAATTCTCACTCAATTCTCCATTATTCTTGTTGATTGTTGGTTGTCTGAAGTCCTACCAATGTAGGCATTAAGATTGAGTTGCTTAGAGGTTAAATCGAAGCAACTCAAATCATGATCCTCAAATTTCAACTCCCTGTATCTTTCTATATACTTGAAGTTAGACAAAATTGAGGCCAGATTCGAGCTCCTGAGCATTTTTACTTTAAATTCATGTGCTCCTTTTTTATTTTGGTGATGGTTGAAGGTGGACCAGTCCGGTGAGGTCCACCAGAGAAGAAGACCGGAGCTCTAGCTCCAGCGATGGGTTGGCGTGTCTCTGAACTACATGATCCATTCATTTTGTTTTAATCTTAGGTGTTGATTTTGATTACCACATGTGCAGCGCTGTTGACTCAAGAACACATGGAACGCACACTGGAAGCCACTTGATCTGGCACCTCAATTAATGAGGGAGATCAAGTGGTCCACGTTTTTTTGTAATTTCTGATTTTCATTTTAATTGACTTATTTTCATTAATTCATATTAATTTTTATATTGATCCAAAAAATATGGGACTTTCACCAAAAATTCTCAAATATTTTTATCTTTCATTTTCTGAATTAAAATTATTTTTTGGATAAATATTAATTTTTTTCATGATTTAATTGTTTTTGTGTATATTTTTAATTGTTCAAAAATACTTTTAAGTTTCCAAAAATTATGAAATTTTTTCTCCAAGGTCCTTTGACATCTATTTGGTGTTTTAAAGAGGTTTTAGGATTTTGATCAACCATAATTTATTTTAATGCATTTTTAATTGATTTTTTAATTGTTTAATTGTGAAAAAATTGTGTTGAGCTATTTTTGTTGACTTGTTGAGTTTGATTATTGTTGTTGGGCCTTGGTCAAGGTTGATTTGACTTTGTTGGATTAAAATCTTTGGATTTAGGGGATTGATGAAATGTATATTTCATCTCCCAAAATGAATGAATGATTTTAATTTGATAAAAGTCCTCCCATGACCAATTTGTGTTTATTTCATTTCCCCTCCCTTTTCATCTTCAATCCCTTTCTATCCCATCCATTTCATTGACCTATGATATCTCTACATCCTAAGGCTAATTGGTTCATAAACCAATATAAGTATGGATGAGATTAGGTCCACCCTTTTATCATTTTCTTTTAAGTGTGGCATGTTTTAGGAGTATGGTTCATAATACCATATCTCTAACATGCATTAACACTAAAATTTCTATTGCCCGACCTTAAATAGTTGTGACTTCTACATAAGTCCAATTACGATTGCTTAACATATCGCTAAATTTTGACCCAAAAGCATATCATTCTAGTAAGTGAAATTGTAAGTCACCCCCCTTTCATGGTATTATATGGAAACTTGGCCTTTTTTCCTTCCTTTGGAAGATGTCTTGGTTCAAGGATTCATGCGTGTGAATAGAGGGTTGAGTGTTCTCCAAAGAATGACTTAAGCAATTGAAAAGCAAAAGCAAATACTAACTTATAATCAACTAACATTTGACTAACTTTAATTTCAAGTCATTTACTTTATGCACTTTAAATTCAAGTCTTTATCATTTGCCATTATTCATACAATTTAAATTGGTTACTTTAATGCCATTTTCATTTTGCTCACTTGAGCCATATCTTGTCATTATACTTGTTTGTGTATTTTGTTTGTGTTTGTGGTCTTTTAACCTTAATGTACATAATAACAACAAAAACCCTAACAAAATTATGTGGACTGTTTGTTGGATTTGATCTGAGACATTGGACTTAGAATTAGGCAACATTCCCTATGCAAAAAGGACTTGGCCAATGCCAACTTTTCTGAAGCCAATCATTATGAATTGAACTTTCATCTGAAGAAATTATTGAGATCCCTTTTGAGTTCATTTGCACCATGTTCTTGAGGTAATTGTTATTTTGGACCTGTGTCTAATGCCTTATTTTGAGCCATTTAAGGAGTATGTCATCTGATGCATGGAAGATTAAGAAGAAGACTACGAAGTTGCTAGCTTGGATGTGGCTGTCTTTATTTGATGCCTTTCTCTTCACCTTGATATTTGTGTATTGATATTGCGTGATTCTAAAGTCCAAGGAAAAATTAGGTTTCTATATGACATTCTTGTCTATTGGATTGCATCCCATTGGTCAGATCTTTTCAACTCTTAACTTTTAAATTTTTGCTTAGGATAGCCTCTTCATCTTCTCCCACATCTTAAATTTCAAAATCCCCCCCCCCCTTTTTCAAAAACTTTCTTTGCTTATGATTTCAAACTTTGACCTTTATTGCAAATTAGAAACTCTGGCCTTATGCCATTGCATTTTCAAACTTCTTTTTCTTAATCAAACTTGTAAATGAACTTAATCATATTGACTTAAAATTTTAAAAGACAAAAAGAACTAACACTCATTCGAACTCTTTTAGGCCTTTTGTGCCTTTGTTAAACTTAAAATTTTGTTTAAAGCAACTCATTCACTTTGAAATTGTTACCACGAACTACGAGGTTTTGATCCCTCATTTTATGTTGGTACTGTAGCGGTAAATTCATGATCATCAAGCTATGGATAAGCAAGACATAAAATAACAAGAGTCGACATCGCGCTTTTATTGTTTCCAAGGGAAAAGTATGAATAAAACCCAAAAAATAAGAAGTTTTCAAATCAAAACTAATAAAATGCCAGAGATTACAGGTAAGGGGGTTGGTTACACAGAGGGAAGATGTTAGCACCCAAAGTGTCATAGGTACTCCTAGGGAGCCCTTTTTTGTGTGCATATGTATTTTGTACAAAATGATAATTACAAACAATTAGAATAGGGGGATGCGAAAAGAATTCATTAATTATATTCTTGTGTTGGACAAGACCTTCGGACTTGTGCCTACGCACCAACATAAAAATGAAGGATCAAAACCTCATAGTTCGTGATACAAATTTCAAAGTGGATGCATTGCTTTTAACAAAAAATAGGTTTGAAAGGCACAAAGGCCTAGAAAATGATTTGAATGAGTTAGTTATTTTTGGCTTTTGAAAATTTTAAGTCAAGTATAGTTAAGTTTATTTACAAGTTTGATTTAAGAAAAGAAGTTTGAAAATGCAATGACATAAGGCCAAAGTTTCTAATTTGCAAAGGGTCTAAGTTTTAAAAAAAGAAGACAAAGACAAACAAAGAAGTTTTTAAAAGGAGGGAGAGATTTGAAATTAAAGAGATGGGGAGAAGATGAAGAGACTAATCCTAAGCATAAATTTAAAAGTTAAGAGTCAAAAAGGCAGACAATAATGTCATTTAGACTAATCCAATAGACAAGAATGTCATTTAGAAACCCAAATTCCCTTGGACATTAGAATCAAGCAACAAACAAGGCAGACAATATTAACTTGAAGAGCAAGGCATCAAATAAAGATAGCCACATCCAAGCTTAAACATTCCATGATCCTCTTCAAATTTGCCAATGTAGTAGATGAATTCCACAATGCTACAAGTCACATGTTCAAAATAACAGCTTCATAATGATCATGTACAAATTAACTCAAATGGATCTCCAATGATGTATCAGATGAAGTTTCAGATTACAAACACTTGGTTACATGAAAGTTGGCATTGGTCAAGTCCTTTGCATAGGGAGTGTTGCCTAAACTCTAAGTCCAATTGTCTCAGATCAAACCAACAGTCCAGACAAGATGTTTTTAGGGTTTTTATTCTTATCATGTACATTAATGGCCAAAGACCATACAAACAAACACAATATACACAAGCAAGATATAAACAAAATATGGTCCAAATGGACAAAGTGAAAATGACATTAACATAAACAATTAGAATGGTATGAATAATGGCAAATGAATAGGGCTTAAAAATTAAGTGCATTAAAGTAAATAACTTGAAAGTAAATGTTAGTTGTTAATGAGTTAGAAGATAGTATTGCTTTTGCTTTTTTTCTTTAAGTCATTCTTTGGAGAACACTCAACCCACTTATCACAAGCATGGATCCTTGAACCAAGATATCTTCCAAAGGAAGGAAAAAAGGCCAAGTTTCCATACAATACCATGAAAGGGGGAGACTTACAATCTCACTAACTAGAATGCTATGCCTTTTGTGTAAAAAAAATTAGCGCTATGTTAAGCAATCGTAATTAGACTTATATAGAAGTCACAACTATTTGAGGTCGGGCAATAGAATTTGGTGTTAATTCATGTTAGAGACATAGTATAATGGACCATGCTCATGAAACATACCACACACAAAAAGAATATGCAAAAGAGGTGGCCTAATCTCATCCATACTTATGTTGATTTTTCAATCAACTAGCCTTAGGATATTGAGATATCATAGGTCCATGGTATGAATGCATAAAGAAGGGGAATAAGATGAAGAAGGAGGGTAATAGATCAAAACTCAAATTGGATAAAGGAAGACTTATACCAAATTAAGATCATTCATTCATTTTGGGAGATGAAATGTACATTCCATCAATCCTCTAAATCCAATGATCTTAACCTAGCAAAGTCAAATCAACCTTGACCAAGGCCCAACCACACAAGTCAAACTCATACAAATAATCAAAATGGCTCAACACAATTATTTGGCATTTATTCAATTTAAAAATACTAAAAATTATGCATTAAATTAAATATGGTTTGTCAAATGCCTAAAATCTCATCAAAACACCAAAGAAATGGCCATGAGATTTATCATAGGTCAAACAAGGTCAAAGGACCTTCGAGAAAAGTTTTCAGAATTTTTGGAAACTTAAAAGTATTTTTAAACAAATAAAAATATTCACAAAATCAATTAAATCATAAAAAATATTAATAATGGTCCAAAAAATGATTTTAATTCAAAATATGAAAGAGGATTTTATTTAAATTTTTTTGGTGAAACTCTCATATTTTTTGGATCAATATTAAAATTAATATGAGTTAATAAAAATCAAAAGAATAAAATGAAAATCAGAAAATACAAAAAAACGTGGACCACTTGATCTCCCTCATTAATTGAGGTTGCAGATCAAGTGGTCATCACCGTGCTTTCCACCATGGACTTAAGTCAATGCGCCACAGGGATGATAATCAAAACCAACGTTTGAGGTTAAAACATTTTGAATTGATCATGTGGCTCAGAACCTGTCCAACACACCACCGACGCTGAAACTCCGGTCACCTTCTCAAGCGAGGCTTACCAGACTGGTTCAGTCATCACCATCACATAAATGAAAAAGGAGGACATGATCTGAAAGAAAAAATGGCGTAGAGCACGAATCTGACCTCAATTTTAACTAACTCCATATATATAGAAAGATATGAGGAGTTGAATTTTGAGGTGTGTCAACTGAGTTGCTTCGATTTGACCTCAGAGCAACTCAATCTTCTTACCTACATTGGTAGGACATCAGACAATCAAAGATCCAAGAGAATTGGTGAGAATTGAGTGAGAATCGAAGAGAAGAAAATTTCTGGAAAATACCTTCAATGTTGTGCAGAACTTGATATTGCTTGCTTCAATCCTTGCTTGATCACACTCAGGGAACTTGCAGAAGTGGTTTGGCAATGGAACAAAGTTTTGGATCCTGGAGTTTTTGAATCTCCAAACAGTGAGATTCAAACTCAATTTTTAGATTGAAAATTCTTAGGCTTTCATTTGAATTATGAGGGTTTGAAAAGAGGGGGTAAAGCTGGCGTGCAAGGGATCCTTCAAATGAGCTCAGAGGGCATGTCTTTATAGCATGAGGGAGTGATATTTGCACACTTGCATTTGCTTCTAAATTTGGCAATGTCATGCACAAGCTTGAATGGGCGTGTAAAGGCCCATGAAGGAATCCATTTTGGTCCAAATTCAATTGTTCTGAAGTCTCAAAGAAGCTTGAATGGCAAGGCAATGTGAAATGGTGTTTTGGACATTTGATCTTTCCACTTGATACAAACCTGTTAAGACCATGCGCAACCCTAGCAAACCTTATCCAAAATTCATGAAATAGGACTCTTTGGAAAGCTTAGATCAAGGGGAAAAACTTTCATGTTGGAAACTTTTTCCTTTGGAACTTGTATCATGGTGAATTTTAAGGTGGAAGTTTGGAAATTTCAACATATTGAAATTTTTTCTAAGTGTCAAGTCATATACCTCAATGTTCCACCTTACTTAACTTTCCATGTGAGCTCCAAATGAGAAATGTGTCTTCATAAAAGTTGTAGTTATTTCAAAGGCCTTCAAAATGGTCACCAATTTCATATCATTTGGATTTATAATGATAGAGTTGTTCATTTTTGAAGTTGAGGAAAATCACTTGTTCAATGGTATAGGTAAAAAATGACCTATAATGTATCCTCATATCACATGCTCATAAAAGTTGAATTAGAATTCACTCCAAACATAAAAGTTGAAGTAGACATCTTGAATTTGATATTTCAACTTGGAAATATTTCATCTCATAAAAATTGAGCAAGTTATGGCCTTGGAAAGTTGACTTTCAAATTAGGGTTTAGACAAAATGCCCTATAATGTTTCAACATATAAAATGAATTTCCAAGAAAAATTAGCTCTAGACTTCAACATGAAAGTTGTTTGGAATGTCATTTAGAGTAACTTTTAGCTTGTAAGAATTTTCATATGGTGAAAATTGTAGGATATAGGGTCTAGGGAGATCCAGTTTTGATCAGATGAATTCATCTGGCCAACCACCATCAACCAACTTGCTAACTTTCAATTCTCTTGACTTTTAGGCTCATGGTAGATGATGTATGCATAATATGATGAGTTTTGAAGTGCACCTTTAGAAATTTGATCAATTGGTGAGGAAGCTTGTTGAAGAAGTTACTCAAGATACCCAGACAAACTAGGGTTTCCAAGGCAAACTGCCTCCAAACTCTTGAAGAATACTTGATCAAAATAACCTATAGAGATCATTGGGACCCATATATGATGCTTAGAGATTTTGTGGATCAATATTTTTCTGTGTTCTTTGTAGCCATGAGGGTCTTAAACCCTAAGTATGAACTTGATTGATCAAATGGGGATCATGCCCTTCCTACAAAAGAGTTAGGCAAATGGAAAGACATATTTTTGGTATTTTGGTTAGTAAAAATGATAATATACAGGTATGATACAATCACATAATGCTTGGTGATCTCTCCTAAAACAAACCCAATGAAAAAAGGGTAAGGAGGATGCCAAGGTGTGATCCCAATGCTAATGCATATGATGAAATTTCATGAGGGATCTTTGGGTCAAAATGGGGGTCTTACAGTTGCCCCTATTTAAGGACATTCTAACTGAGGAGGTGAAGGTTAAAATCTTCGTATCGACTCAGTAGAATGGGCTTAAATAACAACATATAGAAACAAATTTTGGTCCCTAAGAGACCTCATGATGCATATGATATGAATGTAAAAGCGAATTCTCTGGGGGGAAATGTTTCCGCAAAGGAAAAGAAATCAGAGAGACCGAAGGTCCGTAGGAGCATAATGCATTTCGTAAGGAAAACTCAATGGGAGACAGAGACTCTGAGGGGATAAAAGGGTATGCGTAGGCTAGGCTACGACTTAAAAACTGCTGGGGGACTAGAGGAATTCCATGAAAATGGAAAGACTCGGCCGGGAAACAAAAGGAACGCCTGCAGGGGAGCAGGTAGATCAGAATAAAATTGACGTACTTGAATCATGCAGGAAAAGCGATTTCACTAAGGAAATGTGCACTAAACCTAACTAGAGAAGAAATAAATTCCACCACAGGAGGAACAGAAATCTATTATCCACTACCTGTTACTAGGTAAGGAGATAATAAAGATCTGACAAAGAGGACACCCGTCATCGGTTAGGATGAACATATCAAGGATGACTCACTAGGAACCGCCAGGAGGGAGTATTCATTACCGGTTACTGGGTAAGAATAGCTCTGCTGGGGAAAAGCTGAAAATAGGATTTACAACTACCGATTACTGGGCAGAAGACCAAAGGGAGAGAATATCTGTAATTGGTTAAAGTGAACATATCAAGGATAGACTCAAAGGAAAGAAAACTCGTCATCATTTAAGATGAACATATCAAGGATAGACTTACCTGGGGATGTTAAGGAGGATACCCGTCATCGGTTAGGATGAACATATCAAGGATAAACCACCTGAACAACAAGAATAGGAATTACATCTATCGGATACTGGATAGAATACCACAAGAGAAATATCCCTCACCGGTTAAAGTGAACATATCAAGGATACACTCTGCACAGGGGAGAAAAGCAGGATTTACAACTACCGGTTACTGGGCAGAAGACCAAAGAGAAGGAAATCCATTATCAGTTAGGATGAACATTGAAATTCTAGTTATCAGACTTTGGATGTCACACTGGTTGTTATGACATCCAATTCTGCACAGACAGGGATTATGCAGAACTTAACAGTAAGTGCAGTAAATAACACAAGTAATTGTTCACCCAGTTCAGTCCAACATGACCTACATCTGGGGGCTACCAAGCCAGGGAGGAAATCCACTATTAGTAGTATCAATTCAAAGCTAAACTCACCCGTTTACAACTTATCACTTAATCCCTACCCAATGCAATTTCAATCTTAACCTAAGATCAGAGTTCCTACTCACTCCCCCTCAATCACCTCAGTGATTACTATCTTTAAACAATATTAAAGACAAGTTGAAGTCACACTTCAAACAACTCTTGATTGTGCTTCACAGCTTTAATCAAGATACACAGCACTCACGCTTAAAAGCTTTGAGTGACACAACACTTACAACTCAATGAACACCCTATGCCAAAGCTATCATCTACTTGATAATGACTTGGCTTACAAGATACGTCTAATACAAGACTCACAAAAATACAGCAGAGAAGTATGATGGACACACAAAATCTTCACGCCTCAAAGTCCCTGAAACTGAATGAAGGAACGCCTTCCTTTTATATTGCAGTACCCTGGGCTTTTGCACCTGTATTCTCCTGAATTTAAGGTCACGCGAGTTTCCATAAATTCAACATTTAGGTTACTAACAAATAGGCTATTTGTTAGGTTCATTGAATGTAGCTTGGTTGTTGATTTCCTGGTTTTTCTCTAAGTTGTTGACTTCTTGAAGAATAGCCTGAGAAAAAGCTGAAACAGAAAACTGAACAACCTACAATATAGCATATGCTGTCAGGCATGAATGTCACGACATTCAGCTTGACATCAAGGTCCATATGCTGAGTCTGTTTTTCCAGAAAACAGACTGTACAATTTTGCTGACCTGTACATGATCAAAATGACCGTACTACAGTGACAGCTTACATTAATAAATGTCAAAGTGTCCAACTTAGCATTTACACAATTGGCCTTAAGTTAGTTATGTTATTCTTTTGAAGAACAAACTAAGTTACATGCTGAAGTATAGCAGAACACCACTCTGTCTAATCTTCAGCAGCTGCTGTCAATGATGAATGTCATAACATCTAGTTTGACATTCAGTCAGTAGGCCTTATGCCATGTCTGGTCTTTCCTTGATAACCAGACTGGAAATAAATACTAAGTTCTGACATAACACCTGCTGTTCTATTCCTTAGTATCTGTTGACAGGTATGAATGTCACAACATCCAGTTTGACATTCAATAAATCCTGTGTTAGCTAGTCCTGCAGTAACTACAATGTGGTCACACATACATGTCATGACATTAGTTAGGACATTAGTAACCATCTAGTGTTTTACCATATAATGCAGCCAATTAAACACCTACAAACATATCAAGGATAAACCACCTGAACAACAAGAATAGGAATTACATCTATCGGATACTAGATAGAGCACCACAAGAGAAATATCCGTCACCGGTTAAAGTGAACATATCAAGGATACACTCTGCACAGGGGAGAAAAGTAGGATTTACAACTACCAGTTATTGTGCAGAAGATCAAAGAGAAGGATATTCGTCATCGGTTAGGATAAACATATAAAGGATTAACTCTCTGGGGAACAAAATAGGGATTACAACTACCTTTTACTGGGTAGAATATCGAAGGTGAGAGTATCCATCACCGGTTAGGATGAACATATCACGGATAAACTCAAAACAGGGGAAGAAAATATTCGTCATCGGTTAGGATGAACATATCAAGGATAAACTTCCTATGGAATCAAATGAATCCGCCGAGGACTCCACTAAGGAGAAAACATGGGTACTTTTGTCGGGTATTGGGCAAGAAGTAGAAAATTGCAAACTAAGAAGGATATTACCAGTTACTGGGTAATAAACTCTTAGGGGACCCAAATCATCTATCTAGGTAAGAGCTAGAAAGAAACGGTCAATCAAGACTCAACCCCATGAGGATATAACTCAAGGGGGGTGGTTCCATCCAGATAATCGACTAGGGAGGAAACTGAAACAATAATCATCCACGAGGAAATAACTCAGTGGGGAAATGAGAAAGGTTAAAGTTTTTTCTGCTTAAGGGGCTGACGCTCTACAATTGAGGGAGTACAGACACCAAACTCATATGGGGTAAAGTACCACCATAACAGAGAATAATAATCACATGAATGAATCTACCACTGTGAACATGTAATTATGCAATCATGAAATTATATGAGTGTATATATGTATATGTATATGTGATGATTATGCTGACAAAACGATCGCAAAGGATACAAAGGTATCGCAAATTTGAATCATCGGTACAATTCTCGGTCAATCCACAAGAGAGGGATATAAATGCTGGAGAAAAGAGAGATCAACATCCTAAAGGGTCAACCCTAGATGGGGAAGAAGGGGATCTGCTGAGGAAAAGAAAATGTTATCGAATCTGCGAGGAATTTGAGGTCAACACCAATTTGAATGGGAAACAACCCTGCAGAGGAACAAGCGTGAAAAGTTGCTCAGAAACCAGGAGGAAACTCTGACTGGGAGCGAATCTGATGGTGATTGATAAGGAAACCAAAGTTCTACCACAACCACACGAACTACTGAGGACACCAACCTTACTCTGCTGGAGATAAGAAACAAGCCGGGTAAAATAAATACTAACTCCACTGGGGAATTGAATTAACCAACTTGGCTTGGGGATTATGGAGAATCAACTGCTTCGGGAGAACCAATAGTGCTCCACACTTAGGGCTTACTGCTTTCGAACCACTGATGATATTCCTTTTAAATGAAATTGATTGCTTAACATTCATGCTTTTATATGTTTAAGAAAAATGATTTTGATTAAAAAATTTAATTTCAAAAATGATCATAATAAAATTTAAAACTATTTGCTGAAATAAATAAGAGTAGAAACAATGGGATAAAAGCTCAACTTTATTTAATAGAATGGTAGTCTGTAAATGACAAGACTCCATAGATCTTTACAAAGCTAAAAATGGTAATTTACATGGAGAAGGGTTACATTGAATACAAATGACCACTAATCCTTCCACCAACTCTTGATGTCCACTGTGCTTTTGTCCGCTACTGGGTGATGAATCATCGTCAACCCTTGTGCTCAACAAAGTTTTCCGAATTGAAGATCAGCAGGATGCAATTACTTGCCATAATCCCTATTTTTGCATAAATTTCCCCAGGGTGGGGTACTCAATTTATCGGGATGATTCTTTTCTGTTTTATGTCTCTAACTTTTTCCTGAATCACCATTTTGGGTTTTCAATCCACCGATACGCTCATTTTTACCTAAGCCGCCCTTTCGGGTTTTCAACTTAGCGAGCTGTTCTTTTCTTTTTTAGGCGAAGTATTTCTTGATTGCATCTACGTTCACAGGATGAGTGAACTCTTCACCATCCATAGTTGTAAGAATCAAAGCACCGCCTGAAAAGGCTTTCTTAACAACATATGGGCCTTCATAATTAGGAGTCCATTTGTCCCTAGAATCTGGTTTAAAAGATATAATTTTCTTGAGCACAAGCTCACCTTCTCTAAACACACGAGGTCTGACCTTCTTATCAAAATCTTTCTTCATTCTCTGCTGATATAACTGACCATGGCACATGGCAGTCAATCTCTTCTCTTCAATCAAATTCAACTAGTCATACCTAGTTTGACACCATTCAGCCTCAGTTAACTTGGCTTCCATGAGCACACGTAATGAAGGAATCTCAACCTCTACGGGGAGCACTGCTTCCATATCATAAACAAGAGAGAAATGGGTTGTCCCTGTTGAAGTGCGGATGGATGTACGATATCCATGCAAAGCAAATAGGAGCATCTCATGCCAATCCTTATATGTTATAACCATCTTCTGAATAATCTTCTTGATGTTCTTGTTTGCAGCTTCAAGAGCCCCATTCATCTTGGGTCAATAGGGAGAAGAATTATGATGTGCAATCTTGAAGTCTTTACAAAGAGCTTCCATCATATTATTGTTCAAGTTCGATCCATTATCAGTAATGATCTTACTTGGCACACCATACCGACATATAATCTGATTCTTGAGAAACCTTACAACAACTTGCTTGGTTACATTCGCATACGATGCCACTTCAACCCATTTCATGAAGTAATCAATTGCCACCAAAATGAAACGATGTCCATTCGAAGCTTTGGGCTCAATCATGCCAATCATATCAATTCCCCATATGGAGAAGGGCCATGAAGAGGAAATGATATTCAAAAGTGTCAGAGGAACATGGATCTTATTTGCATAAATTTGACACTTATGGAATTTCTTCACAAACTTGCAACAACCAGATTCCATTGTCAGCCAAAAATAACCTGCTCGCAACATCTTCTTTGCCATCGCCTGTCCATTGGAATGAGTACCAAAGGAACCTTCATGGACTTCAGTCATCAATAAATCTGCTTCGTGTCTATCCACACATCTGAGAAAAACCATATCGAAGTTTCTCTTTTATAACACATCACCATTCAGGTAGAAGTTGCCGGCTAATCTTCTCAAAGTCTTCTTATCTTTCAAAGATGCCCTAGACGGGTAAATCTGACTTTGGAGGAAATGTTCGATGTCGTAATACCACGGCTTCTCGTCTTTGACCTCTTCAACAACAAACACATGAGCTGGCCTATCAAGATGCATCACAGTCAAATTGGGAACCTAATTCCAATACTTTACTACAATCATTGACGCCAACGTTGCAAGAGCATCTGCCATCTGATTTTCATCTCGAGGGATATGATGAAACTCAACCTTTGTAAAGAAAGTTGAAATCCTCCTCGCATAATCTCTATATGGTATCAAGCCGGGTTGATTCGTCTCCCATTCACCTTTGATTTGATTCACAAGCAAAGTTGAATCTCCAAAGATATCCAAGTACTTTACTCTAGATTAATGGCCTCTTCAATCCCCATAATGCAAGCTTCATACTCTGCCATATTGTTTGTACACTTGAAAGTCAATCTAGCTGTAAATGGAAAATGCGTGCCTTGAGGAGTAATAATCACTACCCCAATGCCATTACCATATTGATTAACAGCTCCATCAAATACCATGCCCCAACAGGAACCAGGTTCTGGCCCTTCTTCAAGCAATGGTTCATCAAAATCCTTCATTTTAAAGTACAATATCTCTTCACCAGGAAACTCATATTGCACTGACTGATAATCTTCAATTGGTTGGTGAGCCAAATGGTCAACCAAGACACTACCTTTGATTGCTTTCTGAGACCGGTATTCAATATCGTACTCTGATAACAACATCTGCCAACGGGAAATCCTCCCAGTTAAAGCAGGCTTCTCAAATATATGCTTGATTGGATCTATTTTGGATATCAACCAAGTGGTATGATTCAACATATATTGACGCAGACGCTTAGCAGCCCAAGCCAATGCACAACAAGTCTTCTCTAGCATAGAATACCGAGTCTCACAGTCGATAAACTTCTTACTAAGGTAGTAAATTGCAAATTCTTTCTTTCCAATCTCATCTTGCTGACCAAGAACACAACCCATACTATCCTCAAGCACAGTCAAGTACATATTCAACGGTCTTCTTTCAACAAGTGGAGATAAAATTGGAGGTTCAAGCAGATACTCTTTGATACTGTCAAAAGCTTTCTGGCAGTCTTCGGTCCAATCAGAAGGCTGATCTTTCTGAAGAAGCTTGAATATAGGCACACATGTGGCAGTCATGTATGAAATGAATCTTGAGATATAATTCAAGCGGCCGAGAAAACCTCTGGCTTGCTTCTCAGTTTTGGGCGCAAACATCTCTTGTATTGCTTTGACCTTGGCGGGATCAACTTCAATACCCTTCTCGCTGACAATAAAGCCCAATAACTTACCAGAACGAACACCAAAAGTACATTTATTGGGATTCAAGCGGAGTTTATACTTCCTCAAATGCTAGAGAAGCTTCAACAAATGCTTAACATGTTCCTCTTTATCAATTGATTTAGCAATCATGTCATCGACATAAAATTAAATCTCTTTATGCATCATATCATGAAAAAGGGTAGTCATTGCTCTTTGGTAAGTTGCACCAGCATTCTTTAAACCGAAAGGCATCACTCTATAATAGAATATTCCCCAAGGTGTAATGAACGTGGTCTTCTCCATATCTTCGAGTGCCATCTTGATCTGATTATATCTAGAAAATCCATCCATAAACGAAAAGACTTTGAATTTAGCAGTATTGTCTACCAACATATCAATGTGTGGCAGAGGAAAATCATCTTTTGGACTGGCTTTATTCAAATCTCAGTAATCAACACACATGCAGACTTTTCCATCCTTCTTCGGCACAGGCACAATATTGGCTACACATTACGGATATTCAGCAGTGACAAGGAAACATGCGTCAATTTGTTTCTGCACTTCTTCTTTAATCTTCACTGCCATATCAGGATGCGTTCTTCTCAACTTCTGCTTGACTGGCAGGCATTCTGGCGTCAACGGCAATCTATGGTCCACTATCTCAGAATCCAAACCCGACATGTCTTGATAGGACCAGGCGACCACATCTGAATACTATCGAAGAAGATCAATCAACCCCTTCTTCACATCTGGACACAGTCGAGACCCAATCTTGACTTCCTTCACTTCATCCTCGGAACCAAAGTTGACTAACTCAATCTGCTCTTCAAATGGCTGAATGGCTTTCCCTTCATGTTCAAGAAGACGAGACAATTCATCACCCACCTCTTCATCACTTTCCTCCTCAGCCTCAAACACATCATTGTATTCAATGGGGTTAGAAACCAACCTGCATAATGATTTGATACTTTGATTTTAGAGAAGTGAATTTGTGACCAAATACTATGCAGATGGATAATTATATTGTTTATTTATGTTTTTTGTGATTACCATTTTCAGAATACAACAAAAATTAAAAATAAACATCATAGATGTGGATGAATAGAATTAATTTTATTGTGTATCAAATTTGAAATGCCCAACAATGTTCACTTCTCCCTTAGGCATAAGAGAAGGATTTTTAAAACAAATAGAAGCAATTACTTAGATCGATGCAAAATAACAGGAATATCAACAGTAGTCCAATTGTTGCAAGCTTCTCCATGCGTCACAAAATTGGTGCAGTCATCCTCTTCGTTATCCTCTAGTACAACAACTAGGTGTTGTTCATTGCCATGAATGAACCCTCCGCTACGGAAGCTAAGTTGCATGTCCTTTGACCTAGCAGTTGATGAACCTTGTTGAAAACCCAGACCGGTTCTATTCTTGTTATCAGAGACCTCTACCACGCGCCCCCACTGATCTACATTACCTTCTTCAACAATCTTCCTTGCATCTTTCAATGAGGACATAAGTGCCCCAACTCTCTTTTCAACAGCAATAGATAAGGCTTGGAACGGAGTTCCAACCTCATCCTCGGCTTCAAAGTAAGAGAAAGATGACAGGTGGCTAACCAACAACGCCTTCTCCCCACTAACAATGACCAATTTTCCGTTCTTGACAAATTTGAGTTTCTGATGTAACATGGAGGTAACAACTCCCGCCTCGTGGATCCATGGCCTTCCCAACAGACAACTGTAGGTCGGGTGGATATCTATTACTTGAAAAGTAATCTGGAAGTCACTCGAAACTATCTTCACTGGAAGGTCCACTTCACTTATCACTGTTTTGCGTGAACCGTCAAAAGCTTTAACGATTACACCACTATATCTCATAGGCGCTCCTTGATATGATAGCTTTGGTAATGTTGACTTTGGCAGCACATTCAACGATGATCCGGTGTCAACTAGAACATTAGATAAAGCGTCATCTTTACCATTCATGGAGATATGCAAAGCCAAATTATGATTCTTACCCTCCTCATGGAGTTCCTCATCACAGAAACTGAGATTGTTGCAGGAAGTGATGTTAGCTTCAATATGATCAAAGTTGTCCACCGTAACATCATGTTCCACGAAAGCTTGCTCAAGAACTTTTTGCAGTGCTTCTCTGTGCACTTATGAATTCATAAGTAGAGACAATACTGAAATCTTTGAGGGGGTTTGGAGCAGCTGCTCCACCATGTTAAACTCACTTTTCTTTATCAGCCTAAGTACCTCATCATCATCATTAGTTTTCAAATTGCTGGATTCACCAGACTGGCGCTTTGAAGCACTAACTGGATCTACTGCAGGCACTTCCTCTTTCTTACTGACTATTGGATCTTCCACATCTTTTAGGAACACCGGCCCAAACATTCGACCGCTACGGGTCACCTTAGTAACATCAGCAATGTTCACGACAGAATTGGTCGTAGGTAATGGAACCTCTTGACCATCTTTCCAACATAGTTGCATTATACTGATAAGGAACAACTTTATCGGATGCATACAGGACTGGACCCGCCAACCGTATAACTAATGGAGATACCGATCTTTGACTGATACTGTTATTGTTGTTGCTATCATATTGAATCACCACTCTCTCAGGATTCTTAAACACTGGAACAATCACATTCACATCGTCATCTACATGACGGGATTGAACAATCTGAATCATACCCTCATCCATCAACCGCTGGATGTCCTTTTTCACAACCTCACAACCTCTTGGATTAACACTACAAATAACACAACCATCATGGTCATGCTCACATTCACTAACCAAGCAAATATCCTTGTGCATCGTCACCAAGGATCTCCTTATGAAATAGACATCAAACACTTTAAACTCCCCTGGGAAGCCATCTACCATGTTAATAGATGAATTTCCATGAGCAGGTAGTGGGCTTGCTTTCACATTAGGTGTGTGGTCCTCAAAGGACACCATTCCACTTTTCACTAGCTTCTGAACTTCATATTTAAGCGGATAGAAGTTCTCAATGTCATGTCTGGGTGCTCTTGATGAAAAGCACAACGGAGGTCGGGCTTGTACCACCATGGAAGTGGTTCTGGAATTTGTGGCGGATTTCTATGTTGTAGCAGGTTCTTGAGAACTAATGATGGATAAATTTCTGCATACGTCATAGTAATTGGGTCGAAAGAGACCTTCTTCCTATCGAAAGTTTGCTGTTGATGATTGTTGGTATTGTTGTTGTTGTAGGTGTTTGTACGTTGTTGTGGTTGTTGCTGTTAACGTTGTTGTTGTTGAATTGGTGTTGATTGACTTTCTGAGAAAACGGGAATTATCGAAGATACTTGATGATGATGTTGACGGGATTGTTGACTTCTTCTGATTTGAGGCCTCCTCTGCCTCCGACTGGAAATTACGTTGGTTTCACTGTCCTTCTTCTTACTGAAACTGCTGCCATATCTTTTGCTAGACGATACCTCCTCCTTTGACAACCGTCCTTCTTGGACACCTTCTTCTAGCCTCATCCCCATATTTACTATCTCGGTAAAATCACTAGGGGCATTGGCGATCACCTTCTCATAATAAAATGAGCTAAGGGTCTTCAGAAAAATCTTGGTCATCTCCTTTTCCTCTAAATGAGGGTTGATCTGAGCAACGAGTACTCTCCACCTCTACGTATACTCCTTAAACGTTTCCTGATCCTTCTGAGATAGTGATCTCAACTGATCTTGTTCGGGATCCATATCAATGTTATACTTGTAATGCTTAACAAATGCTTCACCCAAGTCGTTGAAAGTGCGGATGCTCGCACTATCCAACCCCATATACCATCTTAGCGCAACGCCGATCAGACTGTCTTGAAAGTAGTAGACCAACAGGTGATCATTGTCTATTTGGGTAGACATCTTACGGACATACATCACCAAATGACTGAGAGGACATGTGTTCCCTTTGTATTTTTCAAAGTCAGGCACTTTGAACTTCACCAGAATCTTCACATTCGGCACCAGGCATAATTCAGCAGCACTCTTCCCAAAAAGGTCCTTACCTCTCAAAGTCTTCCACTCCTTGCGCAGCTTAAAAATTGATCTTTCATCTCATCCATTTTCTCATATACGTCTGTACCCTCAAATGGCTCGGAATGATAAATGGTGTCTTCCACACGAGGTAAGGTATGCACTACAGGTGGTGGTACAGACATGACCAGGCTAGATGCCGGCATGGAAGCAAATATAGGCGCAAAGCCCTCAGGCATGAAGTTCGGCGGCATTCCCCACGGGAATTCGGCAGGCATAACAGGTGCGAAATGAGCAGTAGCAACAAGCATGGTAGAGGTAGCTACCTATGAAATAACAGTCCTTTGAGGAGGAAGAGTTGCGGGTGTTGGAGAAGACTGACTCTGCGCGGCTAGAACTGACTCCATCATGGCAGTCAGGCGGGCGATTTCCTCTTTCGGGTCTCTATTCTCTTGCTCAATATGTTTCATGATTCTGGAGTGATTGGCGCGAGTATTGTATCGATGAGTCAGCTTGGCTGAAGCACAGAAGAAATACCAATGAGACATCTGGGAAAGAGAAACCTGCTTATGCAAATGATGCATGAAATGCAATGCTTGTTTATTTTTATTTTCAAGGAACTTACTATATTATTTGCAAATATATATATATATTATATATATATATATATATATATAATATATATATATATATATATAATATATATAATATATTATATATATATATATATATATATATATATATATATATATATATATTATATATATATTATATATAATTTGATATGACCATAAAAAAAATCTTTTTTTTATATAATTGGAAGGATTACACTAAGTACAATTTCAGAAACCAAATGAAAAATACAAGAGAAAAGGAGACTTGTCATCCTAAGGATCCCTAACAACAATGTCAGAAGATCTGTGTCACACCTCGAAAAATGAGAATACGACCTAGCGAAGCGCAATCGCACGCTCGCATGATGGACTAAACTAAGTCACCATCGAACTTTATTTATTCCTAAAAAGGAAAGGGTAAATATCGATAAAACCCAAGAAAGAACGACAATGATTATGGTCGTCGTAACTAATATCAGGGTTCGGGAGTCGATTACGCAAGGGGAAGGTATTAGCACCCCTCATGCCCGTTGTACTCAATGGGAACCATAAGGTTAGTTGTGCACGTTAGTGTTAGTTTTAAATGTTAGGCTTCTCAAGTTATTAGGTGGGAAATAAAGAACAGAAGAGAGAAGAATGTTTTTGGATTTTGCAACGAAGGAGACTAAACCTAAGTTTTTTATTAATGGGCCTGACAAGATTTTGCAATCCTGCTCCTACGTATCTCAATAGAGAACTCAAGGCTTACGTAGTTCTGGGTAGAAAATGTTTGTTTGTTGGTCGATTTTAGCGAAAGCTATATTGTATTAATCGACGAAAACATTGTTTTACCAAAAACAGATGAGGAGCGGACGTATACCACACATCAAATGGATTTACAAATCAACATTCGGAAAAACGTCACTTATCTCAACTCAACAAATATGGCCGAAGCATTGATTTGCACCATCTCAAGACAAGATGTCTTTCGTTTATGAAAAGGGTTTTTTATTAATCGCACGACGGTGAAAAAGAGTTTGATTGGTTGGATGTATTTTTGGGTTTGAAAGACGAGTATTTATGACTTGCAAGCTCTTACAACTTGGGTCTAATACTCGGGATTACGTCTGGATATTTCACCCAGATAATCTTTTTCTTCCAATTTTATTAAGAAAATGGTTTGAATATTTACAAGTGTTTTGGAGGGAAGACGAACACTTATGGCTTACAAGCTCTTACAACTTGGGCCTAGCATCCGGGACTACGACTGAATATTTCATCCAGGTAATCTTTTCCTTCCAACTTACTTATGAAAATGATTTGAATATTGGAGTGTTTTGAAGAGAAGACGAATATTTATGGCTTGGAAAGTGTTACAGCTTGAGCCTAATATTCGGGATTACGACTGGATATTCCATCCAGGATAATCTTTTTCTTCAGATTTTATTGAAAAATATGTTCGAATATTTACAAATATTTGAAGAGAAGACGAATACATAGGGCTTACAAGCTCTTACAACTTGGGCCTAATATTCGGGATTATGACTGGATATTCCATCCAGATAATCGTTTCCTTCCAACTTACTTATGAAAATGATTTGAATATTGGAGTGTTTTGAAGAGAAGACGGATATTTATGGCTTGCAAGCTCTTACAGCTTGAGCCTAATATTCGGGATTACGACTGGATATTCCATCCAGGATAATCTTTTTCTTCAAATTTTATTGAAAAATACGTTTGAATATTTACAAATATTTGAAGAGAAGACGAATACATAAGGCTTATAAGCTCTTACAACTTGGGCCTAATATTCGGGATTACGACTGGATATTCCATCCAGGATAATCTTTTTCTTCAGATTTTATTGAAAAGAAGTTTTAATATTACGTTTGATTTGAGAAAATCACTTGATGTTTGATCAAGATTTGATTTGCATTGATGATTTGAGAAAGGTGAGATTTTTAAAATTAACTTGATGTTGATCAAGTGTCTCAATTTGATTACGAAAAGATTTTGAATTGATGGTTGATAATGAAATGTTAGTGAGATTTGTGTGAAGGATGGCACTATGACTTATTTACATGTGAAATTGTATGAACATGAATAGAAATTTCCTAATTAAAGGACTAAACATAATCATACAAATCAAATAGCAATTAAAACTAGAGGAATTTATTAAGATCTAATTAACTAACTAAATAGAAATTAATCAACCAACTGAATTCTAATTAAATTAATCAAGAAAAAAAAGAAAATAAATAAGAGAAGGGGTGCATCATCGATAGATTGGCTCAACCCATACGCAACTTAAACCCTAAATAAAAATAAAAATAAAATAATAAATAAAAAAGAAAAAATCACATAAAGGAAGAAAATCAATAAATAATAAATTCCTCTAAAAGAAAGCAACAACGCCCCTTTTTGGGAGAGGAGATATTAAAATCTTCTTATTTCAAATTTCAAAAAGTCTCCACCCAAATCTTGACATGTGGTAGAAATAAAATAAAATAAACAACTCTACTATCTCTATTAACCCTCTCACACGGTTTTGTTCCTGAAAAGAGAAAACCAAAAGCACAAAAAAAAGTGCTCAAACTTTCTTTCGTATGTCTCTCTCCCACACCAATGCTTCTTCTTTTATTACAAAATAAATAAACCGCACCTCTCCCTAATTCATAGAATATATATATATATATATATATATATATATATATATATAATATATATATATATATATATATATATATATATATATATATTAGATGCACAAAACAAGGAGTAACTTAAATATTAGAGAGAAAGCTCGAGTACCGTAATCGGAGGGTGATGCGAGGGGTTTCATATTATTGTGTAGAGTGTTGAGGAGGTGATAGACTTGGATGTGGTTTATGATGTTTATGTAGTGAGTATGTTTCTATGAGATGGAGTTAATATTGTGTTTGATTGATATGAAATGAAGTGTTTATGGAGAGGAAAAGGAAGATGATTATGTGAGGTTGAAATGTGATGTTTAGTAGGGAGAAAATAATTTTTTTTGTTAGAAAAATGAGGATAAAGTTGAAGTATTTTTATAAAGTATGTGTGTTTATATGTTTCAAATGGTAGTTTGTTGCATGAATGAAGGTGTAGTGTTTGGTGGATGCAATATGGTGGTGTTTTTCATACTGAGAGAGACAGAAGGCATAAATGGTGGATTTCCTTTGTTAGTTAATAGAAATGGATTCATGAAGGTGAAGAAAAGAGAGAGAAAAAATTAACGTGTTTGTGTGTTACTAAAAGAAACTTCATTTCTCTCTTTTGCAAAGCTACCCTTTTAGACAATCCTCGCCTCTCTTTCTACACTTTTTGATTTATTTTATTGATATGAGAGAGAATAGGTATTGTACAAGTGGCGTCGGTAATTGGTCTCCTCCCTCTTGTTCATGTATTGGTCCATTATATAGGATGATAACTAGGGTTTAGAAGCTTTTTATAATTCCAACAATACCCTCTAATGTTATTTTAGAGATAAATTAAATTAAAACTAATTAATTTACATAAAACCAAACACTTAAAAATAATCAAAATAGAATCAAAATAATGATACAGTTAATTCTATTTATTTTTTATGAATATTTTGACAAAAAAAAATTAAAAATGAATAAAAATTGGACACAAAAATGCTCAAAAAATTTAAATGAATGCACTAGAATGATCAATGCGAAATAAATTTATTGGAAAAATACAGCGTTTTTTTTTTTAATTTTGAAATAAATTTTGACCGGTTAAACGGGCTCGAGCTGATCAAAAAATAGCCGAAAAATTAGCTAAAAAATAAATCGAGCATACCAGATTAAACTACGCGAAACGTAGATTAATAAAGCTGATGTCAGAAAGCTTGATTTTAAAAAATTTCGTCCACTGATTTGACGGACATCCGTCGATTAATTCAACCGGTTTTCCTGTAGATCCGAAAAAATTATTTTGACTGATTTCTAGGCACTATGCAGTATGGAATGCATGGTATGCTATGTAGAGATGCAATAGCTATGATGAATGTATTGAGTCATCGATTTAGGGTCAAAATTGGGGTGTGACAATCTGGCTGCAGGTGCATACTTCCTTCGAATGCGTCGAATCTCGGTCTCAAAAGAAGCCTTCATGTGAGTCTTCTTGAGGACAAGCTGATCAACAATCTTCTTCCAAGCAATAGAAGGCTGAGGCATGCTAGAAGATGAAACCTATGGCTCTCTCTGTCTCTTTGTCACTCGGTCTTCAAGTAGCTCAATAAGTGTGTCTTTGTCCTTAGACTCCAACTGCAACTCTTCATGCTTTTTGCTCAAAGCATGGAAACGCTCTTCCCACATATCATTCTCTCGCTTCATCTTGGGGAGTGCGTCTTCCAACTCCTCTACATCTTGGTTAGGAAGAGTTAATGGCTCAACCACAACCATAAACATAGGTCTCTCACAAGGATAAGGCATCTTCAACTCAAAAGCTCTCTTTTTCACCCAAAGAGTGTAAGCTTCCAAAGCTACACAATTGCACAGACCAAGCTCAGATCTTCCTTTCCTATGCACATTATGTCAAACATGCACAATCTTCTATTTCAAATGTTGGGGATCTTTACCCTCTTGATATAAAAGATATTCTAACAACATGTTATTAGGTTTGCCTCTCAAGGGGAACCCAAGTTGACGACGAGCCAAAGCAGGGTTGTAGTTAATTCCTCCTTGTGTACCAATGAGAGGTACATTAAAGAATTCACCATAATAATCAATAATCTCCAAACTGCTCAAAGAATGATCATACCAAACTATATCATCATTAATGAGAGACATAAGTCTCTGAGACCACCGTAGACATTGTTTGTTCTCCACAAAAGCAGATGTCTGAGGCAAGTGAGAAATAAACCACTTGTATAGAAGAGGAATGCAATAGACAATAGTTCCACCACCCTTAGAATTCCTTAGATGCAAAGAGAAATACATATCACCCAACAAAGTAGGCACATAATTCCTAATCAAGAATATTCTAATGGCGTTAACATTGACAAAACCGATAATGTTAGGGAACAAAGTTAATCCATAAATGAGAAACACAAAGATAACTTCAAAAGCGTCCACACTACCGGCTTGAGCAAAGGCAGTAGCTTCCTTGATGAGGAAATCAGATGGCAACCCAAACAATCCTCCTTTCTTCACCCAATGAGCCTCTATCTCAGACTTCTTCAAGTGAAGAGCTTCAGCAATAAGATGAGATCTGGGAATCTCTTCCAATCCACTAAAAGGCACCTTAATAGAAACAGGTATTCCCAAGAGATGGGCATACTCCTCAAACGTAGGCACAAGCTGATAATCCGGAAAAGTGAAGCAATAGTAGAGAGGGCCGTAGAACTGAACCAACACACTCAGAAGTCCTTCGACCACATCAGCAGACAAGATAGATAAAAGCTTCCCATGACGTTGTTTGAAGTCCAAGGGGTCTAATACAAAAGATGCTAGCTTCCTTAACTCTTTCAAGTCGGGCCATCTGAAACTGTACTTCTTAGTGTTCCTTCGTCCATAATCCATAGTCTAAAAATATTTGCAAATAACACCTCAGTTCCTTGAAATTTTCGTGTGATGAATGTCATGATGTGCATGAATGCATGAATGCAACAATCACAAATAAGGGATCACACATAAAGAAATCAAACAAAGGTCAAGGGATGAATCAAGTCATTGTCAAGATCAATCATCCATTTTGGTGGATTATGGTTTACACCTTATCAACACCCAAGTTCCATTGATATTGACAAGACTTGATTGGATCAACCAAGAATCAAGGGTTTGTTGTAAGTCATGAGCATGGACTCTGGGTAAGAACCATCCCAAAGGAGTGAACTAGGGATAACAACCTGTAGATCATGTTCTAAAAAGTTCCCATAGTCTTAATTCTATCTATCGGATATTATAGGTTAAGATGACTGACTCATTGGCCCATAATATTCTCAAGAGAAACTCGTCTGAGTGTAGTATCGCATAACAACTGCTATCAAGTCTACACTTGAACAGTCTCCGCACTATGTCCTAAATAGGCCAAGAGGGGGTAAATGTTCTACGGTCCTCAACTTCTCGGACCCCAAATTAGAGATAGTAATGCCTAACCACAAATACTTGTGTGACATTTCCAAATCCAAAAGGGTCTCCACTGAGCAGATGGATCTTAAGCCAACTTGTTAAGGACTACTCCACACAAGTCGAACATGACTATACCATCCTCCTATCTTAATTGCACTCAAGTTCGGGTTAGAACTTATCTCACCACTCAGAGATCACCAAGCACAACAAGCAGATTATATCACACAAACAAACATACATACATCAAATATACAATTATATACACACAAAAAGTAGGCTAAACCCACTGGAGACTACTCCCCAGCAGAGTCGCCACTTAATTTTGTAGCGGTAAATTCTTGATCATCAAGCTATGGATAAACAAGACATCAAATAACAAGAGTCGCCACCGTTCTTTTATTGTTTCCAAGGGAAAAGTACGAACAAAACCCAAAAAATAAGTTTTCAAATCAAAACCAATAAAATGCCAGAGATTACAGGTAAGGGGGTTGGTTACACAGAGGGAGGTTAACACCCAAAGTGTCCTAGGTACTCCTAGGGAACCCTTTTTTGTGTGCATATGTATTTTGTAATAAATGATGTTTACAAACAAATAGAATGGGGGGATGAGAAAAGAATTCATTAATTATATTCTTGTGTTTGACAAGACCTTCGGACTTGTGCCTACGTATCAACATAAAAATGAGGGATCAAAACCTCGTAGTTAGTGATACAAATTTCAAAGTGGATGCATTGCTTTTAACAAAAATTATGTTTGAAAGGCACAAAGGCCTAGAAAATGGTTTGAATGAGTTAGTTCTTTTTTGGTTTTAAAAATAGTTAAGTTTATTTACAAGTTTGATTTAAGAAAAGAAGTTTGAAAATGCAATGACATAAGGCCAAAGTTTCTAATTTGCAAAGGGTCTAAGTTTAAAAAAAAAACAAATACAAACAAAGAAGTTTTTAAAAGGAGGGAGAGATTTGAAATTAAAGAGATGGGGAGGAGATGAAGAGACTAATCCTAATCATAAATTTAAAAGTTAAGAGTTGAAAAGATATGACCAATGGGTTGCAATCCAATAGACAAGAATGTCACTTAGAAACCCAAATTCCATTGGACATTAGAATCAAGCAACAAACAAGGAACACAATATTAACTTGAAGAGCAAGGCATCAAATAAAAATAGCCACATCCAAGATTAACCATTCCATGATCCTCTTAAAATTTGCCCATGTAGTAGATGAATTCCACAATGCTACAAGTCACAGGTTCAAAATAACAGCTTCACAATAATCATGTACAGATGAACTCAAATGGATCTCCAATGATGTATCAGATGAAGGTTCAGATTATAAACACTTGGTTACATGAAAGTTGGCATTGGCCAAGTCCTTTGCATAGGGAGTGTTGCCTAAATTCTAAGTCCAATTGTCTCAAATCAAACAAACAGTCAACACAAGATGTTTTTTAGGGTTTTTATTCTTATTATGCACATTAATGGCCAAATACCATACAAACAAACACAATATACACAAGCAAGATATATCACAAAATATGGTCCAAATTGACAAAGTGAAAATGACATTAACATAAACAATTAGAATGGTATGAATAATGGGAAATGAATAGGACTTAAAAATAAAGTGCATTAAAGTAAATAATTGAAAGTAAATGTTAGTTGTTAATGAGTTAGAAGTTAGTATTGCTTTTGCTTTTTTTTTCTTTAAGTCATTCTTTGGAGAACACTCAACCCACTTATCACAAGCATGAATCCTTGAAACAAGACATCTTCCACAGGAAGGAAAAAAGGCCAAGTTTCAACACAATACCATGAAAGGGGGGAGACTTACAATCTCACTAACTAGAATGCTATGCCTTTTGTGTCAAAAAATTTAGCGTTATGTTAAGCAATCGTAATTGGACTTATGTAGAAGTCACAACTATTTGAGGTCGGACAATAGAATTTTGGGGTTAATGCATGTTAGAGACATAGTATAATGGACTATGCTCATGAAACATACTGTCGCATTCGCGAAAAACAACCGGCGGGAAAAGACACAGAGCCGCCACTGTGCGTTATTTATCCCAAAGGAGGGAAAGGAAACCCTTGAAGTAAACCTGAGAAAGGGAAAGGAATGGTCTTACGACCAGAGATTGCAAGGTACGGGAGTCGGTTACGCAAGGGGAAGGTATTAGCACCCCTCACGTCCGCCGTACTCGACGGGATCCACGCTCAAAAGAATAGGAAAAGGTTGCTAATAAACTGCTCAAAGAATGCACACACTGGAATAATAAAACAGGCGGAAGCAGATGGAGGAAGGTGACTCGGCAGGATGTCGCATCCTGGTCCTACGTAGTTTGTCAGAAACAAACATCAGAGTCAACGTAGTTCGGGAAATGGGAAACATGCTCGCTAGGACATCGCATCATATGCCTACGTATCTTCTCTAACTAGAGAAAGAATCAGAACACTCGTAGTTCGGCTAACGCACGCCGAAACAAAACACTGAAAGGGGACGCTGAGACGTCAAACAAAACACACAAACGGAAACAGACTGCCAATCAATGGGCTTACGTCCAACTCCAAACAAACGAACACAAACAGGAAACCGAATGCCAATGGCTGGACTTACATCAGACTTCAAGCACACAACAAATAGGAAACGAAATGCCAATCGCTGGTCTTACATCCAACTCCTAACACACACAAAAAGGTTATCAAACAGACAAGCTAATAGGGAGTCTGGAACTCGAGCCTAATAGCTGTCAAGCAAACACACGCAAAAAAGGAAAGGTTGAACACACACAAAAAACAAAAGGGTGCCCAGAGAGATCTCGCACGATCTCATGCCTACGTATCTCATCTGGTATGAGAATCAGGGCGACGTAGTTCCCCTTAATAGGGGAGAAACTTTCTCCTAACCAGAGACCAGGAAATAACAAACTAAAAGGGAGACTGACTCGAGCCTAATAGTTGTCATGCAATCCACAATAGTCCTAGGTTGAGGTATCTAAACATAACCTAACTCGCACAGGAAGCAAGTCAATTCAAACAGCAAACAAACACCAATGTACAGGCATCACACGCTATATGCAAACAAGGAGGCTCATACAACATGGTTGGGCTTTAGTCAAGGGGTCATATCAACCTCGACAAACAAGCCGATACTGTAGGGTGTCAACAAGGCTCTTAACCACTGACATTGACCGTCAGGGTGAGCAGATGAAAAGGTAATGAGGATTGAACCTCATAGCTCTTAACCCTGGCCAGGGTGAGCATAAATCAAAGAAGGTGCGGGGTTCAGAATGAGGAACCCTACTCCACTGGACTGACACTGTACAAGATCAGGGGGACATGTCCAAGAGCATCAGCACGTAGTGCGAGCATAATGGACGACCCAACGATTAATAGGGGATTGATTGCCAATCCCTTCTATCTGTCAATTGCCTCTTCACTTAGGAGGACTTGAAGTACATGGCACAAAAGTAAACAAACACAGTCATTTTGTCTCTTAAGGAGGACTTCAGCCAAATGCCTGCCAAAAGAAACGACAGGGCTTCCAGACTACATGGAGTTAGAGGATGGTTACCTAGGTGGTATGCCAACCACAAGCAAAGCAAAGCTCAAGCAATGAGCTAAAGCGACTAAAGTACCTGTAAGAAAGTCAAACAAGTCAATATTCACATTCAGACAAATCCAACAAACAGTCAACAGTGTTACAACCAATATGCACACAAGGCAAGTCAACAACTTAATAACTCAAGTGAGTTCATCACCAAGGAACCTACAACACAGCAAAGGTTAGTGGATAAAGAAAATTTGCATCTCAAGTCATGATATTGCATCAACCACTAGTGCTAATAGCTTGAACCTGAAATACAAAGCTCAAAAGATGAGTACAAACCACTAGTACCAAGACTAGGGTCAAAGGCAAAGCAAAAAGTCAAAACAGCAGCCAATATTCAACATGAAGCACATTTAATCAAGCAAGAACATGTCCTAAAAAGGACCAAACCTAAAGCATAAGGCAAGGTCATCACATGAGCAAGATATGGCAAAGGCAATTACAAAGCACACAATTGGACATCAAGAATAAAAATTCCATATTAAAACAGAAATGAATCAAACAATCATGAAATTTTTTATGTGCACATAACATGTTAAAAACAAGCATCATGCAAAAAAATTAGAATCAACAGAGCTCAATTGACATGTCAATGAAAATGAACAAGTATGACATCAAAATGTGTGACACACATTGTCACACCATGCATCCATGTGTCTAAAACAGAGATGAAAAATGCTAAAAATACCAAACAAAGGCTCAAAAATCATGCATCATGTTAGGAACTAGCATATCAAATTTCATGGCAATTGGACAATGTATGAGCATTTCACAACCAATTGAAGCCAACATGTCAATATAACATCATGTGCAAACAAAAACCAACAAATAAAAATCCAGAAAGGCAAAAATCATGCAATTAGTATCAAAAAATACTAGACATCCAAACAAACATGTGAAAAAAAATTGCATTCTATTTGGATTAATTTGCTATTTGTTATGATTTTCTAAAGTTGATGAAAAAAATTGGAATAAAATGAAAATAATGTTGAAAATGATAATATGAATGGAAATTGTAAACTGCATCATGTGAGGATTGAACACAAGACCTTAAGGTCACAAAAGGCGCTGGCAATTAAACATGTCAAATGAAAATTCACAAAACCACACGCTGAGGATCGAACTGGGGAGTTGGAGGTCACATGAGCGCTTGGAAAAAACAAATTAGAAATGGCACGCCCAAGGATCGAACAGAGGCATGCTTGGTTGAAGACGCACCTGGCCAAAACGACGTCGTTTTGGTCTTTAAAACCCTAGGCGCACCAGACGGTGGCTAGTACTATTCATGGCGGTGGTTTCCACCGTCTTCCTCATGGAGACGGTGGCGCAACAGTAGCATGTATTTTTTGTTGTTGCAGAATTCAACATGTGATATACCATTGGAACCGTCTTTCTTCGTAGAGCATGAATCTACCATTCACTAAGCCTAATTCTCAATGGATTGGACGAATCGAAGACAAACACATTTGCACATCAAACTTTAAATCAACACAACTTCATCAATATTCATCCATTTTTAATGAAATTTATATCAGAATTCTCAGTGATGAAAGATCTACAAGATCATGGCAATATAATCAAGAATTATGAGGTTCGAATTTTCACCAACCTGAACTTGCAGTGACCAAAACAGTGTATTCAAGCCTCCAAAAGCTCCAATCCTTCTCCAGTATACTTGCCTTGAAGCTTTGAATGAAAAGCAACACTCGAATCCCCTTGAATCTTGCTTAATTTGAACTTTCCATTGACATGCACATGCACTTGAACAGTTCCAAACCTTGCTCAATTTCCACGAAAAATGGATGAATCATGCTCCAAATGCCATGAGGATGAAGGATCTATGAAGAAATGGTGTGCTTGTGTGAAGAATTTTTGAATTTCAATGAGAGAGAATTTTGGAGGGAAAAGAAATTTATAGATCTAGAAATGTGATTATGCCAAATTCTGTTAGGGTTTACTATTTATATCATGTACTAATTGTTGCACCCCAAAATTTGCCCTCTATTTTTAACTCTAACCAATTTTTTGTTTCACATTCATTTGCATCATCTTCATAGCATAACATTTTTTCTGTCTTAATATTAGCCGGAATAATTTCTCGGAATTTACAAACAGACTGGTCAAATTAACTTTTTAACTGTGCCTAAAATTAGTCAACGAAAAATGTCAAGTTTAAGTTTGCAAATGTCGGTAACATTAATCTGCGGTTCACGTGGTTTAATTTGACATGCTAAAAATATTTTTACGACTATTTTTGATCATATGTTGATCAGTCTGAGCAGTTTAAACGGTCATAATTTTTATTTCAAAATCCGACCAAACGCTGTATTTTTCCGAGTCATTTATTTCGCGCTGATTATTTTGACGTGTTCATTTTATTTTTTCGAGCATTTTGGTGCCCGACTTTTTTTTTTTTTTTGAGTCTATTTATTTTTATATTAGGTCTAGAATAAATAAATAGGTTAATTAGTTTTTATTTTAATTTTAACTATTTTAATTATTTAACTTTATTCAGTTTTTAATTTAAATAGGTTAATTAGTTTTTATTTTAATTTTAACTATTTTAATTATTTAACTTTATTCAGTTTTAATTTAAATAGGTTAATTAGTTTTTATTTTAATTTTAACTATTTTAATTATTTAACTTTATTCAGTTTTAATTTAATTAGGTTAATTAGTTTTTATTTTAATTTTAACTATTTTAATTATTTAACTTTATTCAGTTTTTAATTTAATATTGGGTTTCAAAATAAACTTAGGCCCATTATCATTAACCTAATTTGTTCCTATATATACTTACTAGAATGACTGATAGAGAGAGGAAAAAAGACAGAACAAAAAAGAGAAACTGAGAGTGGCTGATCTATACTATCGTACACACAGTTTGGTAATAGTTTATATACTTTATCTATTTTGTTGATGTATTTGATTATGTTTTCGGATCGGATCGTGTCAATACGCCGTTTTCACATATACGTGTATGAGGCGTGACATTTGTGTTATCCGATCCAGTTGCGATGATCGCAATTTTGCGCTAGCAACGCCGTTGTTTTTTTTAATTCATTTTTTTTATATATATATACATATATTTAGATCTGCACATTTTTTTTTATAACTAACTACCCTTATTTTTCCTAAACCCTGACAATTTCGCCACAAACTCTAAATTTCAAACCTAAAACTTTAATCGTGTTATTTCCTTTAAACCATAAACTTTTTTTTTTAAACCTTAACAAACCTTATTATTATTTCCTATTTTCGCTCATATTTATGTTATTCATACACTGTAACTGCTTCGCCCTTGTAATATTTTAAGTTTTAACTTGTAATATTTTCAGTTTTACTTTTCGCCATCTTTATTATGTAACTGCACCAAAGCGTTGTAATAATTAGGGTTTTATTTTTTGCCATTGATTTTTCTGCCATTTTATTTTTCTGCCATTTTATTTTTCTGCCATTTTATTTTTCTGCCATTTTATTTTTCTGTCATTTAAATTCCTGCCATTGATCCTATATTAACTGCGTGGTTTAGTAATGTAGGGCGTGAAAACCCACTAAATTAATTATTTAATATTTTTCTATAACCTTTATATTTTTTTTTGTAAATAAATAATAAATACTAACTATTTTAATAAATTTTTTTATTACTTACTTATAATAATAAACCCTTATATATTTTGTAAA
Organism: Lathyrus oleraceus; assembly: GCF_024323335.1. Classification (NCBI taxonomy): domain Eukaryota; kingdom Viridiplantae; phylum Streptophyta; class Magnoliopsida; order Fabales; family Fabaceae; genus Lathyrus; species Lathyrus oleraceus. The sequence continues at coordinate 163,842,339 of NC_066583.1, forward strand.
TAAAATCTAATTGACCATTTTTCTAATTGAATAATAATAATAAACCTATTAATCTAATAATTTGATATTTCTTATAATCTTTATTTATTTTGTAAATATCTAACTTAATATTTTTCATATAACTCTTTTATTTTATAATTTGTATATTAATGTATTTTAAATTCTTTTATTATTACTAATTTATTTTAAACTCATATTTTTCTAATAACTTCTAAAAAAATCTAACTTGTTTAACCTAAAATAATTTCTTTTAAAATTCTAACCTTTTTATTATCACTTTATTATTATTGTTATTTTATTATTGCTTTATTACCATTGTTTATTTATTATTTTATTATTATTTGCTTTTATCTATTCTATTTTTGCTTCATTATTTTCCTTATTTTAATTTTGTTTTATTTATAATATTAGGAACAAATGTATAAATTGTAAATTTATTCTTTCTCGCCTGATTATTATGTATCTGTCCCATAGCCATGTAATAGTTTAGGAATTTATTTTCTTGCTTTTATTTTTGTAAATATTTATTGCGTGGTTAGTAATTTAGGGAGTGCAAAAAACTAACTGTAAATAATTGAACTTAGAAAATTAAATTCAAGACAAATATCTGAAAAATAACACTCACACACGTAAGTCGATCTTTGATCGCCATCTGTACTTCCTAGGGTATTCCTCTTGGTTGCCTTCTTTAAATGGTCAAGTCCCTCGAAAATAGGGGTGTCTTAAGCAAAGTCCCTTCAAACAGAAGAATCATCAAGTCCCTATAAACTTGAAAGATCAAGTCCCTACGAGGTTGCCTATGATATAATGATCTTGTCCCTTCGATAAATATGATGATAGTCCCTACGAGTTGCTAAAGACACCCCTTATGTTGCCTTCATTGACCATACGATGACCCTACGCCCGTCCCTTAAACACATCCAAGGTAATGACTACCTATTCCTTAATAATAGGGACAGTCTTACCATTGAAAGAATATACGAGAACACGAAAGACTTAATCTAGGGTAGGTATCTCATAGTTACTTGCTCACACTTTTCAAAATTACTTTTACACCTCACAATTTCTAAACTAGGCTTTGTATACACCCATACGAGGGTCATTACAAAGTACTTAAAGAAATTTTTCTAATCACACACTACACTCTTGCAAACAAACAAAGTGAGCTAAGTAACTAAGAGCCCATGGATAACCATGGATATAAAGGGTGCTAATACCTTCCCTTTGTATAACCTACCCCCCGAACTCAAAATCTTTTTAAGGTCTTTCCTGTTCTTTTATGTCCTTTCCTTTTGGATAAAATAAAAGTCGGTGGCGACTCTTGCTATCCGCAACATTTAACTAAAGTCAGTTCTCCCACCGTGTTACAGAACTGGCGACTCTGCTGGGGACTTAATAAAAGAGGGGTACCCTTAGGAATTAGACCACTTTAAAATTGTTTGCCTTGTTTGCTTTATACTTATCTGTTGGGTGCTCTTATGTGTGAAAGACCCTAACCTGGATCTAGTGTACCTTAGGTAAATGGCAATAGACCAAGGAAACTGTACGGCGTATATCGATATTGTTGATCTGGTGGCCATAGTTAGTGTGACTTCTTGGTTGGTGCTTATGTTCCTTAAGCAAGTTGAGGATAATATGAGGCTGCCATATGTTGTCAATACACTAACTGACTTTTAGAACCCTAGTCATCCCATCTTGGCCTTTAGAAAGTAGTGAGATAACCGGCTTTGGTGAAGACTGAAGTTGGTTGATACTCGATACTACACTCATTGAGATCCTAAACTTGGAGGGTTTTGGTTGGCAAGTAAGTTGCCTACTGAACAACCACCCTTGTGAAGGATCAATGATTTTGAGATCCCTTAGAACCTGGTTACTTTTGTAGGACAAGATGAATCAACTAAACTTCAGGGGAGGGTACTTACCTTTAAACCTCATGCAAGCCTTCAAACCTAGGGCTATTGTGTGACTTGTTTGTGTGTGCCACATGTTTGTGATTGAGCATAACATCATAGCATCATCATGCATCATAAGCATAGCATTTTCACTAACCATTTCAAGGACCAAAGGATTTATCTTTGTTCTTTGTTGCAGGTCATGGCTTCTGCTCGTAGGAATACTATCTGGATCAACTTTGTAGGAATACCTCCTAAGCTTAAGGAATTGGTCTCTCAAGTTTCTGAAAACTCCCAGTTCATCAAGAGGCATGGTCACCTACTAGATCTAGTCACTTCAAGGTTCAATGAAGACATGATGAGTGTCCTGTTTCAATTCTTTGACCCTAAACATCATTGCTTCACATTTCCCGACTATCAGCTGGTTCCTACAATGGAAGAGTTCTCCAAGCTTCTGGGTATACCTATTCTTGATCAGAAACCCTTCACAGGCTTGGAAAAAGAGCCTAAACCTGAAGTCATTGCTGCAGCCTTACATTTAAAGAAATCAGACATTGTCCTAGAAACAAGGAGTGGAGTTAAGGGTATTCTTGCTAAGGTGTTGATGGAGAAAGCTCAAGTATTCCTGAAGGCTATGAGTTATGATGCTTTTGAGGAGATCTTAGCCCTATTGATTTATGGCTTAGTACTGTTCCCCAATCCAGACCAGTTCATAGACGTACACGCCATCAACATATTTCTGACTCGCAATCCAGTGCCTACATTACTTGGAGACATCTTACACTCTCTTCATACCCTTACTACGAAGGCACGAGGAACTCTGATGTGTTGCATACCTCTATTATCTAGGTGGTTTATTTCTCACCTTCCTCGATCAGTGATGAAGAATGAACAAGGGTTCAGGTGGTCCAAGAGGATTATGTCACTTTCTCATTCAGATATTCATTGGTGCTCTAGATCTATGGAGAATGTTACCATCATTGACCGTTGTGGGGAGTTCCCTAATGTGCCACTCCTTGGCATAAGAGGGGGCATTACCTACAACCCTTCTTTAGCTCTACGTCAGTTTGGTTACGCTCGGACTGATGGTCCTCATGACATGCTTATTCAGGGTATTATGTTCGACTACGACAACGATCTTCAAGGTTACCGTCAAAGGTTCATACGAGCATGGGGTAAAGTGAACAAGGTTGACAGCAAGACTCTGGAACCCAAGTACACTATTCCTATGGAACCATATCTCAGATGGGTACGATCTCGTGCTCAGACTCTTATGATGCCATATCCTGCTATCCTGCCAGTTACCATGGAGCCTGTTGCTGAAGGAGATACTTCTTACATCATTCGTCATCCAGACATGCCCACTGACATGGAAGAGTTACAGAGGTCCTGGATCCAGTTGAAGGAGCAAAGAGATACTTTTGAGACTCATTACAAGGCAAGTCAGGAAAGAATCCTGGAGCTAACAAAACAACTTCACGAGGAGCGGAATCTCAACTCATACTTCAACACAAAGAGGAAACGTCCATGGGAGACTTAAAACCCCATTTTTTGTATTCATTTCATTTTTATTGTAAGCCCAAGGGGCAAACAAGTTTATTACTAATAAAAGTTTACTTTTTGCTGGTTTAAACAAATTTAAATCCTACGGTCCTTGAAAACATTGCATAAGCATCTACATACCATATCATTGCATCACAGGTTTCTTATGAACAGGTATCTTATCTTCTCGCTGTTTATTTCAGCAGAAATGGCTCTTGAACAGACTGTCAAAGATCTCCAGGCTCAGAATGCACAATTCCAAGAGTTGATTCTGAATTTGTCCAAGGGGCAAGATGAGTTGAAGACATTGCTGGCTAAGAAGAAGAAGAAGACTAGAAGATCAGGAGGCCTTATCAATCTGGGAAGAAGATTCAGAGGCCCTATCAAGACAAAGGAACAGGTTGATGATTATGAGTCTGAAAATTCTAAGAAAGAGGGAGGTAGTCTCCATGATACTGTGGGAGATTCTGATTCTGAAGCAAATTATTATCATGATCCTAATGAAGATAAGTACAAGATGATGGTGGATAGAATGAATGCTATGGAGTTACAAAAATCTTCTGGGCTGGATTTTGAAGATCTGAGTTTAATATCTGGAGTGGTTATACCTATTGGTTTCGAGGTTCCTGCTTTTGTGGTGTATGATGGTGTCTCATGTCCCAAGCTGCATTTAAGATCCTGTGTTCGGAGGATTCAACCACATACTGCTGATAAGAAGTTATGGATTCATTTCTTCCAAGAGAGCTTGTCTGGAGCTCAATTGGAATGGTACTATCAATTGGAGAGTGTCAATATCCGTGATTGGAATGATCTTGCTGAGGCCTTCTACAGGCAATACCAATACAATGCTGATTTAGCACCTACTCGCATGCAGCTACAAAGCATGTCAATGGGTGCTAAGGAGAATTTCAAGGAGTATGCCCAGAAATGGAGAGACCTGGCTGGCAGAGTTCAACCTCCTCTGACTGACAGGGAGTTAGTGGACATGTTCATGAGCACACTGACTGGCCCATTCTACAGCCATCTATTGAGGAGTTCCTCATTGGGTTTCACTGAACTTATATTAACAGGTGAACATGTTGAAAGCGGCATTCGAAGTGGAAAGATACAGGCGGCTACCTCTGATCCTCCGGAGACTCCTAATGTCATCATTGCTCCTCTGCCTAATCATGACGAGACTGTCAATGCTGTGGAAGATACTGATAACGATTATGACTTGGATAGCTGGATTTTCCCAACAATTGGTGACGGACTCGACAATTGGAAGGCTGAAGACACTATCCTGATTTCCTCTAGTCAGGAGTAATTGTTATTGCTTATTTTAATGTATTAAATTTTGTTAAAGGTTTTGTCATTTTCATAAGCATATTCATATTCAATAAATCAATGGACCTTTTGCAGTCAAATATTGCGCTCTTTATCTTTCCTGTCATCTTTCAAATAAGCTATGTTTTCTTGCACACACTCACGTAACAATTTGCCGATCCATATCCACTCTGGATCCTGTGGATAATAATTCTGCTACTGTTCATTATGACTTTGAAAATCCGATCTACCAAGCCGAGGATGGAAGTGAGGAAGATTGTGAAGTACCTGAGAACTTGCCAGACTGTTACTACAAGAAGAAAAGACTATACAGCCGCATGAGGAATCAATTGGGGTTGTAAATCTGGGTACTGAAGTAGACAAGAAAGAAGTCAAAATAGGAGCAGGCTTGGAAAACAATATCAAAGAAAGATTGAGTCAGATGTTACGTGACTGTGTAGAGGTTTTCGCTGGAAAAATCAAGAGATGATATGGAATGATGAATGTCAAGAAGCTTTTGACAAAATCAAGAAGTATCTCCAAGAACCTATAAATCTGATGCCACCAGTTGAAGGAAGACCTCTAATCATGTATTTGACCGTGTTAGAAAATTCAATAGGGTGCGTGTTGGGGCAACATGACGAGTCTGGTCGAAAAGAGCATGCAATATACTACCTTAGCAAAAGGTACCGACTGTGAAACAAGATACTCGCAGCTCGAGAAAGCTTGCTATGCTTTGGCTTAGGCTGCTCGCCGACTAAGACAGTATATGTTGAATCATACCACTTTATTGATTTCTAAGATGGATCTTATCAAATATACATCTGAGAAACCTGCTCTCTCCGGAAGAATAACAAGATGATTACTGAACTCTGCACGCAGTTCAAAATAAAACACCATAACTCTTCTCCGTACCGGCCAAAGATGAACGGCGCCGTGGAGGCTGCTAATAAGAATATCAAGAAGATCATACAAAAGATGACAGTAACGTACAAAGACTGGCATGAGATGTTACCCTTTGCTCTTCATGGTTATCGCACTTCAGCGCACACTTCGACAGGGGCAACGCCTTTCTCTTTAGTCTACGGAATGGAAGCCGTCTTACCAGTGGAAGTTCAGATTCCCTCTCTAAGAATTATGAAAGAGGCAGATTTAGACGAGGATGAATGGATTCAGACTCGACTCGATCAGATAAATTTGATTGATGAAAAGAGACTTGCGGTTGTTTGTCATGGGCAGATATATCAGAAGCGCATGACCCAGGCATTTAACAAAAAGGTCAAGAGACTGGTGTATCAAATTGGCGACTTGGTGATCAAGCGTATCATTCTACCACAAGGTGATCCCAAAGGCAAATGGACCCCCACATACGAAGGGTCATTTGTAGTTAAGAAGGTATTCTCTGGTGGAGCCATGATACTTGCTACAATGGATGGCGAAGACTTCCCACATCCCGTGAATGCGGACATAGTTAAAAAATACTACGCATGAAAGAGACCCGCTAGGTCGACGTATCTAGGCAAAAATAAGGGCATCCCGGCGAACCAAAAAGGTTCGGGCAAAAATTAGGGATAAACATATAAAAATGTACACCCGGCAAGTCGAAAACCTGAAAAGGCGGCTTGGGCAAAAAAGGGTATCCTGGTGGACTGAAAACCTGAAAAGGCGGTCCAGGCAAAAATTAGGGATTAAAGTGTACGACTATGTCCCGTTCTCAGTCAGCTTCATCCAAGTTCAAAGGACTGAACAAGCCATCACTTTTATCCGACAGCAGGAGATGAGAGGCTTGAAGACATAATGACAGTAGTGGAATTAAAATCAATAGGGCTTTTTCTGCATAGCTTTCTCTTTGTTTGCTTGACAATCTCCTCTTACTAGGATTTCTGTCTCCCTGTACACAAATTGCCTGTTTATAGGCCCTCTTTCAAAATCGATACAATTTTATTTCCAAAAAGATGCTTTTATTTCACTTTCTCTGTTTTGTTTGCATAAACGTCCATTGATTTAGTTTGAATTAATATATGCATTTGAATATGATCGATGTTTACCGAAAATACATGCATAAAATAGCAATAGCAATTACTAAAAGACTTCAGGATCGAGGAGAAGGTCTAACCATGCGTTCCAATGAATCCGGTTACAAATCCTTTCCCCAGCAAAAACTAGTCATTTCCCAGAAGAAATGGGCATCGCTAGACAGACTGGTCACCTCTTTTATCCTCAGTCGGGATACTCAGGAACTTATTCCTTCAATAGAAGTACGACGAACGAATACGGGAAGTGACAAATACTATACTATCAAACAAGACGGGAACGAGTTCCTCATATTCTTCAGCAACGAATCGGGATTTATTTTCCCTAGCCAGCAGTTGTTATACAAAGATATCCGGACGCTTCAGGCCGCATGATTCATACATACATCATTTACATCATACCATAGCATATCCATAAGTGCATAATACATTTACTTAGATGCACCATGCCATGCATGCATACATATTGCATAAACTAACCTTTTCCTTGCAGGATGGTTATATACAGATAAAATACTGTCAACAATTCACAACAGGTCAGAAACGATCCATACGAAGATCTAGTGTTGATACTTAATCATTACTCAAGGTGTCCTTGGATAGTAGGCAAACGGTCTATACGAAGATCTATTCCCTAGTCCATGATGTTTTCAGGAGAGTTAATCCTGATACTCTTTTGTCCTCGGATAGTAGGCAAACGGTCTATACGAAGATCTATTCCCTAGTCCATGATGTTTTCAGGAGAGTTAATCCTGATACTCTTTTGTCCTCGGATAGTAGGCAAACGGTCTATACGAAGATCTATTCCCTAGTCCAGGATGTTTTCAGGAGAGTTAATCCTGATACTCTTTTGTCCTCGGATAGTAGGCAAACGGTCTATACGAAGATCTATTCCCTAGTCCATGATATTTTCAGGAGATTTCATCCTGATATTCTTTTGTTCTTGGATAGTAGGCAAACGGTCTATACGAAGATCTATTCCCTAATCCAGGATATTTCCAGAAGAGATAATCATCACAAAGATTTATTTCTACTGGTCTGTTCAACAATTCAAAACAGTTCAGAGACGATCTATACGAAGGTTTAGTGCTGATACTTAATTCAGAAAGAAATCGCCACGAAGATTTGGTTCTGACACTTAAATTAAAAGTATGTTCTTAGATACGATTCAGAGACGGCATATACGAAGACCTAGTACTGATATCCAGTATCAACATCAAGATATTATCACCTCCTGATATTATGGATGGCGTCTATAAGCCCATCTCCAGTTCTTCCAAGTGGCATCTTCAAGCCCACTTAAGCATATACAACTAGTCATCAGTGTTACTTTACGCACCGGCGAGTGCAAATTTTTGGGCTTTTGTGTTCAATCCCCTTCAACCTTCCAAGTCACGAATGGCACACAGGCCAATCTAACTCCTCAGGTTTCAGAAAATTGAACAGGGGCAGCTGTTGCACCCCAAAATTTGCCCTCTATTTTTAACTCTAACCAATTTTTGTTTCACATTCATTTGCATCATCTTCATAGCATAACATTTTTTCTGTCTTAATATTAGCCGGAATAATTTCTCGGAATTTACAAACAGACTGGTCAAATTAACTTTTTAACTGTGCCTAAAATTAGTCAACGAAAAATGTCAAGTTTAAGTTTGCAAATGTCGGTAACATTAATCTGCGGTTCACGTGGTTTAATTTGACATGCTAAAAATATTTTTACGACTATTTTTGGTCATATGTTGATCAGTCTGAGTAGTTTAAACGGTCATAATTTTTATTTCAAAATCCGACCAAACGCTGTATTTTTCCGAGTCATTTATTTCGCGCTGATTATTTTGACGTGTTCATTTTATTTTTTCGAGCATTTTGGTGCCCGACTTTTTTTTTTGAGTCTATTTATTTTTATATTAGGTCTAGAATAAATAAATAGGTTAATTAGTTTTTATTTTAATTTTAACTATTTTAATTATTTAACTTTATTCAGTTTTTAATTTAAATAGGTTAATTAGTTTTTATTTTAATTTTAACTATTTTAATTATTTAACTTTATTCAGTTTTTAATTTAAATAGGTTAATTAGTTTTTATTTTAATTTTAACTATTTTAATTATTTAACTTTATTCAGTTTTAATTTAAATAGGTTAATTAGTTTTATTTTAATTTTAACTATTTTAATTATTTAACTTTATTCAGTTTTAATTTAATTAGGTTAATTAGTTTTTATTTTAATTTTAACTATTTTAATTATTTAACTTTATTCAGTTTTTAATTTAATATTGGGTTTCAAAATAAACTTAGGCCCATTATCATTAACCTAATTTGTTCCTATATATACTTACTAGAATGACTGATAGAGAGAGGAAAAAAGACAGAACAAAAAAGAGAAACTGAGAGTGGCTGATCTATACTATCGTACACACAGTTTGGTAATAGTTTATATACTTTATCTATTTTGTTGATGTATTTGATTATGTTTTCGGATCGGATCGTGTCAATACGCCGTTTTCACATATACGTGTATGAGGCGTGACATTTGTGTTATCCGATCCAGTTGCGATGATCGCAATTTTGCGCTAGCAACGCCGTTGTTTTTTTTAATTCATTTTTTTTATATATATATACATATATTTAGATCTGCACATTTTTTTTTATAACTAACTACCCTTATTTTTCCTAAACCCTGACAATTTCGCCACAAACTCTAAATTTCAAACCTAAAACTTTAATCGTGTTATTTCCTTTAAACCATAAACTTTTTTTTTTAAACCTTAACAAACCTTATTATTATTTCCTATTTTCGCTCATATTTATGTTATTCATACACTGTAACTGCTTCGCCCTTGTAATATTTTAAGTTTTAACTTGTAATATTTTCAGTTTTACTTTTCGCCATCTTTATTATGTAACTGCACCAAAGCGTTGTAATAATTAGGGTTTTATTTTCTGCCATTGATTTTTCTGCCATTTTATTTTTCTGCCATTTTATTTTTCTGCCATTGATTTTTCTGCAATTTTATTTTTCTGCCATTTAAATTCCTGCCATTGATCCTATATTAACTGCGTGGTTTAGTAATGTAGGGCGTGAAAACCCACTAAATTAATTATTTAATATTTTTCTATAACCTTTATATTTTTTTTGTAAATAAATAATAAATACTAACTATTTTAATAACTTTTTTTTATTACTTACTTATAATAATAAACCCTTATATATTTTGTAAATAAAATCTAATTGACCATTTTTCTAATTGAATAATAATAATAAACCTATTAATCTAATAATTTGATATTTTCTATAATCTTTATTTATTTTGTAAATAACTAACTTAATATTTTTCATATAACTCTTTTATTTTATAATTTGTACATTAATGTATTTTAAATTCTTTTATTATTACTAATTTATTTTAAACTCATATTTTTCTAATAACTTCTAAAAAAATCTAACTTGTTTAACCTAAAATAATTTCTTTTAAAATTCTAACCTTTTTATTATCACTTTATTATTATTGTTATTTTATTATTGCTTTATTACCATTGTTTATTTATTATTTTATTATTATTTGCTTTTATCTATTCTATTTTTGCTTCATTATTTTCCTTATTTTAATTTTGTTTTATTTATAATATTAGGAACAAATGTATAAATTGTAAATTTATTCTTTCTCGCCTGATTATTATGTATCTGTCCCATAGCCATGTAATAGTTTAGGAATTTATTTTTCTTGCTTTTATTTTTGTAAATATTTATTGCGTGGTTAGTAATTTAGGGAGTGCAAAAAACTAACTGTAAATAATTGAACTTAGAAAATTAAATTCAAGACAAATATCTGAAAAATAACACTCACACACGTAAGTCGATCTTTGATCGCCATCTGTACTTCCTAGGGTATTCCTCTTGGTTGCCTTCTTTAAATGGTCAAGTCCCTCGAAAATAGGGGTGTCTTAAGCAAAGTCCCTTCAAACAGAAGAATCATCAAGTCCCTATAAACTTGAAAGATCAAGTCCCTACGAGGTTGCCTATGATATAATGATCTTGTCCCTTCGGTAAATATGATGATAGTCCCTACGAGTTGCTAAAGACACCCCTTATGTTGCCTTCATTGACCATACGATGACCCTACGCCCGTCCCTTAAACACATCCAAGGTAATGACTACCTATTCCTTAATAATAGGGACAGTCTTACCATTGAAAGAATATATGAGAACACGAAAGACTTAATCTAGGGTAGGTATCTCATAGTTACTTGCTCACACTTTTCAAAATTACTTTTACACCTCACAATTTCTAAACTAGGCTTTGTATACACCCATACGAGGGTCATTACAAAGTACTTAAAGAAATTTTTCTAATCACACACTACACTCTTGCAAACAAACAAAGTGAGCTAAGTAACTAAGAGCCCATGGATAACCATGGATATAAAGGGTGCTAATACCTTCCCTTTGTATAACCTACCCCCCGAACTCAAAATCTTTTTAAGGTCTTTCCTGTTCTTTTATGTCCTTTCCTTTTGGATAAAATAAAAGTCGGTGGCGACTCTTGCTATCCGCAACATTTAACTAAAGTCAGTTCTCCCACCGTGTTACACTAATCACCCTCAAATGATAATTAGGCAATGGTTAATGGAAGATTAGTGAGAAAGAGGTGCATGGCAAAATTAGCAAAAACACCCTTGCATGGTGAAAGCACACGTGAACAATGCCATGTGAGGGCTCAAATTCACTTAAAATCCTCTCATGAACACAATGGCATTGGTATTTTTCATGTATGATCAATAGAATTCAAATTCTCCATTTTCCCTCCAAAATACACATGCATGGGCAAATGATCATATGATTTAATTTCATGCAATGCAGTGATGGATTTGGAAAATATAGGTGTCATACGGTGAACTGACTTTGGGTGCTTTTGCTTTGGAAAGCAAATGTCGCGGACAGCAAGAGTCGCCACCGACTTTTCTTTTATCCAATAAGGAAAGGTGGAAAAGAACAGGAAAGACCTTGATTAGATTTTGGGTTCGGGAGGTACATTATATAAAGGGAAGGTGTTAGCACCCTTTGTATCCATGGTTATCCATGGGCTCTTAATTGCTTAATCGCTTATGTTTTTCTTGTTTGGAAAAAGTGTTTGAGAAATGTTTAGAAAATGTTTGAAAAGAGAGTTTAACTTTGTAATGATTCTTGTACGAATGCATACAAAGTGTTTATCTCGTTTAATTTTGAAAGCTGTTTAGAAAAATATAACTTGGCAATGATTCTAGTGCGAATGTATACCAAGTGGTGATTTTCTAATAGATGTTTTGCAAAGTGTGAGGTGTGAAAAGTATTTTAAGTTGTGAGTAAGCATTTAAGAGTTATACCTACCCAAGGTCTTTATGGGCATTTCCTATCCTTATGAGGGTAAAACTGTCCTTACTATTGAGAAGTAAGTAGTCTTATCCTTTGGATGTAAAGGGACATCGTAGGGTCATCGATTGGTCATTGAAGGCAACATTTGTAAGGATACCTTAACATTCGAAGGGACGATCATCATTTAACCGTAGGCTACAACGACGGGCCATCGAGGGACAAAATCATATATTTGAAGGCAACATCCGAGGGACTATGATTTATCTTATAGGGACGTGATGATTTAATCAAAGGGTCTTTGCTAAGTGTATCCCCACGTTCGCGGGACATGACCGTAATACCGTAAGGCAACAAAGAGAGGACCAAGATCACATGTATTCAAAGGCAACATTTGTAATCAGTTAGATAATTAGAATAGATCTCCACAAGGGTATCCCACAAATAAAGTGGAATACCTAGCAAGCTACTTTCTTCGGGAGTATGTGAACCCTCACAAAAAGTCAACAAACGGGTTAGAATACCAAAACGGGGTGCAATCGAGAGTTGCACCAAACAAAAGAATCACAGTAGTAAGAATGTCAGGCCAATAATACACGGTTATAATAAAACATGTCAGATAAGCACAGAACATAACGGAAAAATCAGCGACTGTCATGTTCGCTACTGCGTCGCCTAGCGAAGGCTTGGCGAACACTCGCTACATGTTCGCTGAGCGAGGTGCTAGCGAACGGCTGCGAGTTTTGAGTTTGATAACAGTACGATTTCCGGAACTCCGAACCCTATGGCATCCATTACAGAAATTACATGATTAAACATTCAGGATATTCATGCATACTTAAACCCACATGCAAAATCTAACTACATATCCAAAATTCAATCATAATGCATCATGTATTTAGAGATTACAAATTGGAAGTATAAAACGGTAGTGATGGTGCAAACCTGTTTGCGATTGAATTGCACCAGTGAATTGGCAGATCACTCTTAGGGTTTGTACCGGATCGATTGGGCGGAGGTAACCTTTGTGTAGGTGAGTTTCCTTCAGGGTTTCCTTTAGGGTTACTCTGAATTCTTTTGGTTAGCCTCCAGGGTTTGCTCTTTGTGCGTGTTTGTGTTTCTCCTTTTTTCCTCTGTTTTTCGTCCTCCCTTTTTCTGAATGAGGTCTTGGTATTTATAATAGTTTTTGTGACCTGATGGGCTCAGAATGAAGCCCAAAATTTCTGGTATTCGCAAGCTTCGCTAGGCGAGTGGTGCAGCGAAGAGTTCGCTAGGCGAAGGATTTGCTTGCCTAGCGAGCATGCCAGTTTGAGTCATTTTCTGGATTTGGCCACCTGTGAGCTGGGTCTTTGTTCCTTTAAGATCAATGTCTTGAACAATGAGTTGGAGTGCCTTGAAGAATGTCTTGAAAGATTAACAGGCAAATTTTGGGGTATGACAGCTGCCCCTGTTCAATATTCTTAGACCGAGAGAGTTAGAATGGTATGTACGCCATTCGTGATCTGGAGGTGGAAGATTATTGAACACTTAGAATGCCCAAAAATTTGCACTTGTTAATTGAGATGGTCTTGGCGGAGATGGGCTTAGAGATGCCATCTAGAAAGTTTGATGATGAGAGCTTCAGAGTGTGTCGTACATCAGACCGCATCTGAAGACATGGGTGCCACACCGGGTCGTACGCTAGACCGTATAGTGAGTCATCCATTAGGCTGTCAACTTCACTGGGGATAAAATATCAGAAGGGATCTTACGCTAGATCGTATCTGAGTTGCAGAATGAGCCGTACGTTAGGCTGTATCTGACGAAATAAGAATCAGAATGGATCGTACGCTAGATCGTATCTGAGTTGCAGAATGAGCCGTACGTTAGGCTGTATCTGACGAAGGTAGAATCAGAATGGATCGTACGCTAGATCGTATATGAGTTGCAGAATGAGCCGTACGTTAGGCTGTATCTGATGAAAGTAGTCGTGCGCTAGACTACACCTCGGAATGTACCGTACACTAGGTAGTATCTGAGGAATGAAGGTCAGAATAGATCGTACGCTAGATCGTATCTGAGTTGCAGAATGAGCCGTACGTTAGGCTGTATCTGACGAAATAAGAATCAGAATGGATCGTACGCTAGATCGTATCTGAGTTGCAGAATGAGCCGTACATTAGGCTGTATCTGACGAAGGTAGAATCAGAATGGATCGTACGCTAGATCGTATCTGAGTTGTAGAATGAGCCGTACGTTAGGCTGTATCTGACGAAGGTAGAATCAGAATGGATCGTACGCTAGATCATATATGAGTTGCAGAATGAGCCGTACGTTAGGCTGTATCTGATGAAAGTAGTCGTGCGCTAGACTACACCTCGGAATGTACCGTACACTAGGTAGTATCTGAGGAATGAAGGTCAGAATGGATCGTACGCTAGATCGTATCTGAGTTGCAGAATGAGCCGTATGTTAGGCTGTATCTGAAGAAAGTATTCGTACGCTAGACTACACCTCGGAACGTACCGTACGCTAGGTAGTATCTGAGGGGAAGGTCAGAATGGATCGTACGCTAGATCGTATCTGAGTTGCAGAATGAGCCGTACGTTAGGCTGTATCTGAAGAAAGTAGTTGTACGCTAGACTACACCTCGGAATGTACCGTACGCTAGGTAGTATCTGAGGGGATGAACATCCAAATGGGTCGTACGCTAGACCGTATTGGAATAGTTGAAGAAATCATATGTTGGGCTTAATCAGAATGAACCATATGTTAGGCTGTATCTGATAATATTTGTATATGTTGTATTTGCAATAAATGTCCGGGATGGGCTTAAAGATGCCATCATTAGGAGGATATCAGGATGCTTGTCAGAATGAATGTTCATATGGATTATATCTAAAAGACGTATCCGAACCTTGAATGTAATCAATAAGAGTACTCGTCTGAACGAATCTTTATTTTGACTGTATCAGGAGGATAATTAACCTGAAAAATAAAGTTAGCTTCATGCCATGTCATGATGCATGAGATGTTTTATGCTTGCGAACATTGTATGTATGCGTATGCTATGAAATGATGTAATGAATGAATTATGCGTCTGAGAAGTTCTGCCAGGGGAAAATAAATCCCGAGATTCCGGTTGGAGACATTCGTATTGATGAATCTTTCTTAGCTAGGGGCATTTGATTTCTGTCTGATGGTAGAAATATTCACCAGAAGCCTGGCTGGGGATGGAAGAGATGACCAGTCTGTCTAGTAATGCCAATTTCTTCTAGGGAATAACTGGCTTTGCTGGGGAATAGAATTAACAACGGATTCATTGGAAAGCATGGTTAGACCTTCTCCTCGATCCTGAAGTCTTTTAGTAATTGCTATTTCTATTTTATGCATGTATTTTTGGTAAACATCGATCATATTCAAATGCATATATTAATTCAAATTAAATCAATGGACGTTTACGCAAACAAAACAGAGAAAGTAAAACAAAAGTATCTTTTTGGGAACAAAATTGTATTGATTTTGAAAGAGGGCCTATAAACAGGCAATTTGAGTACAAAGAGACAGAAATCCTAGTAAGAGGAAATTGTCGAGAAAACAAAGAAAAAGCTATGAAGAAAAAGTCCTATTGATTTTAATTCTGCTACTGTCATTATGTCTTCAAGCATCTCATCTCCTACTGTCGGATAGAAGTGATTGGCTTGTTCAGTCCCTTTGGCTTGGGTGAAGCTGACTGAGAATGGGACATAGTCATACGCTTTAATCCCTAATTTTTGCCTGGACCGCCTTTTCAGGTTTTCAGTCCACCAGGATACCCTTTTTTGCCCAAGCCGCCTTTTTAGGTTTTCGACTTGCCGGGTGTACATTTTTATATGTTTATCCCTAATTTTGCCCGAACCCTTTTGGTTCGCCGGGATACCCTTACTTTTGCCTAGATACGTTGACCTAGCGGGTCTCTTTTATGCGTAGTATTTTTTGACTATGTCTGCGTTCACGGGATGTGGGAAGTCTTCGCCATCCATTGTAGTAAGTATCATGGCTCCACCAGAGAATACCTTCTTAACTACAAATGGTCCTTCGTATGTGGGAGTCCATTTGCCTCTGGGATCACCTTGTGGTAGAATGATACGCTTTATCACCAAGTCGCCAATTTGATACACCTATCTCTTGACTTTTTTATTAAATGCCTGGGTCATGCGCTTCTGATATATCTGCCCGTGACAAACAGCCGCAAGTCTCTTTTCATCAATCAAATTTATCTGATCGAGTCGAGTCTGAATCCATTCAACTTCATCTAAGCCTGCATCTTTCATAATTCTTAGAGAAGGAATCTGAACTTCCACTGGTAAAACGGCTTCCATTCCGTAGACTAAAGAGAAAGGAGTTGCCCCTGTCGAAGTGCATACTGAAGTGCGATAACCATGAAGAGCAAATGGTAACATCTCATGCCAGTCTTTGTAGGTTACTGTCATCTTTTGTATAATCTTCTTAATATTTTTATTAGCAGCTTCTACAGCGCCATTCATCTTTGGCCGGTACGGAGAAGAGTTATAGTGTTTTATTTTGAACTGCGTGCAGAGTTCAGTAATCATCTTGTTGTTCAAATTAGTGCCATTGTCAGTGATAACTCTTTCAGGGATGCCGTATCGACAAATGAGATTATTCTTGATGAATCGTGCCACCACATTCTTGGTGACAGAAGCAAATGAGGCTGCCTCTACCCACTTTGTAAAGTAATCAATAGCAACAAGGATGAAACGATGTCCATTAGAAGCAGTAGGTTTAATCTCTCCAATCATATCAATGCCCCACATTGCAAAGGGCCAAGGTGTTGTCAACACGTTCAATGGAGCAGGAGGTACATGTACTTTGTCCGCATAGATCTGGCATTTGTGACAAATTCTGGAGTGATGGTGGCAATCAGCTTCCATGGTAGACCAATAATACCCTGATCTCAGAATCTTCTTCGCCATCGTATGTCCACTAGAATGAATCCCCAAAACACCGTCATGTATGTCTTCCATGATCTTTTCTGCTTCCCTTTTATCCACACAGCGCAGCAAAGTCGAATCATGATTACGTTTGTATAATACTCCATTGCTCAAAAAGAATTTAGCGGAGAACCTCCTCAGAAATTTTCTGTCATTGATGGATGCCCCTTCAGGGTATTCCTGAGTTTCTAAATATCTTTTTACTTCGTGGAACCAAGGTTTCTCTTCTACTTCATCAGCGTTAAGTTCATAACAGTATGCTGGTTCATCTAATCGTGCAATGGTGATCATGGGAGCTTCATTGTCCCATCTGACTCTGAACATAGATGACATGGTAGCTAATGCGTCTGCCAATTGATTCTCTTCTCGTGGAATATGTTCGAATGTAATCTCTTCAAAGTATGGGATTAATGTCAACACCCGCTCTCGATAAGGGATGAGATTTGGATGTTTAGTGTCCCATTCTCCTTTGATCTGACTGATTACTAAGGCTGAGTCTCCGTACACACTCAAAAACTTGATTTTCAGGTCTATAGCAGCCTTGAGTCCCAAAATACATGCTTCATATTCAGCCATATTGTTGGTACAGTCAAAACATAGTCTAGCAGTGAAAGGCGTGTGGCAACCCCTGGGAGAAATAACTACAACACCAACACCATTGCCCAATGCATTAGAAGATCCGTCAAAAACCATAGTCCATCGGGATCCCAGTTCGGATCCTTCATCTGATCCAGGTTCTTCATAATTAGTAACAAGCATGACATCCTCATCTGGAAACTCAAAATTCATAGATTGGTAATCATCAACTGCTTGATGAGCCAAATGATCAGCTAACACGCTTCCTTTGATGGCTTTCTGAGTAGTATATTGGATATCATACTCTGTTAAAATCATCTGCCATCTTGCTATTCTTCCGGAGAGGGCAGGTTTCTCAAATATATATTTGATAGGATCCATCTTAGAAATCAATAAAGTGGTGTGATTCAACATGTACTGTCTTAGTCGGCGAGCAGCCCAAGCCAAAGCACAACAAGTTTTCTCGAGCAATGAGTATCTTGTTTCACAGTCGGTAAACTTTTTGCTAAGGTAGTATATGGCATGCTCTTTTCGACCAGACTCGTCATGTTGCCCCAACACACACCCCATTGAATTTTCTAACACGGTCAAATACATGATTAGAGGTCTTCCTTCAATTGGTGGCATCAGAATTGGAGGTTCTTGGAGGTACTTCTTGATTTTGTCAAAAGCTTCTTGACATTCATCATTCCATATCATCTCTTGATTTTTCCTCAGTAATTTGAAGATGGGTTTGCAGGTAGCAGTCAAATGGGAGATAAATCGGGCAATGTAATTCAGACGTCCCAAGAAACCTCTGACTTCTTTATCGGTACGGGGAACTGGCATTTCTTGAATAGCTCTCACCTTAGCCGGGTCAACCTCAATTCCTTTACTACTGACAATAAAGCCCAAGAGTTTATCGGATCTTACTCCAAAGGTGCATTTGTTCGGGTTCAATCTCAACTTGTATTTCTTCAACCTCTCAAACAGTTTGTATAAATGATCGAGATGTTCTTCTTCAGTATGAGATCTGGCTATCATGTCATCCACATATACCTCTATTTCATGATGGATCATATCATGGAACAAAACCACCATAGCACGCTGGTATGTTGCCCCTGCATTCTTTAAACCGAATGGCATTACTTTGTAACAAAAAGTGCCTCATTGCGTCACAAATGTAGTTTTCTCCATGTCCTCAGGTGCCATCTTAATCTGGTTATAACCTGAGAATCCATCCATGAATGAGAATACCTTGTGTTGAGCGGTGTTATCTACCAGAACATCAATGTGCGGAAGTGGAAAGTCATCTTTGGGACTCGCTTTATTCAAATCCCTGTAATCTACACACATTCGCACCTTACCATCCTTCTTTGGCACTGGTACCACATTAGCAACCCATTGAGGATAAGAAGTAACAGCCAGAAAACCTGCATCGAATTGTTTCATAACCTCAGCTTTGATTTTCTCAGACATTTCAGGACGCATGCGACGAACCTTTTGCTTAACAGGACGACAACCTTCCTTCATTGGAAAACGATGCACCACTATATCAGTATCCAGTCCTGGCATGTCTTCATAAGACCAAGCAAAAATTTCTATATAGTCATGTAACATCTGAATCAATCTTTCTTTGACACTGTTTCCCAAGCCTGCTCCTATTTTGACTTCTTTCTTCTCTACTTCAGTACCCAGATTTACAATTTCGATTGATTCCTCATGCGGCTGTATAGTCTTTTCTTCTTGCAGTACCAGTCTGGCAAGCTCTTCAGGTACTTCACAATCTTCCTCACTTCCCTCCTCGGTTTGGTAGATTGGATTTTCGAAGTCATAATTAACAGTAGCAGAACTATTATCAACAGGATCCAGAGTGGATATGGATCAACAATTTATTACGTGAGTGTGTGTAAGAAAACATAACTTATTTGAAAGATGACAGGAAAGATAAAGAGCGCAATATTTGAATGCAAAAAGGTCCATTGATTTATTGAATGTGAATATGCTTATGAAAATGACAAAACCTTTAACAAAATTTAATACATTAAAATAAGCAATAACAATTACTCCTGACTAAAGGAAATCAGGATAATGTCTTCAGCTTTCCAATTGTCGAGTCCGTCACCAATTGTTGGGAAAATCCAGCTATCCCAGTCGCAATCGCTATCAGCATCTTCTACTGCATTAACAGTCTTGTCATGATTAGGCAGAGGAGTAGTGATGACATTAGGAGTCTCCGGAGGATCAAAATCAATCTCTCCAGCGTCAATCATATCCTGAATCTTATTCTTCAACAACCAACAATCGTTTGTATCATGCCCGGGGCTATCAGAGTGATATGCACACCTGACATTGGGATTATAACGAGGAGAAGTAGTGTTGGGATTTGCAGGAGGATCTCTGAGGGTAATTAACTTTGCTTTTAGCATACCCTGCAGTGCTTGTGCTAAAGTCATATTGATCTTGGTAAAGTGCCTTCTTGGCCTGTGTTGTCTGTGCTGGAAGTTTTGAGATGGCGGTGCTGCAATCGTAACTGCTCCAATGGTATGGTCACGGTTTTTCTTGTTATGACCCCTTTCACCGTACACAGCATATTACCACTCCAAATCTCTCCATTTTTGAGCATATTCTTTGAAGCTTTCTTTAGAGCCCATAGTCATATTCTGTAACTGTAGCCGAGTAGGCGCTAATTCAGAATTATACTGGTAATGCTTGTAGAAAGTTGTCGCTAAATCAGTCCAGGTGTGGATGTTAGAGCTCTCGAGCTGATAATACCACTCCAACTGTGTGCCAGACAGACTCTCTTGGAAGAAATGGATCCATAGATTCCTATCAGTGGTATACGACTGAATCTTTCTCACATAAGCTCTCAGATGCATCTGAGGACAAGACGCACCATCGTACTTAGTGAAAGTGGGGATCTTGAATTTGCGAGGAATGACCATATCAGAGACCAGTCCCAAGCTTTCGAAATCCAGACCGGGCGCCTTCTGACCCTCCATAGTGTAGCACCTCAAATTTGCACCTATCATTGTACATACATTCTCATATTAGGTCATAGCATATCATGGTCCACTGCATAGCATTGCATTGTCCCATTTGCCTCAAGTGCAAACCCATCAAGAAATTAGGTCAAACTGGTCAGGAGATCAGTCAGTCAAGCAAGCAAGCACAATTCTCAAGGAGCCAAGGCCCTAGGGTTGGTCCAACATGTTCACATGACTTGGGGATCTATTTGAAGTGTTTTGGTCAAGGATTGAATGTTCAGAAGACATCAGTCAATGCACAGTCAGTCAGAAACCCTAAAAAGTCAAACTTGGTCAACTGTGTCTGATTTTATGGTTTTGAGGGTTGGATTTGGTTTGAGAGGTCTCATTCATGTCCATATAGTCTTCATATATCATGGCAAACACCATCATGGAAGAATTTGAAGCCAGATCAGAAATTTCCAAAAATGGAAATTGGACCTGTAATTGAAACCTGCCAAAAATGGAAAGTCTTGATCCTCAAACTTACATCATGATACAAGCTTCAAATGAATTTTTGCCCAACATGAAAGTTGAAGATCTTGTTCTCCCATTTCCAAAAAGTCCAAGAACACTCAATTCCCATGTATGGTTGGCAAGTTATGATCAATTCATTTTCAAAAATTCTTGAACTTCAAAAGGCCATATCTCTCAAACCATTTGGCCAATTTGGGTGGGGTTTTTTCCTACAAGTCACATTTGATCCCCTCTTTCCAAAAATGTAAATTTCATGTACCAAAACTTCACCAATCAAAATGGCACTTTTGAACCTACATGGATTATTTTCAAGTGAGTTGAATTTTGACTTTTCAAAATAATCATTTTTAAACCATTTGGCCAATTGAAATAGTTCAGAAATGTGGTTTGTGTCATGTTTGAAAGCCCAAATTCGTGCAGTACATACAGCCATGCCAACTTGCTTGAAAATTGGAAAAAAAGTACACTTTTACCAACTCTACTCCACATTTTCATGAACCATGATTAGCATTCCACAAGCAACATCAAAACAGCAGATATATTCATCATTTTCTGTCACTTACAAACCCTAACAACAGCTGCCTCCAAACTCAGAAACTTCACTCATTCTCTAAAACTTCATTTTTTGCATTTTTCAAAATCTGTCAAAAACTCTCAAAGAACTGAGCCTGGCCATTGTTGTTTCACCATCCAAGCATCATTGTGGACACATTTCAACTGCCATTTCACAACTGGAAGGAGTTTTACTCGACTGTTCTTCCAACACCACTTCCATGGCAGATTGAGATCCAAGCACGAGCAAGCTTCTTTGAGCCAAGATTATTTCACTATTCACCATTGGGAGCATAAGGCTGCATCTGTTTAAGCTCATACAAGCCAGAAAACACCTGAATCTTCATCTGCTCTTCAACAGTGGTCAGTTTTCGATTCATTGGTTTTTCCAAACTTTGCCATGCTTAGTGTAGGTCTTAGTACCCTGATCATTATGAGCTTTGAATGGTAGAATTTGGTTAAGTAATTAGCAAGAAATCTGGAAATGAAGATTGATGTTCATATGCTTTTTTGCTCGATTCTCTCTCAATAGCTTGTTACCATGAAAATAATGCTTGGATTTGTCATGTGTATGGTCTGATGGTTCTATTGGTGTACTCATTGATCATTTCTGGGAATGTTTGTTCTTGAGCAAGTTTTAATGTTGAATGTTCTTTGGTTCGATTCATGATATATGTGATGTTTTGATGAAAATTGATGTTGGATTCTTACTTGCCATGCCATGCTGAACATTTCTGTGTAACCAATTTGGAATTCTGGGAAATTTCATGAAAACACGATTTGAAGGTGATGAATGTGGTTGTTTGTGTGTTGAAACCCTAGAAATCTCCAAGCCTTGCCCAGAAACTGGAATTCGCGTGCTGCATGATCACTGTTTCCCCATGCCAACCAATCACATTATTTCGTTCCAGCAACCTAAACACGGTCGTTTTGTTAAGTGGTGGTTTTATTTACAAGTTTGCCACTCGGGGCATGTGTCCCATTGAATTAAACCATTATTTTCATTTTCATTCCATTTTTTGAACTCCAACTTTGAAAAATCATATTTCATTCATTTCAAATCCAAATCTCATGGGAATTTTTGCATCATCTTCATCATGATCTCTAGTTTTTTATCATTATTTTTCCAGATTTTAAGGTTGAGTAATTTTAAATGGCCTTAGGGTTTGTGACATGTGCTCATATTTTGTACACTTTGCCAAAACATTTGTGAAATGGTGATACTTTATCCAATGGCTCCCAAATTTTTTGTGCTTAAACTAGACACATTCATGGTGATTTTGGTGTAGAGTTTGTGAATTTATCATTGCTGGTTTGTGAGTTATGATATTTTGAATTAAGGTGTGACAATTTGTGTCACACCATTGATGTCCAACTTCATGATTTTCATTACCATGCTTCTTGAACTCAAATTGGTTTGAATTTTTGCATGAATGTACTCTTGGATGTCTAGTTTACATGTGAATTTTCTTGGAATTATTTGTGGCATTTCCTAATTGTTTGGATTTTCTCCCCTGTTTGGTCTTATGTTGACTTTTTGTGATACATGTTCCCATTTCATTTGTGAAATCCTCATACTTTATTAGATGGACATGAAATTTGATATGTGATTACTAGACATCTTAAGCTTTGCCATGGTTTTAGTCCCATTCATTTCTCATATGCCATCACTGATTTATGATTTTTCTAAGATGATGCATGATTGGTTGACTTCTTTGAGCATGTTCAAAATTGCTTTGCCTTTCTGATTTTCATTGACTGCCTTCCACTTGTCCAAATGAGATGAAATTTGACATGCTTACCATGCTGTGGGTTGTGATTGATCATGATTTATTTGGTGATTTTTTGGAAATGTTTAAGATTGCTTTTGAGTTAAGTCTTGCTGTTGACTTCTATGAGCTTCTGTTTGCTATACTTTGACCTAAATTGTTCATGAAATGATGATAGTGATTGATATGAATGTGAACCCAATTGGTATTGATTCTTGATTGTTTGAACATGATTTTGGTTGTTTGCCCTTTGCTGTTTTGACTTTTTCATTCCTTTTTGACCCTAGGCTTGTCCTAGTGGTCTTATGACTTATGTTTGAGTTCATGTTTTCAGGTTAAGCTACAAATGCTTCAAAGAGATCATTACAATTTGATTGAGTTCATTTGATTATCATGAGCTAATCTCTTTGTTTTGTAGGTTGCTTGGCTCATATGCTTTGAGCTTTATGCCTTGCACATTTGCCTGTTTGTTTTGACTGTTGATTCCTACTTCCTTTTGCTTTGTTTGAAGTTGTATACTAATGTCTGCTTGACTATTTCAGGTGCTTTTAGTTGCTCAGTTCCTTGTGAACTTTTGCTTTGCTTTGCTTATATAAGCAATTTGCATTGAGGTATAACTTCCTATCTTCATGTAGTCTGGAAGACCTGGCCTGTTACTTGGCCAGGCAATTGTCTGAAGTCCTCCTTAAGAGGCAATGTTTGTGGATGTTTAATTTGTCCTTGTATAGAGTCAAAGACCTCCTGAGTGAAGAGGCAATTGGCAGAACCCAAGGGATAAGCAACCTATCCCCTGCTATTCTGTGTGTCATCTGCTTTGCTCACACCACTGTGTTGATGCATTGCAGATACAAACCCAAGATCTTGTACAATTGTACAGTTGAGTCAGTTTCACATGTGTAGAAGGGTTCCCACTTTCTGAACCCACACATTCTTGTCTTAAGCTCTCCCAGGCCAGGGATAAGAGCTGTGAAGTCTTATCTTCACTCACCTTTCATCTGCTTCACCTTAGCCCCTCAATGGCAAGGTTAAGAGCAACATTCACCCAGTTCCAGAGGTTTGTTTGTTGAGGTTGATATGACCCCTCGACTAAAACCTAACCCTTGTTTGAGCCACTTGCTTGTGTATAGTGTGTGCTATCTGTGCTTGTATGTTTGTTTGACTTGCTTCCTGTGCAAGTTAGGTTTAGTTTAGACTTGCTTCCTGTGCAAGTTAGGTTTTGCTTGGCTTGCTTCCTGTGCAAGTTAAGTGTGTGTGTGGCTTGCTTCCTGTGCAAGTCATGCTTAGGATAGGCTGGCTCCCTGTGCCAGTTAGCTAGAAACCTTAACTTAGGGTTGATTTGCATGATAACATCTAGGCTCAAGTCGTAGTCTCCCTAGTTGTGTCTCCCTCTGTTATCTGGTTAGGCTAGTCCTTTATCCCTCTGTAGGGGAACTACGTCGCCCTGATCCTCATACCAGATGAGGTACGTAGGCAGGAGATGAGCAGATCTCTCCGGGCGCCTGTGTCTTTGTTTTGTCCTGTTGTGTGCTTGGAAGCTGATGTAAGTCCATCGAGTGGCAGTTAGGTTCCAGTGTGGGTTTGTTGGTTCGGATGCTGATGTAAGTCCAGTGATTGGCGTTCAGGCTCCACATTTGCCTCTTTGTGTGCGTTTTGGTTCGGATGCTGATGTAAGTCCATTGATTGGCATTCAGGCTCCACGTTTGCCTTTGCCAGTGTTTGTTTGTGTGCGTGTCAGCCGAGCTACGAATGCTCTGATTCTTCTCTCGTCCGAGGAGATACGTATGCATAGGATGCGATATCCTAGCGAGCATGTGTCGTTTCCCCAGTCCGAACTACTTCGACTCTGATGTCTATGCCTGATAGACTAAGTAGGCCCAGGATGCGATATTCTGCCGAGTCAGTCTCTTTTGTTTTCTTGTGTCTCTTTCAGCCGGTGTGTGTGAGCAGTATTTTAGCAACCATTTTCCTTTCTATTGTGCGTGGATCCCGTCGAGTACGACGGATGCGTAGGGGTGCTAATACCTTCCCTTCGCATAACCGACTCCCGAACCCATTCTCTTTGGTCGCGAGACCATGTTCTTTCCTAGGTTTACTTCGAGCGTTTCCTTTCCCTCTTTTGGGATAAATAACGCACGGTGGCGGCTCTGTTGTTCTTGTTTTCCCGCCGGTTTTTCGCGCGATGCGACAGCTGGCGACTCTGCTGGGGACTATAGAGAAGTTGACCTGTGCTGGTCCGTCTTCCCTAAGCGAGTCTCTCCTAGCGCTCTCTAGGTTAGGGCTTTGGTTGCTATTGGCTGTTATTTATTGCGTTCATTTGTATATATGTGCATTTATCGTTTGCATTTATTGTTTGCATTAATGTTTGCATTTATTCATCTGTTCACCTGGCTGGTTGTCTGTTTCTCTCTGTTGGGGTGGGAGTTACAAGAGGTAAAAGGCCCAATACCCAGGCCATGAGTGAAATCTAGGATACTTAGGAATAGAGTGATTCATGGGAAGCGGGTGGTATTGCGCCACTTAGCAGAACATTGATATCACGAGCAGTTCAGACCCTGGTGGGATATTATCGTTACATACTTCGGGTGTGTATATGATGATATTCTGCGAAAGGTTATTTATGCTGCGTTTCTCTCGACCTTACCCTGGCCTAGACGACACCCGTGAGTGGGGAGGGAATGATCATTATTACAGGTACAGTTGGTGACTTGTTGGTGACTTGTTGGTGACTTGTGATCCTGTTGGTGACTATTGGTTCAGAATTTTGGGGTCTCAGATGACTTTGGGTTTCAGATGAATTTGTGGTTCCGAGTCCAAGCCGAAGCTTTGATCCTGTGTTCTGAGAGACACAGCCAACCAGTCTTGTCTGCATCATTTGCATCATAGCATGTTTATTTTCAAAAAAAAATACGCAATAAAAAAAAGAGAAAAGAAAAAAAAAACAAAAAAAAACTAATCCCTGCATGCATATCATTTCTCAGGTACATTCCAGAGCTTGTTCACTGATAGAGATGGCAACAGTCCCAGAGTTGAAGTGGAAGACTTGTTCCTACAGCTTTCACCGTGAACCTTTGACGTCTCTGATTGAGTTGAGCAACCTTATGACCAGTGGTAACCAGAAGGGGTTTGTTGACCAGTATGGAGATATTCTGACGCTGTTGAAGATGGTAGTCGATCCGGTGCCGTTGCAGACTCTTCTACAGTTCTACGACCCAGAGCTTCATTGTTTCACCTTTCAAGATTATCAGTTAGCGCCTACTCTTGAGGAGTATTCCATTCTGCTGAGTGTCCCGGTCCGGTATCAGGTTCCTTTCTTGGATGTGCCCAAGGAGGTTGATTTCAGAGTTGTTGCCAGAGCTCTCCATTTGGGTATCAAGGAAGTCAGTGATAGTTGGAAGTCCAGTGGGGATGTTGTAGGATTGCCTTTGAAGTTTCTGTTGAGGGTAGCTAGAGAAGAAGCAGAGAAGGGAAGTTGGGAAGCCTTTCATGCTCAGTTGGCCGCTATGATCTATGGGATCGTCTTGTTTCCGAGTATGCCAAATTTTGTTGACTATGCTGCAGTCAGTATTTTCATTGGAGGAGATCCAGTTCCTACTCTGTTAGCTGACACTTACTATGCTATTCACAGTAGGCATGGTAAGGGTGGGGCTATCAGGTGTTGTCTCCCGCTTTTGCTCAGATGGTTCTTGTCTCTCCTGCCAGTCAGTGGACCTTTTGTGGATGCTCAGAGCACGCATAAGTGGACTCAGAGGGTTATGTCTCTTACCTCCTATGATATCAGGTGGCAATCTTACCGGATGGATGTGCGTAGCGTCATTATGAGCTGTGGAGGATTCCGTAATGTGCCACTCATAGGGACTAGGGGTTGCACCAATTACAACCCGGTTCTTTCTCTCCGCCAGTTGGGGTTTGTGATGAAAGGAAGACCACTTGAGGCTGAGGTAGCTGAAAGTGTGTATTTTGAGAAGCAGAGTGACCCGGCCAGATTGGAGCAGATAGGGAGAGCTTGGAAGTCTATTAGTGTGAAGGATGGATCTGTCTTAGGGAAGAAGTTTGCCGTTGCTATGCCTGATTACACTGATTGGGTCAAGGAGAGAGTAGAAACTTTGTTGTTACCCTACGATAGGATGGAGCCGTTGCAGGAGCAACCACCTTTGATCCTTGCTGAGAGTGTGCCTGCGGAGCACTACAAGCAAGCCCTGATGGAGAATCGCCGTTTGAGAGGGAAGGAGCAAGATACCCAGATGGAGCTGTACAAAGCCAAAGCTGATAGGTTGAACTTGGCTCATCAACTCAGAGGAGTGCGAGAAGAAGATGCTAGCAGACTGAGAAGCAAGAAGAGATCCTACGAGGAGGTGGAGAGCATGTTAGATGCAGAACACCGGGAGTGCTTGAGGTTGCAGAGGGTTGAGGCCAGCTATCAGAAGAAGATCAGAGACTTGGAGAAGCAACTCAGAGATAAAGACATCCAGTTGAAGAAGGAAGTAGACTTGAGACAGGCATCAGAGAACCACCTTGGAGGAGAAGTGGTAGAGCTTAGACGACAACTGAAGGAAAAGATCACTCTTTTGCCAGAATGTTCAGAATGTGACCTGTTGATAGACCAGTGTCAGTACTTGAAGACTCTCATTCCGGGAGGCTGTTTGTCTTAGCTTGTATCTTTGATATGTATGTTGAGAATCACCTCCAGGCTTGTTGGATGGGATTCATTGTTGTACTCCGATTGTTTGGATTTTCTTTGTCGACTTTGTTGTATGATCCTGTTACTCATATAGATGAGGTTGTTGGTTTCACCTTGTACTCATCACTCTTGTGTATGTTGTTTCTGTGCTTCTGTGTTGTTCTTGCTGCAGGTTGCCATCTTTTGAGGATGACTCAGGCTCTTTGAATGCCTGAGAAATGAACATATCATGTGCATCATACGCATCATTAGCACCATACTCATATCATTTTGCATAACAGGTGTTCTTGGTCGTGACTTCTCACTCTTGGTTCCTGTTCAGGCAGGATAGCTGATCAACGTCCGCACCGCTACTC
This sequence comes from Lathyrus oleraceus, assembly GCF_024323335.1. Classification (NCBI taxonomy): domain Eukaryota; kingdom Viridiplantae; phylum Streptophyta; class Magnoliopsida; order Fabales; family Fabaceae; genus Lathyrus; species Lathyrus oleraceus. The sequence goes on from NC_066583.1 coordinate 163,870,843, forward strand.
AACAAGACTGAATCAACAGAGGGGTATGGATCAGGTTCAAGCTGAGTTGGCTGAGATGAAGGCTAACATGGCCCAGTTTATGAATATGATGCAAGGGGTTGCGCAAGGTCAAGAAGAACTTCGAGCCATGGTTCAGAGACAAGAGGCTGCAATTCCATCGGTCAACCATGCTCCGCCAGAGGGAGGCCCGGTCAATGATAATAATGTTGCTGCTGCTGTACCCATCAACAACTATGCTGTAGGTGATGAGTTGGGGGGTATTCGAATCAACGGTCAACCTATTGCTCCAGATGCCGCTAATGCCAGAGCAGTCCGTGCCCCGGCCCGTAATCCTGCTCCGATTGTTGACAGACAAGAGGATATGTTTCTCTGCTCAGTGAAGACGAAGACGTTCTGGGAAGGGTTAATGAGAGGGATCGTAAAGTTGATGCCCTTGCTGAGAAAATTAGAGCTATGGAATGTCAGAATTCTCTCGGTTTTAATGTTACCAATATGGGGTTGGTGGAAGGTTTGAGAATCCCTTACAAGTTCAAAGCACCGTCCTTCGATAAATACAACGGTACTTCTTGCCCTCGCACCCATGTGCAGGCTTATTATCGAAAAATCTCTGCGTATACCGATGATGAAAAGATGTGGATGTATTTTTTCCAAGATAGTCTATCTGGGGCTTCTTTGGACTGGTACATGGAATTGAAGAGAGATTCGATCCGATGCTGGAGGGATCTGGGTGAGGCCTTTTTGAGGCAATACAAACACAACATGGACATGGCACCGAGCCGGACTCAGCTGCAGAGTCTTTGTCAGAAATCCAATGAAAGCTTCAAGGAGTACGCCCAGAGGTGGCGTGAACTGGCTGCTAGAGTTCAACCCCCTATGCTGGAGAGGGAGTTGACAGACATGTTTATCGGTACTCTTCAGGGTGTGTTTATGGACCGGATGGGGAGCTGCCCATTCGGTAGTTTTTCTGATGTTGTCATTTGTGGAGAGAGGACTGAGAGCTTGATTAAAACTGGGAAGATCCAAGATGCTGGTTCCTCTTCTTCCAAGAAGCCGTTTGCTGGGGCACCTCGTCGAAGAGAATGTGAAACTAATGCTGTTCAATACCGCAGAGATCAGAACAGAAGTCAACGCTGTCAGGTTGCTGCAGTGACCATTCCGGCACCTCAGCCTCGTCAACAACAACAACAAAGAGTTCAACCACCGCAACAACAACAACAACAGCAACGTCCGTATCAGCCCAGACAAAGGATGCCTGATCGACGTTTTGATTCGCTACCCATGTCGTACGCCGAACTGCTGCCCGAACTACTCAGGTTGGGGATGGTTGAGTTGCGTACAATGGCTCCGCCTACAGTATTGCCTCCTGGGTACGACGCCAACGTCCGTTGTGACTTTCACTCTGGGGCACCAGGGCATCATACTGAGAAGTGTCGGGCTCTCCAGCACAAGGTCCAAGATTTGATCGATGCCAAGGCGATCAACTTCGCTCCAGTGCCTAACGTCGTAAACAACCCTATGCCTCAGCATGGTGGGCATAGAGTGAACAATATTGAGGGGAAAGGAGCTGAAGATCTGGTTGTTAATATTGATGATGTTCAGACTTCTCTGTTAGTTGTGAAGGGCCGTCTGCTGAATGGGGGTGTCTACTCGGGCTGTGATGAGGATTGTTTGGGCTGTGCAGAATCTGAGAATGGTTGCGACCAGTTAAGGGCCGGTATCCAGGGTATGATGGATGAGGGTTGTTTGCAATTCAGTAGGGCTGTAAAAGATCGTGGAACAGTGTCAACTATCACCATTTACTTTAAACCGTCTGAAGGACGTGGACAAAGGGTCGTTAGTGCACCTGCAACAAATGGTACCCCAGTTACCATTTCCGTGCCTGTAACCATCAGTGCTCCAACTACTATCGCCGCGTCTGGAAGAAGGGCTGTTGAGAATAGTAGAGCCGTGCCGTGGAAGTATGATAATGCTCACCGCAGTTACAGAAGGGCTGAAAGTCAGACGAGACCAGTGAATCAAACTCCAGTGACAATTGGTTTACCGAATAGAGTTCCTGCAACTGTTGGTCCGGCTGTGGATAATGTAGGGGGTCCAGGAGGTTTTACCAGAAGCGGTCGTCTGTTCGCACCGCAGCCTTTGAGGGACAATAATGCTGAGGCTCTTGCCAGAGCAAAGGGTAAGCAAGCTGTGGTTGAGGAAGAGCATGTCCAGAAGGAAGCGCCCGAGGGGTCATTTGAGAAGGACGTGGAGGAGTTTATGAAAATAATCAAGAAGAGTGACTACAAGATTGTAGATCAGTTGAATCAAACTCCGTCCAAGATTTCTATACTTTCGCTGTTGTTGTGCTCTGAGGCACACCGTAATGCTTTGCTAAAGATGTTGAATCTGGCTTACGTGCCTCAGGAGATTTCTGTCAATCAACTGGAGGGTGTGATGGCCAATGTGAGCACCAGGCATGGTGTAGGATTCACCAACCTGGACTTACCGCCTGAAGGGCGGAACCATAACAAAGCCTTGCACATCACCATGGAGTGCAAGGGGGCAGTGTTGTCTCACGTATTGGTAGACACCGGGTCGTCGCTGAATGTGCTGCCTAAGCAGATTCTGAAGAAGATTGATGTGGAAGGGTTTGTGCTTACTCCCAGTGACCTGATCGTTCGTGCTTTCGACGGCTCCAAACGTTCTGTGTGTGGGGAAGTTACCTTGCCTGTGAAGATAGGTCCTGAGGTATTCGATATCATCTTCTATGTTATGGACATCCAGCCCGCCTATAGTTGTCTATTGGGGCGTCCATGGATTCATGCAGCAGGGGCAGTCTCGTCGACTCTCCATCAAAAACTCAAGTATGTCTGGAACGGTCAGATTGTGACCGTGTGCGGTGAAGAAGAGATTCTGGTGAGTCATCTATCCTCGTTCAAATATGTTGAGGTGGATGGCGAGATCCACGAAACCTTATGTCAGGCTTTTTGAGACTGTGGCTCTCGAGAAAGTGGCATACGCTGAACAGAGGAAGCCGGGTGCTTCAATTACTTCTTACAAGCAGGCTAAGGAGGTTGTTGATTCTGGCAAAGCTGAAGGCTGGGGCAAGATGGTGGATTTGCCTGTTAAAGAAGACAAAATTTGGTGTTGGTTACGAGCCTCTCCAAGCAGAGCAGAATGGTCAAGTGGGTCCGAGTACCTTTACCAGCGCTGGGCTGATGAATCATGGCGACGTCTCTGCAACCGGTAGTGAAGACTGTGGCAGTGATTGTGATTTGGACAACTGGGTTCGCCCGTGTGCACCAGGGGGGTCTATCAACAACTGGACGGCTGAAGAAGTGGTCCAAGTTACTCTTCAGACAGAGTAATTTTCTGTTGTTTTGTCATTTTGCATGAAAATCCTACGTTCTGCCCAAGGCGTAGTGGTTCATTGTAGGGCCTCATCATGTTTTAATGATTATCATTAATGAAGGACATTTTTTGAAATCAAACTTTGTGATCCCTGTCTTCCTATTTTTTGTTTTCATCCTTTTTCAAAAACAATAAAAATGGCAATGTTTTTGTTTTTTGTGACTTTATTGAACTCTTTTTCTAAAACAAAGCATTAAACATGCAGAAGCGATCTTATGGCATTCACTATGAACAGTTCTGTTATGGCTCAGTATGATTTCGACAATCCCATCTACCAAGCTGAAGAGGAGAGTGAGGAAGACTGTGAACTCCCTGCAGGATTGGTCAGATTGCTGAAGCAAGAGGAAAGGGTCATCCAACCTCATCAGGAGGAGTTGGAGGTTGTTAATTTGGGTACTGAGGACGCCAAAAGAGAAATCAAGATTGGGGCTGCTTTAGAAGACTCTGTCAAGAGGAGGCTGATTGAGACGCTGCGAGAATATGTGGAGATATTCGCCTGGTCATATCAAGATATGCCTGGGTTAGATACAGACATTGTGGTGCATCGATTACCTCTTAGAGAAGGATGTCCTTCGGTCAAGCAGAAGCTTCGTAGAACGAGTCCTGACATGGCAACTAAGATCAAGGAAGAGGTTCAGAAGCAGTGGGATGCGGGTTTTTTGGCTGTTACAAGTTATCCCCCATGGGTGGCCAACATCGTTCCTGTGCCGAAGAAGGATGGTAAAGTCAGAATGTGTGTCGACTACCGGGATTTGAATAGAGCGAGTCCAAAAGATGATTTCCCATTACCTCACATTGATGTATTGGTTGATAATACGGCTCAATCCTCGGTATTCTCTTTCATGGATGGTTTCTCTGGATATAATCAGATCAAGATGGCACCAGAGGACATGGAAAAGACGACATTCATTACACCTTGGGGCACGTTCTGCTATAAGGTGATGCCATTTGGGCTAAAGAATGCTGGTGCTACCTATCAGAGGGCAATGACGACTCTTTTTCATGACATGATGCACAAAGAAATTGAAGTATACGTAGATGATATGATTGCGAAGTCGCAGACAGAAGAGGAGCACTTGGTTAATTTGCAGAAGCTGTTTGATCGGTTGAGAAAGTTCAAGCTGAGGTTGAATCCGAACAAGTGCACGTTTGGGGTGAGATCAGGGAAGCTTTTAGGCTTCATTGTCAGTGAGAAAGGGATTGAGGTTGATCCAGAGAAAGTCAAAGCTATTCAAGAGATGCCTGAACCAAAAACGGAAAAGCAGGTCCGTGGGTTTTTAGGGAGATTGAACTACATTGCAAGGTTCATATCTCATCTAACAGCCACGTGCGAACCAATTTTCAAACTGCTTAGAAAGAATCAGGCGATCAAGTGGAATGATGATTGTCAGAAAGCTTTTGACAAGATTAAAGAGTATTTACAGAAACCTCCAATTCTGATACCTCCAGTTCCAGGGAGACCTCTGATAATGTACCTGTCGGTGACTGAGAACTCGATGGGGTGTGTATTGGGACAGCATGACGAGTCTGGTCGAAAAGAGCATGCCATATACTACCTTAGCAAAAAGTTTACCGACTGTGAAACAAGATATTCACTGCTCGAGAAAACTTGCTGTGCTTTGGCCTGGGCTGCTCGCCGACTGAGGCAGTATATGTTGAACCATACTACCTTATTGATTTCTAAGATGGATCCAGTGAAGTACATCTTTGAGAAACCAGCTCTCACCGGACGTGTTGCTCGTTGGCAGATGATTCTAACAGAATATGATATTCAGTACACGTCACAAAAGGCCATCAAAGGTAGTATTCTGTCAGACTACCTCGCCGAGCAACCGATTGAAGATTATCAGCCTATGATGTTTGAGTTCCCTAATGAAGACATCATGTATCTGAAGATGAAAGATTGTGAAGAGCCTCTTGTCGAGGAAGGACCGGATCTTGATGACAAATGGACACTGATGTTTGATGGGGCTGTGAATATGAATGGTAACGGTGTTGGGGCAGTACTGATCAATCCTAAAGGTGCTCATATACCTTTTTCTGCCAGATTGACGTTTGACGTCACCAACAACGAAGCTGAGTATGAGGCTTGTATCATGGGGATAGAAGAAGCCATTGATCTGAGGATCAAAACGCTTGACATTTATGGAGATTCAGCTCTAGTGGTCAATCAAGTCAATGGAGATTGGAATACGAATCAGCCGCACTTGATTCCGTATAGAGATTACACCAGAAGAATACTGACGTTCTTCAAGAAGGTGAAGTTGTATCATATCCCCCGGGATGAGAATCAAATGGCTGATGCCTTGGCTACTTTGTCGTCAATGATCAAAGTTCATTGGTGGAATCATGTGCCACATGTTGCGGTGAATCGACTCGAGAGGCCTGCGTATGTGTTTGCAGCCGAGTCTGTTGTGATTGATGAGAAGCTGTGATATTATGACATCAAGAACTTCCTCAAGACTCAGGAGTATCCTGAAGGTGCGTCGAAGAATGACAAGAAAACCCTGAGAAGGCTAGCTGGAAGCTTCTATTTGAATCAGGATGATGTGCTGTATAAGAGAAACTTTGACATGGTCTTGCTCAGATGCGTGGACAGACCCGAGGCGAACATGTTAATGCAGGAAGTTCATGAAGGTTCCTTCGGTACTCATGCCGGCGGACATGCAATGGCTAAGAAATTGTTGAGAGCGGGTTATTACTGGATGACTATGGAATCCGATTGTTTCAAGTATGCTCGGAAGTGCCATAAGTGTCAAATTTATGCTGATAAGGTGCATGTACCACCAAGCCCTCTGAATGTCATGAATTCGCCTTGGCCGTTTGCCATGTGGGGCATTGATATGATTGGGAAGATTGAGCCCACTGCTTCGAATGGACATCGCTTCATCTTGGTCGCGATTGACTACTTCACCAAGTGGGTGGAAGCAGCTTCCTATGCTAACGTTACCAAACAAGTGGTTACCCGGTTCATCAAGAAAGAAATCATCTGTCGTTATGGAGTTCCGGAGAGAATCATCACTGACAATGGTTCGAATCTCAATAACAAGATGATGAAAGAGCTTTGTAAAGTTTTCAAGATTGAACATCACAATTCTTCTCCTTACAGACCGAAGATGAATGGTGCTGTAGAAGCGGCGAACAAGAATATCAAGAAGATTGTGCAGAAGATGGTCGTTACGTACAAGGATTGGCATGAGATGCTGCCTTTCGCTTTGCATGGGTACCGTACCTCAGTACGTACGTCGACCGGGGCAACCCCTTACTCCCTTGTGTATGGTATGGAAGCTGTCCTACCTGTTGAAGTGGAGATTCCTTCTCTGAGAGTTTTATTGGATGTCAAGCTGGACGAAGCCGAGTGGATTCGAACAAGGTTTAACGAGTTGAGCCTTATCGAGGAGAGACGGTTAGCAGCTGTATGCCATGGACAGTTGTATCAGAGAAGGATGAAGCGAGCCTTTGATCAGAAAGTGCGTCCTCGAAGCTATCAGATCGGTGATCTAGTTTTGAAGAGGATCCTCCCTCCCGGTGCAGATAACAGGGGCAAGTGGACTCCTAATTATGAAGGTCCATATGTTGTGAAAAAGGTATTCTCCGGTGGAGCCTTGATGCTTACAACTATGGATGGTGAAGACTTTCCGTCTCCTGTTAACTCAGATGTAGTCAAAAAATACTTCGCATAAATTGACCCGCTGGACAAAAAGAAAAAAGAGTCCAGGTAAAAAAAGGGCATCCCGGCGAACCAAAAAACAGAAAGAAAAGGTTCGGGCAAAAATTAGGGATAAAATGAAAAGAATTTGTACACCCGGTAAGTCGAAAACCCGCAAGGGCGGCTTAGGCAAAAATGGGTATCCCGGTGGATTGAAAACCCGAAAGGGCGATCCAGCCAAAAGAGGGATTAAAGCGAAGACTACAGTCTGAGTTGTCTGTACTTCATCGAGCTTTGTTGTCTGCCATCTCGAAAGATGTGATCCGTCCAGTCATTCTTCTCAGAAAGCAAGGAGTTGGGAGGAAAACTGATGATCTGTGAGTCATAACAGAATTGGGAAATAGTGGATGCCGTGTTCACATTGCCATTAGGATAGATTTTTCCTTTTACGCGCAATTACCTCTTTCTAGGAATTGCTTCCCCATGTATTTGCCTTTTCAGGCACATTTTCAATCAATAAAAGTCGTTATTCAGATAAATGGCTCTTTTGTTTTTATTTTTACTGTTTTGTTTGCAAAAATGTCCGAATTTTTGATAAGCATTGTATATAAGAACATGAAGGCTAAACAATAGCTTGCAGGATGACAAAACATTTGAAAATCATTTTGAATGTTGAGGACACTTGAGCGTATCTTGTCCATGTATCCCCTGGGGGCATTTTGTTGTGTTGTTTTTCAGGATTGGCATCTGTGAGGACGTTTCCTCAGCAGATATATTCCCCAAGCAAATTTGGAAGCTATCAGAGCTATGTTCCCCTGCGGAGACGTCTGTGGATAGTGCCTTCTATTCCCCAACAGATCTAAGGATTGCTTATCCCCCAGCAGGCCTGTATTTGCCGATTTCCTCCCCGAGTGAGGCAGGTTCATTGAAATTTATCTCCAGCATTTATCCTATCTGTGGACTGAAGGATATCCCCAGCGGAGTTTACCTTCCCCCAGCAGCAGTGCTATTCTCAAACATGAGTGAAAAGTCGTTGCTCTCCTTGCAGAGTCTCCCCAGCCGGAGTTTTTCATCATTTTTGCATTTTTGCATTTTAGTGATCATTGCATCCTCAAACTGCGTAGCATTCCCATTCAATATGGAACATTACGCTATAGAAAAATTCAAACATATGCATTCATGTGTTAACCTCACCAGACTGTATCCCCGGCAGAGGCGGATCATTTCATTCAACATCAGCACAGCAAGTCTGCTACAGTTGCTCTTGACAGCATTCAGGATTGATATCCCCACAAAGGTTTATTACCTCACCCGTTGGTGACAGAAAGTTTGTTTCTCCCCAGTGAGACCCCCAGCAAGTGGTCAACCTTGCCTTGACATATCTAAGATGTCGTTCTTGTGATACCAGTAAGTGTCATACTAGCACCCGCGTGTGTTTCTTTGTTTGGTGTCGGTAAACACCATTGTTTCGGTGTCTGTAAACATCGGGTTTTCTCCCCAGTCATCAGTAAATGTCTGGTCATCATTTTTGGTGTCGGTAAATACCATTGTTTCGGTGTCTGTAAGCATCGGGTTTTCTCCCCAGTCATCGGTAAATGTCTGGTCATCATTTTTTTGATGTCGGTAAACATCGTCTTTCGATGTCGGTAAACATCGAGTCTTTTTTGCAGTCATCGGTAAATGTCTGATAATCCCCAGCTGGAGATCCCCAGTAGAGTCATCGGTAAATGTCCAATCTGGTTTCCAGTTGCAAATATTTGTTCTCTTTCCCTTAGTGAAGTGTTCCCCAGTCATCGGTAAATGTCTGGTCGTTTTTGGATGTCGGTAAACATCATCTTTCGATGTCGGTAAACGTCGAGTCTCATCCCAGTCATCGGTAAATGTCTGGTCATGCTTTGTTTCCTTGTTGATAAAATCAAGATCCCCAGAAGTCGTCGGTAAACGTCTTGTCTGATTACACCACAAAGATTTTGTTCCTCCTCAAGTGGAGACGCCATCGGTAAATGGCCCCGTTTTCTTCGATATCGATAAATATCAGATCCCCAGTTGCAGTAGCCATCGGTAAAGGGTCGAGTTGAAGTTGATATCGGTAAATGTCAAGTTTCTTTGAAGCCACCATTGGTAAATGGTCTTGCTTCCTTTTACATCAGAGTTGTTTCCCAGCAGCCATCGGTAAATGGTCTTGCTGAAGTTGATATCGGTAAATATCAAGTTTCCAGTTTCTAACCATCGGTAAATGGTTTCGCTTTTCTGAAGTTGTCAATTGCAGGCGTCATCAGTAAATGACGTGGTTCTTCTTGTATCATATCCAGTCGGTGCAAATTTCTACGGTTCTTGGTATTCAATCCCTGTTTACCCTGAAAGTCTGACAGCCGTTGCTATCATCCGTTCGGGTTCCCAGCTGATTGAATAGGGGCAGCTGTAGCACCTCAAATTTGCACCTATCATTGTACATACATTCTCATATTAGGTCATAGCATATCATGGTCCACTGCATAGCATTGCATTGTCCCATTTGCCTCAAGTGCAAACCCATCAAGAAATTAGGTCAAACTGGTCAGGAGATCAGTCAGTCAAGCAAGCAAGCACAATTCTCAAGGAGCCAAGGCCCTAGGGTTGGTCCAACATGTTCACATGACTTGGGGATCCATTTGAAGTGTTTTGGTCAAGGATTGGATGTTCAGAAGACATCAGTCAATGCACAGTCAGTCAGAAACCCTAAAAAGTCAAACTTGGTCAATTGTGTCTGATTTTATGGTTTTGAGGGTTGGATTTGGTTTGAGAGGTCTCATTCATGTCCATATAGTCTTCATATATCATGGCAAACACCATCATGGAAGAATTTGAAGCCAGATCAGAAATTTCCAAAAATGGAAATTGGACCTGTAATTGAAACCTGCCAAAAATGGAAAGTCTTGATCCTCAAACTTACATCATGATACAAGCTTCAAATGAATTTTTGCCCAACATGAAAGTTGAAGATCTTGTTCTCCCATTTCCAAAAAGTCCAAGAACACTCAATTCCCATGTATGGTTGGCAAGTTATGATCAATTCATTTTCAAAAATTCTTGAACTTCAAAAGGCCATATCTCTCAAACCATTTGGCCAATTTGGGTGGGGTTTTTTCCTACAAGTCACATTTGATCCCCTCTTTCCAAAAATGTAAATTTCATGTACCAAAACTTCACCAATCAAAATTGCACTTTTGAACCTACATGGATTATTTTCAAGTGAGTTGAATTTTGACTTTTCAAAATAATCATTTTTAAACCATTTGGCCAATTGAAATAGTTCAGAAATGTGGTTTGTGTCATGTTTGAAAGCCCAAATTCATGCAGTACATACAGCCATGCCAACTTGCTTGAAAATTGGAAAAAAAAGTACACTTTTACCAACTCTACTCCACATTTTCATGAACCATGATTAGCATTCCACAAGCAACATCAAAACAGCAGATATATTCATCATTTTCTGTCACTTACAAACCCTAACAACAGCTGCCTCCAAACTCAGAAACTTCACTCATTCTCTAAAACTTCATTTTTTGCATTTTTCAAAATCTGTCAAAAACTCTCAAAGAACTGAGCCTGGCCATTGTTGTTTCACCATCCAAGCATCATTGTGGACACATTTCAACTGCCATTTCACAACTGGAAGGAGTTTTACTCGACTGTTCTTCCAACACCACTTCCATGGCAGATTGAGATCCAAGCACGAGCAAGCTTCTTTGAGCCAAGATTATTTCACTATTCACCATTGGGAGCATAAGGCTGCATCTGTTTAAGCTCATACAAGCCAGAAAACACCTGAATCTTCATCTGCTCTTCAACAGTGGTCAGTTTTCGATTCATTGGTTTTTCCAAACTTTGCCATGCTTAGTGTAGGTCTTAGTACCCTGATCATTATGAGCTTTGAATGGTAGAATTTGGTTAAGTAATTAGCAAGAAATCTGGAAATGAAGATTGATGTTCATATGCTTTTTTGCTCGATTCTCTCTCAATAGCTTGTTACCATGAAAATAATGCTTGGATTTGTCATGTGTATGGTCTGATGGTTCTATTGGTGTACTCATTGATCATTTCTGGGAATGTTTGTTCTTGAGCAAGTTTTAATGTTGAATGTTCTTTGGTTCGATTCATGATATATGTGATGTTTTGATGAAAATTGATGTTGGATTCTTACTTGCCATGCCATGCTGAACATTTCTGTGTAACCAATTTGGAATTCTGGGAAATTTCATGAAAACACGATTTGAAGGTGATGAATGTGGTTGTTGTGTGTTTGAAACCCTAGAAATCTCCAAGCCTTGCCCAGAAACTGGAATTCGCGTGCTGCATGATCACTGTTTCCCCATGCCAACCAATCACATTATTTCGTTCCAGCAACCTAAACACGGTCGTTTTGTTAAGTGGTGGTTTTATTTACAAGTTTGCCACTCGGGGCATGTGTCCCATTGAATTAAACCATTATTTTTCATTTTCATTCCATTTTTTGAACTCCAACTTTGAAAAATCATATTTCATTCATTTCAAATCCAAATCTCATGGGAATTTTTGCATCATCTTCATCATGATCTCTAGTTTTTTATCATTATTTTTCCAGATTTTAAGGTTGAGTAATTTTTAAATGGCCTTAGGGTTTGTGACATGTGCTCATATTTTGTACACTTTGCCAAAACATTTGTGAAATGGTGATACTTTATCCAATGGCTCCCAAATTTTTTGTGCTTAAACTAGACACATTCATGGTGATTTTGGTGTAGAGTTTGTGAATTTATCATTGCTGGTTTGTGAGTTATGATATTTTGAATTAAGGTGTGACAATTTGTGTCACACCATTGATGTCCAACTTCATGATTTTCATTACCATGCTTCTTGAACTCAAATTGGTTTGAATTTTTGCATGAATGTACTCTTGGATGTCTAGTTTACATGTGAATTTTCTTGGAATTATTTGTGGCATTTCCTAATTGTTTGGGATTTTCTCCCCTGTTTGGTCTTATGTTGACTTTTTGTGATACATGTTCCCATTTCATTTGTGAAATCCTCATACTTTATTAGATGGACATGAAATTTGATATGTGATTACTAGACATCTTAAGCTTTGCCATGGTTTTAGTCCCATTCATTTCTCATATGCCATCACTGATTTATGATTTTTCTAAGATGATGCATGATTGGTTGACTTCTTTGAGCATGTTCAAAATTGCTTTGCCTTTCTGATTTTCATTGACTGCCTTCCACTTGTCCAAATGAGATGAAATTTGACATGCTTACCATGCTGTGGGTTGTGATTGATCATGATTTATTTGGTGATTTTTTGGAAATGTTTAAGATTGCTTTTGAGTTAAGTCTTGCTGTTGACTTCTATGAGCTTCTGTTTGCTATACTTTGAGCTAATTTGTTCATGAAATGATGATAGTGATTGATATGAATGTGAACCCAATTGGTATTGATTCTTGATTGTTTGAACATGATTTTGGTTGTTTGCCCTTTGCTGTTTTGACTTTTTCATTCCTTTTTGACCCTAGGCTTGTCCTAGTGGTCCTATGACTTATGTTTGAGTTCATGTTTTCAGGTTAAGCTACAAATGCTTCAAAGAGATCATTACAATTTGATTGAGTTCATTTGATTATCATGAGCTAATCTCTTTGTTTTGTAGGTTGCTTGGCTCATATGCTTTGAGCTTTATGCCTTGCACATTTGCCTGTTTGTTTTGACTGTTGATTCCTACTTCCTTTTGCTTTGTTTGAAGTTGTATACTAATGTCTGCTTGACTATTTCAGGTGCTTTTAGTTGCTCAGTTCCTTGTGAACTTTTGCTTTGCTTTGCTTATATAAGCAATTTGCATTGAGGTATAACTTCCTATCTTCATGTAGTCTGGAAGACCTGGCCTGTTACTTGGCCAGGCAATTGTCTGAAGTCCTCCTTAAGAGGCAATGTTTGTGGATGTTTAATTTGTCCTTGTATAGAGTCAAAGACCTCCTGAGTGAAGAGGCAATTGGCAGAACCCAAGGGATAAGCAACCTATCCCCTGCTATTCTGTGTGTCATCTGCTTTGCTCACACCACTGTGTTGATGCATTGCAGATACAAACCCAAGATCTTGTACAATTGTACAGTTGAGTCAGTTTCACATGTGTAGAAGGGTTCCCACTTTCTGAACCCACACATTCTTGTCTTAAGCTCTCCCAGGCCAGGGATAAGAGCTGTGAAGTCTTATCTTCACTCACCTTTCATCTGCTTCACCTTAGCCCCTCAATGGCAAGGTTAAGAGCAACATTCACCCCAGTTCCAGAGGTTTGTTTGTTGAGGTTGATATGACCCCTCGACTAAAACCTAACCCTTGTTTGAGCCACTTGCTTGTGTATAGTGTGTGCTATCTGTGCTTGTATGTTTGTTTGACTTGCTTCCTGTGCAAGTTAGGTTTAGTTTAGACTTGCTTCCTGTGCAAGTTAGGTTTTGCTTGGCTTGCTTCCTGTGCAAGTTAAGTGTGTGTGTGGCTTGCTTCCTGTGCAAGTCATGCTTAGGATAGGCTGGCTCCCTGTGCCAGTTAGCTAGAAACCTTAACTTAGGGTTGATTTGCATGATAACATCTAGGCTCGAGTCGTAGTCTCCCTAGTTGTGTCTCCCTCTGTTATCTGGTTAGGCTAGTCCTTTATCCCTCTGTAGGGGAACTACGTCGCCCTGATCCTCATACCAGATGAGGTACGTAGGCAGGAGATGAGCAGATCTCTCCGGGCGCCTGTGTCTTTGTTTTGTCCTGTTGTGTGCTTGGAAGCTGATGTAAGTCCATCGAGTGGCAGTTAGGTTCCAGTGTGGGTTTGTTGGTTCGGATGCTGATGTAAGTCCAGTGATTGGCGTTCAGGCTCCACATTTGCCTCTTTGTGTGTGTTTTGGTTCGGATGCTGATGTAAGTCCATTGATTGGCATTCAGGCTCCACGTTTGCCTTTGCCAGTGTTTGTTTGTGTGCGTGTCAGCCGAGCTACGAATGCTCTGATTCTTCTCTCGTCCGAGGAGATACGTATGCATAGGATGCGATATCCTAGCGAGCATGTGTCGTTTCCCCAGTCCGAACTACTTCGACTCTGATGTCTATGCCTGATAGACTAAGTAGGCCCAGGATGCGATATTCTGCCGAGTCAGTCTCTTTTGTTTTCTTGTGTCTCTTTCAGCCGGTGTGTGTGAGCAGTATTTTAGCAACCATTTTCCTTTCTATTGTGCGTGGATCCCGTCGAGTACGACGGATGCGTAGGGGTGCTAATACCTTCCCTTCGCATAACCGACTCCCGAACCCATTCTCTTTGGTCGCGAGACCATGTTCTTTCTTAGGTTTACTTCGAGCGTTTCCTTTCCCTCTTTTGGGATAAATAACGCACGGTGGCGGCTCTGTTGTTCTTGTTTTCCCGCCGGTTTTTCGCGCGATGCGACACATAGCTAGCATACGTTCTTCCAGCAACTTGTACTTATCATCTTTTGGAGAGTACAGTTCATTTTCATAATCTTCATCGTCGTCCTCATGGTTGAAAGGATCAGCATTCTCATCTTCCGAATCATTTGCTGTCTCCTCTCCTTGATCCTTCGTAATTCTAATCTTGACTCCTGCAGCCTGTCCTTTAAGCCTTCTTCCCGGGTTAATGTAACTCACAGGTTTCTTGTCTTTTTTCTTCTCGAGCAAGAGAGCCTTCAGTTCCTCCTGCCCCTTGGATAAGTTCAAGATCATCTCCTGGAATTGAGCATTTTGAGCCTGGAGATCTTTGACAGTTTGTTCGAGGGCCATTTTTCTGTTTAGAAGGAAGACCGTGAGAACATTGATCCTTTAGAATACCTGTTATGCAATGTATGAAATTTTTTCAAGGACTTTTGGAATTTAACTTTGCGTAAACCACCAAAAAGGGGAATTTTTATTAATAGTTTCTTTAATCAATGTTCATTACAAAAATAATAAAAATACAATGAAAGCTCAAGTCTCCCAGGGACGACTTCTTTTTGGGGGGAGATATGCATTGAGTCTTCGTTCCTCATTAAGCTGGATGGTGAGCTCCAATACTTTCTTCCTTTCTGCACCAAACTGAGTTTCAAAAGTATTCCTTTCCTCTCTCAACTGGATCCAGGATTTCTTCAATTCTTCAACGTTGGTAGGCATATCTGGGTAAGGAATGATCTGAGGGGCACCTCCTTCAACTTTTGGTTCGACAATCAGAGGTCCGATTGCAAGATATGGCATGGTAAGCTCACGAGCTCTGGCGCGTACCCATCTGAGATAAGGTTCCATAGGAATAGAGTTTTTCTGTCCTAAAGTGCTTCTTTTCACCATGCCCCAAGCTCGTACAAATCTTTGACGGAGACCTTGGTGTCGCATCCGCGAAAAACAACCGGCGGGCTAAAACAAAACAACACAGAGCCGCCACCGTGCGTTATTTATCCCAAAAAAGGGAAAGGAAACGCTCAGAGTAAACCTGGAAAAAGCATGGTCTCGCGACCAAAGAGAATGGGATCGGGAGTCGGTTACGCAAGGGGAAGGTATTAGCACCCCTCACGTCCGTCGTACTCGACGGGATCCACGCTCAAACGATAGAAAAAGGTTGCTAAAACAAAATATCACACACACACACTGAAGACAACACAGGTGGGGGAAGAGCAAGAGGGCTCGCTAGGACATCGCGTCCTATGCCTACGTATCTCGTCTGGAACGAGAATCAGAGCTGCCGTAGTTCGGCTCACGCACGCCGAAACAAGACACACACAAACACAGGCAAACTTGGAACCCGAACGCCAATCGCTGGACTTACATCGGCTTCCGAACCAAACAAACACAATCAGGATACGGACAGCCAATCGCTGGGCTTACATCCATATCCTGACACACAAAAGGGTTAACAAGCAAACACACACAAAAAGAAAAAAAGTGCCCGGAGAGACCTCGCACGGTCTCCTGCCTACGTACCTCATCTGGTATGAGGATCAGGGCGACGTAGTTCCCCTGAACGGGAAAGAAATTCTAACCAGATACAAAGGGAGACACACTACTAGGGAGTTGTACTCGAGCCTAGATGTTATCATGCATCATTGCCCTATGTTATGGTTTCTAACTACTTGCACAACAGCAAGCTAATCCTAACCAGGAAAAAGCAAATCATGCAAGCATAAACAAAACAAATCAAACATTCACAAGTAGCACACACTATATCCAGTCAAGTGAGGCTCAAACAAGGGTGAGGCTGCAAGAGCAAGCCAACTATACAGGGTAGTGTTCGCTCTTAACCCTGACATTGAGAGTCAGGGTGAAGCAGATGAAAGGTGAGTGAAGATGAGACTTCACAGCTCTTATCCCTGGACAGGGAGAGCTTCAGACAAAGGAGCGTGGGTTCAGAAAGTGGGAACCCTTCTACACTCATGACTCTGACTCAACTGTACAACTGTACAAGATCTTGGGTTAATGTCCCAATGCATCAACACAGTGGTGTGAGCAGAGGGACGACTCAACAAGAATAGCAGGGGATGGATTGCACATCCCTTGGGTTCTGCCAATTGCCTTAATCAAGGTCTTTTCCTGCTTGGGGACAAAGTTAAACAATCACAAACATCGCCTCTTAAGGAGGACTTCAGACAGTTGCCTGGCTAAATAACAAGCCAGGTCTTCCAGACTACATGGAGACAAGAGTCTACCTCAATTGGTTTATACAACCAAGCAGCAGCACAGCAAGTTCTCAAAGAACTATTAGCAACTAATGTACCTGAAATCAATCAAATACAGTCAGTATACCAATCACAAAGTCAAAACAAACAGCATAAGAACCATCAGACAATGCATAATCAGACACATGTGCAAAGCACAATCAACTCAAGTGAGCCAAGCACAAGCTCAAAGCAAGTGAGCCAAGCATCCTACAAAACACACAAGTTAGTCCACAACAATTAACCAAATTCAATCAACTTGAATTAACCTCCTTAGAGCATTTGCTGCTTAACCTGAAAAGCACATCCAAATGTGAGAAACAAGACCACTAGGACAAGCCTAGGGTCCAAAAGAGATGAAAAATTCAAAACAGCAAGTGAAAATTAATCAAAACCAAGATTTATCAAGCAAGAAGAGAATCCAATTGGTCTCACACCAAAACTATGCACCAAATCCATTTCATATACAAAATATGCCAAACTATGCACTTTGGAAACACATTAGAGCAAACAGAATGATCACAATCAAATCAATATCAAAACAGCTCAATAAATTCCACAAAAATTCAAGCCTAAACAGAACACATTGAATGAGTAGCATATCAAATTTCAGGCTATTTGGACAAGTGGAAGTAGGGAAATTAAAATCAGGAAGTCATGGTATGCAAATACAACTTCAAATAAGGCCACAAATCATGTGTCAACTTTAGGCAAGTGCAAAACAGAAATGGCATAAGATAAATGAACCACACCAAAGCCAAAATGAAATTAAACATGTTAAGAATCAATCCACCAAATTTCAGCTTCATATGATAAGGTATGAGAATTTTACAAGTCATGTAAGTTGATCACTCAAGAAAAACCCTAAAATGACTAAACAGAAAACAAAAATACCAATCAAATAGGAAATGTATCAAAAAATCCTACAAAAACTCATGGTTAAACCTAACATACAAATGCTCAATCATGCAAAAATTCAGGGCAAAATACAAAGCATAGGCATGGAAACAAAATTCATGAACATGGCATAACATAGTGTGACACACATTGTCACACTCAACTTGATCACATCATATCTCTCTAACCAGAAACTCAAAATTAGCAAACTATACATCAAAATCACCAGAAAAGAGTCAAGAATATGTATGTAAAATGTAACCAATTTTGGATAAGGCATCATTATTTCATGATCAATATGACAAAACATACACATGAAGCATACATTCAAACAATCTCTAGGCATTTTATTTTTCCACACATGCACAAAAATATTAAAAATCACCATAAAAAACTACACATCACAAGGAGAATGGTGAAAAAAGTCTCATCAAATTTGGCTTAAAAATGAAGAACTTATGAATTTTTGAAGGTCATGGATCAAAATGAAATGGAATTGGAAAAAAGAAAATGAAATAATACAAATAATATTCAACAATGGCAATTTCGTAAATCTGAAGCGGCCAGGGCAAAACGCCGCGTTTAAATAAATGAAATGGCGCTATGTGATTGGCCAATGGAAGCGGGAAACAGAAAATTCAAACGAGGCCAGGCAAAAATGGATCAAATGCTATCTGCAGCACGTTCTTCATCAAGTTCATCAAACAAATTCCAGAAAATTCATCAAGAACACATCTCAACCAAAATAAGCAAACGATATATCAATGGATTCGTCTGAACATGTACATCAACAATATCACCATGACTTAACCTAATTCCTATCATGTTAAGCAAATCGAGCAAAAATAGTTTTCACATCCAATGTTCAAATCCAAATATCTCACTCAATTCTCAACGATTTTCAATTCTACAAGCAGCATGCTACTCTATGCACTTAGATCTACACAAGCCACATCATGATTTTGAGGATTATGGAAATCGATTTCTAACCTCTTGATGATGGCAGTGATGAATCCGCGTGCTTCCAAGCCTCTAATGCCAAAACAGATGAAGATTGATGATGTGGAAGATGATTGAAGTAGGTCTTGCAGCTCAATTGTGCACCAGGTCCAAGAATTATGAAAATGCCATAGATGAGTGAGATTGCAACAGTCACGATTCTTCAACCTTTTGGCCTTGATTTGGTGAAACAGTTCCTCAATGATACATGTAGAGAAGGATCAATGCACGAACCAGCACAATAGAGAACGAATCTTGATGAAAATGATGAAAAAAGTGTGAAATTTTTTGGAGAGAATTGAGAGGTTTTGGAGGGAAAGTTTGTTAGATCTCAAATTGTGAAATGTAATTATGCTTTTCTGTTACAATTATCATTTTATACCATGCCTTAATCCACTTGTTAATCACAATTAGCAAAATGGAAGTGATTAGTGAAATGTAGTTTTCATGTGAAATGACCAATATGTCCTTTTGCAAAAATCAGCCAATGCAACAGTAAAAACCAGTTCAAACAAGTTCTAAATGATGTTTATGATGTGTTGGAATGAGTTTTGTATGGAAATCACATGTATTTTTCAAATTGACCTTTTTTCCCACCAATTTTTAAAATGAACACTTGAAAAATGGACTTTTGCTATGATGATTTTTGATGAAATGTGATGATGCATCATGAAAGTACATGTCAAATGGAGTTTTCTCAAATAAAGATCACCCAATTTGGCCATTCCATTCAAAAGTTATGCCACTTTGAATTTCAACATTTTCTGAAACTGATTTGATCATAACTTGCCAACCACACATGAGAAATTCATTTTCTTGGACTTTTTGGAAAGGTGAGAGCAAGATCTACAACTTTCATGTTGGACAAAATTTCATTTGAAACATTTTTGGACACGTAATTTTGAGGTGAAAAACTTTCCA
Organism: Lathyrus oleraceus; assembly: GCF_024323335.1. Lineage (NCBI taxonomy): Eukaryota > Viridiplantae > Streptophyta > Magnoliopsida > Fabales > Fabaceae > Lathyrus > Lathyrus oleraceus. Next base: position 163,890,377 of record NC_066583.1, read on the forward strand.
TTTTTGGCAGTTTCCAATTACAGGTCACCTGCTATTTTTGGAAACTTTCCATCTGACTTTATTTTCTTCATTCTTGATGTTTGAAATGTCAAATGAAACTTGTTTAGACATGAATGAAGTGTATCTAACCCTCTCCAACCTCCAAATCCATCAATTCAGGCACAGTTGACCACAGTTGACTTTTCTGACTGATAGATGAATCTGGCTATGCACTGATCAAGTTGAGCCTCAAACTCCTGATGAAATGGCTCAATGATGAAACCCTAGCTTCCATAAGCTCAATATAATCATGTGATGATCCCCATATCCATTGTAGACCCCATCTCCTTGCCAAGCCCTGATTGGCCTAATACAACTGATTAGGGTTGACTAGAGGTCAAAACCCTAATCTCAAGGTATCTGATCAATCTCTTGGGTGATATCAAGACCATGATGATGATGATGTATCATTGCAACCAAGATGAAGCTCAACCCCCTTGAGAATCAAGAAACCCTAATTTGAATCACACACCCTCAGATGGCTAGTGATCAATTCAATCAATGAAACCCTCAGGCTTGCATCTTAACCTCTCTTATCTTCTGACCAAGACTTAGGAGGATGACTTGCTCAATGTAACCATATGATATGCAAACATGCAATGCCTAATGACCTAAAAATGATATGCAATATGTTAATCTAGTCCCAAGAGAGGAGGGCAAATTTTGAGGTGTTACACTTGGGAATCGTTGTCATAGTCAAACACAGTGCCTTGGATAATTATTTCATGTGGACCATCTCTTCGAGCACAACCAAACTGACGTAGGGCTAAAGCAGGATTATAAGTAATACCTCCTCTTATCCCCAGGAGTGGTACATTAGAGAATTCTCCACAACGGTCAATGATGATAACATTTTCTTTGAGATGAGGACACCAACGGATGTCTGAATGGGAAAGCGACATTATCCTTTGAGACCATTTCAAATTTTGCTCGTTCTTCAAGACTGATTGAGGAAGGTGCGAAATAAACCACCTAGGTAATAAAGGTACGCAGCACATGAGAGTCCCTTGCCTTTTCATAGTACGAGTGTGAAGGGAATGCAAAATGTCTCCAAGCAAGGTAGGCACAGGGTTATGAGTGAGAAATATCTTAATAGCATTCATATATATGAATATGTCTGGATTAGGAAATAACACCAAACCATAGATTAGTAATGCTAGAACATCTTCGAAAGCATGGGCATTCATAATTTTTAAGAATTCTCGGGCCTTTGTCATGTGTAAAGCTGCGGCAACTTTAAGTAGACCCTTAATTCCACTTCTTGTTACCCAATTGGTTTCAATGTCGGACTTTGTCATGTGTAAAGCTGCGGCAACTTTTTCGGACTTCGGACTCTTTTCTAAACCACTGAAAGGTGTTTGATCAAGGATAGGTATCCCAAGCAGCCTGGAAAATTCTTCTAATGTGGGTACCAACTTGTCATACCCCAAAATTTGCCCATTAATCTTGCAAGACATTTTTCAAGGCACTCCAACTCATTTTTCAAGACATTGATCTTAAAGGAACAAAGACCCAGCACACAAGTGGCCAAACCCAGAAAATGACTTCAACTGGCTTGCTCACTAGGCGAGCAAAATCCTTCGCCTAGCGAACTCTTCGCTGCACCACTCGCCTAGCGAAGCTTGCGAATACCAGAAATTTTGGGCTTCATTCTGAGCCCATTAGGTCACAAAAACTATTATAAATACCAAGACCTCATTCAGAAAAAGGGAGACGGAGAGGGAACAAGCAAACCTAACAGAGGCAACCGAAAAAAACCTGGAGGCTAACCAAGAGAATTCAGAACAACCCTAAAGGAAACCCTGAAGGAAACTCATCTGCACAAAGGTTGCCTCCGCCCAACTCAATCCGACACCAACCCTAAGAGTGATCTGCCAATTCAACATTGCAATTCACTTGCAAACAGGTTTGCACTACCACTACCGCTTTATGCTTCCAATTTACATGCGAAATAATGATGGAATTTATAAATATATCTTAGGTTTGCATGTGGATTTAAGTATGCATGGATATCTTGAATGTTTAACCATGTAATTTCTGTAAGGGATGCCATAGGGTGTGGAGCTTGCTGAAATCGTACTGTTCTTAAATTCAAAACCCGCAGCCGTTCGCTAGCACATCGCTAAGCAAACATGTAGCGAGGGTTCGCCAGGCCCTCGCTAGGCGAGGCAGCAGCGAACATGACAGTCGCTGATTTTTCTGTTCTGATTTTTACTAATCTGACATGTTATTGTAACCATGCATGGTTTACCTGACATTATTACTGTTGTGATTCCTTTTGGTTTGGTGCAACTCTCGATTGCACCCCGATTTGGTATTCTGACCTGTTTGCTGAATATTGTAAGGGCTCACATACTCCTGGAAAAGGTAGCTTGCTAGGTATTCCACTTTATTTGTGGGATACCCCTGTGGAGATTCATCCTAATTACCTAATTGATTATAATGTGGAGATTCATCCTAATTACCTAATTGATTATAATGTGGAGATTCATCCTAATTACCTAATTGATTATAAAATATTGCCTTTGAATATGTGATCTTGGACCTCTCTTTGTTGCCTTACGGTATTACGGTATTACAGTATTACGGTCATGTCCCGCGAATGTGGGGATGCACTTAGCAAAGACCCTTCGGTTAAATCATCATATCCCTATAAGATAAATCATAGTCCCTCGGATGTTGCCTGCGAATATATGATTTTTGTCCCTCGATGACCTGTCGTTGTAGCCTACGGTTAAATGATGATCGTCCCTTCGAATGCTAAGGTATCCTTACAAATGTTGTCTTCAATGACCAATCGATGACCCTACGATGTCCCTTTTACATCCAAAGGATAAAACTACTTACTTCTCAATAGTAAGGACAGTTTTACCCTCATAAGGATAGGAAATGCCCATAAAGACCTTGGGTAGGTATAACTCTTAAATGCTGACTCACAACGTAAAACATTTTTCATACATCACACTTTGCAAAACATCTACTAGAAAATCACCACTTGGTATACATTCATACTAGAATCATTGCCAAGTTATATTTTTCTAAACAGCTTTCAAAATTAAACGAGATAAATACTTTGTATACATTCATACAAGAATCATTACAAAGCTAAACTCTCTTTTCAAAACATTTTCTAAGCAGTTCACAAACACTTTTTCAGACAAGAAAAATATAAGTGATCCAGCAATTAAGAGCCCATGGATAACCATGGATACAAAGGGTGCTAACACCTTCCCTTTGTATAATGTACCTCCCGAACCCAAAATCTAATTAAGGTCTTTCCTGTTCTTTTCCACCTTTCCTTATTGGATAAAAGAAAAGTCGGTGGCGACTCTTGCTATCCGCGACATTTGCTTTCCAAAGCAAAAACACACACAAAGTCAGTTCACCGTATGACAGAACTGGCGACTCTGCTGGGGACCACAAAGAGAGGTTACCTTAAAAAAAAAAAAAAAAAAAAGAAAAACAAGATCACTTATTTGAATTGTCTGATTTACTTTTAAGGGATTGCTCGGGTATTTTATGCTTGAGTGAAAGATCCTACACCCGGATCTAGTGTACCTTAGGTAAGTAGCAAGAGATCATCGCGACTATCCGGCGTATACTGGAATGGTTAAAATGATGGCTACGGTTAATGTGACACTTTAGATGTCCTGACGTTCCTCATGTTTACTCGAGGAAAAATTTGGCGTCTGCGTGGTGTCATCAGAGCATTAACCAGACCTTTAGAACCCTAATTGACTCATCCTAGCCATTAGAAAGTAGTGAGATAACTGACTTCGGTTCCGACTGGGGTTGGTTGATACTCGATACTACACTCTTTGAGATTGGACTTTAGGGAAATTTTGGTCAACCGCTTGGTGTTGCACTGAAGTGGACTTAAGGAAAGGTCGATGATTTGAGATCCTGCTAGAACCCGGTTACTATTCTAGGACAGGTAAAACCAACCAAACTTCAGTGGGGAGGGTACTTACCTATGGAACTCATGCAAGCCTTAAAACCTAGGAATGATTGCGGTGTGACTTATTTGTGTTTGTTACTTACATAACATCATAACATCATAACATCATAACATCATGACATCATGGCATTGTACTAACCATTTCAAGGACTTAGGGATTTAACTTTGCTCTGTTAAATAGGCTATGACTTCCAGGAAGACCATCCGGATCAATCTTGTAACAATCTCTCCTCAACTCAAGAATTTAGTGTCAGAGCTTCCCGATCATGCTCAGTTCATCAAGAAACATGGCTCTCTCCTCAATTTAGTTACCACCGGTTTCAAAGAAGATATGATGAGGGTTCTATTCCAGTTCTTCGATCCTAAATATCATTGCTTCACCTTCCCAGATTATCAGTTGATACCCACATTAGAAGAATTCTCCAGGCTGCTTGGGATACCTATCCTTGATCAAACACCTTTCAGTGGTTTAGAAAAGATTTCGAAGTCTAAAGAAGTTGCCGCGGCTTTACACATGACAAAGTCCGACATTGAAACTAATTGGGTAACAAGAAGTGGAGTTAAGGGTTTACTTGCCAAATTTCTGATAGATAAGGCCCGAGAATTCCTAAAAGTTATGAATGTCCATGCTTTCGAAGATGTTCTAGCCCTGCTAATCTATGGTTTGGTGCTATTTCCTAATCCGGATCAATTCATAGACATGAATGTTGTTAGGATATTTCTCACTCATAACCCTGTGCCCACCTTGCTTGGAGACATTTTGCATTCCCTTCACACTCGTACTATGAAGAGGCAAGGGACTCTCATGTGCTGCATACCTTTATTATCTAGGTGGTTTATTTCGCACCTTCGTCAATCAGTCCTGAAGAATGAGCAAAATTTGAAATGGTCTCAAAAGATAATGTCGCTCTCCCATTCAGACATCCATTGGTGTCCCTAACCCAAAGAAAACGTTATCATCATTGACTGTTGTGGAGAGTTCCCTAACGTACCACTCCTGGGGATAAGAGGAGGTATTACTTATAACCCAGCTTTAGCCCTACGTCAGTTTGGTTATGCTCGAAGAGATGGTCCACATGAAATAATTATTCAAGGCACTGTGTTTGACTATGACAACGACTCTCAAGGTCTCCGTCCAAGGTTTATACGAGCTTGGGGCATGGTGAAAAGAAGTACTTTAGGACAGAAAAACTCTATTCCTATGGAACCTTGTCTCAGATGGGTACGCGCCAGAGCTCGTGAGCTTACCATGCCATATCTTGCAATCGGACCTCTGATTGTCGAACCGAAAGTTGAAGGAGGTGCCCCTCAGATCATTCCTTATCCAGATATGCATACCAATGTTGAAGAATTGAAGAAATCCTGGATCCAGTTGAGGGAGGAAAGGGATACTTTTGAAACTCAGTTCGGTGCAGAAAGGAAGAAAGTATTAGAGCTCACCAGCCAACTTAATGAGGAAAGAAGACTCAATGCATATCTCCGTGTAACACCTCAAAATTTGCCCTCCTCTCTTGGGACTAGCATAACATATTGCATATCATTTGTTAGGTCATTAGGCATTGCATATTGCATATCATGTGGTTACATTGTGCAAGCCATTCTCCCAAGTCTTGATCAGAAGATGAGGAAGTCCAAGTGCGAGCCTAGGGTTTATTGACTGATCCTTGGCCATCTGAGGATTGGGCTGTCAAATTAGGGTTTCATGGTTCTCAATGGATATTGGTCTTCATCTTGATTGCAATGATACATCATCATCATCATGGTTTGATTTCATCAGGAGATGGAGGCAGATTCCTTGAGATTAGGGTTTTGACCACTGGTCAACCCTAATCAGTTGCATTGGGCCAGTCAGGGCATAATCAGGAGATGGGGTCTATGGTGGATATGGGGTTCATTCTGTGATTATATTGAGCTTATTAAGGCTAGGGTGTCACCCTTGAGCCATTTCATCAGAAGATTGGAGCTCAGATTGATTTATGCATTGCCAGATTCATCTATCAGATGAAAAAGTCAACTGTGGTCAACTGTACATGATCTGATGGATTTGGAGGTGGAAATGAGTTAGATGCACTTCATTCATGTTGGAACAAGTGTTATTTGACATCTCAAAGCTTAAAAATGAAGGAAATCAAGTCAGGACAAAAACTGCCAAAAATAGAAAGTGACTTGTAATTGAAGTTTCCAAAAATGGAAAGTTTTTGACCTCAAGACCACGTGTCCAAAAATGCTTCAAATGAAAAATTGTTCAACATGAAAGTTGTAGATCTTGTTCTCACCTTTCCAAAAAGTCCAAGAACTTGAAAATCCAATGTATGGTTGGAAAATTAGGGCTCAGTGAAATTCAAAAATGACCCATAATCAGGAGGCCATAATTTCCACATGGTTTGTCCAAATTGCAAGTTCTTTATATGCACAAACTCCATTTGACATGTACTTTCATGGTGCATAATTGGATTTTTCCAAAAGGGGCCAATGCAAAAAGTCAAATTTCAACTGGACAGTTAAAATGGACCAAGGGCAAAATTGTCCAACTTGTGAAATAATTGGAATTTTTGAGTGGGGATTTTTGCTACACCTCACAAATGGTATTTAAGAGTTGTTGGAATCATCATTTCATGCCTAAGGTTTGTGGTTTGGAATTTGACTTGAAAAATGAAATTGCAAAATTGGACAAAGTACCATCACATAGTGAATTTCCAAAATATGCATCCAATGAGAGTGAAACAAGTTGCAATAGTTCATGACAGGTATTTAGAAGTTGTACAGCTGTCCATGAGGTGGCAATGAGCTGGCTTTGGAAAGTACCATTTTGCCCTTTGCTTGAAAATTAACACTTTCACTAATTTTTCCATTTGGTTAATTAAACATGGTTAAGTGGTAATTAAGCATTGGTATATATTCATAATCACATTCTAATCCTAACAAAAATCACTTTCCAAAATCAGATCTCAAACTTTCCAAATTCTCTCAAACTCCTCAAGAACACAAAACCTTCAACTTCATCAAACTCTTTGAATTCTTGCTCAATCTGGGAAATTCTTTTTGCATTGATCTCCAATCATCATATGCTCGAGCTGTTTTTGGATTTCATCATCAATCAAGCTTCGAAACTCCACTGTTCAAAGAAGCATCATCAATGGCAAATCGTGATTGTGAGCATTAGGAGCTGTTTCAATCAAACATAATCACATCATTCAACTCCCTGAAGCATCCACTGCATCTGTTTGAGGAGAAGTAGCTCGAATTCCATCAAGAACATCACTGCCATACCAGGTTTCCAAAAATTCGAATCTCACGAATTACTTGATTATTATATGCATTCTGTAGTTCATTGATGGTAGATCATAGTGATGCTTGTGGTTTTGCAAATGGATGACTGTAGGTGAAGAAATCTGGAAATTAGGTTTCGTGTCAAAACCCTAACGCGAGCGATTTGCAAGATTTAGGAACTTTTAGATGAAATTAAGTTGATATTCGAGATCCTCGTGCTTAGACGAGTCTAACGGTTATCCACTTGTCCATTTTGGTGTTGATTTGAGATTTTGATGTTCTTGAGTGTTCTTGTGGATTTCTGGGTTGAGAACGATGATAGTTGAGCGTTTGATCCAAAAATCTGTTTGAAAATTTGAATGGCGTGTTTCCCTCCCCCGCGTCCAGTAATTACGAATGTGCCATTGTCAAATTTCAATTAATTTAATTAATTCATAAAAAATCCTAAAAAATCATTAAACACCTTAAATAATTCATAAAAAATTGATAAAAAATCAGAAAAATATAGGAATTTTTTCTTTGACTTCCTTGTTGACTGTAGATGTTTTTTGACCTATTGGTCAAAGTTGTGCTTGGTAATAATTTTGTTTGCCCTAAGGTTGTTTCACATGTGCACATTTTTGATACATTCTACCACATCCAATGTGAAATGCTCATAGTGTGAAATAAATTCTTGAAAATTTTTGTGATGATTGTGGACTGATCAATGTTTATTTCCATGTAAACTTCATGAGTTTTTGATACCTGGTCATTGAGTTATGAATTTTGGAACTTAGGTGTGACAATTTGTGTCACACCTCATTATGTCAACTTGCTGGATTTATTTGAATGACCTATACTTGTTGGATTAATGTGAAATTTTGCATGATGGTTGATTAACATGTTAGGATGCTATGTGAATTTTTGTGGAATTTTATGTGGCATTTTCAATTTGATTTCTATTTTTCATCTCTGTTGGTCAAATGTGCAAGCTTGTGTGACATGTGTTTGAAATATCCTTGTGAAATGCTCATATGGTGTTGAATGCTTATGAAATTTGGTATGATAGTTGTAGACACATGATGTGACATCCCTGTTTTGGTCTCACTCATTTCTTTACTGTTTTCATTGAGTTATGAATTTTTGAAGTGAATGCATATGTTGATGTTGTGATTTGGAGCATGTAATTGTGTCTGTTTTTGTTGATTTTCATTGACATAGTTCCCTTTGCCCAATTAAGCTGAAATTTGGTGTGCTAGACCTTGAGTATCCCCTGTTTAGGTATAATTTATTTGGGGATTTTTGGAACTGTTTTGATATGGAATTGAATGCAATAGTTCTGTTTGCATGTTTGATGCTTCATTTGAGCTAGTTTGCCTTGTTTTGTGCATAACATGAACATGATGAATGATAGGGACATGGGACTAATTGTGTTGGCTTTTGTTTGACATTAATTTGAGTTTGGTTAGAGATACCTTGCTGTTTAGGAATTTTTCTTGCCTTTGGACCCTAGGCTTGGCCTAGTGGTCTAGTTGCTAACATTTGATTGATTTTTCAGGATGAAAGGTGCAATGTGTATGGAGAATGAATCAAGTTAAATGCAATTGATGTTGTTTGATGTTTGTACACTAACATAACTTTGTTTTGTAGGTTGTGAAGCTTGGGCTTGAGTTTTGAGCTTGCTTTGTGGTGCATTAGTTTGTATAAGTCTGATTGGTTGAACACTTGTTGTTTTCTGATTGTTTGTCTAAGTTGCTAATTGGTTAGCTTTTGTACAGGTACCTTTAGTCGCTCTAGTTCTTTTAAGAACTTGCTTGGTAGCTGCTGCTCGGTTGTGTAAACCGCTTGAGGTAGGTCCTCTTGACTTCATGTAGTCTGGGAGACCCGGCTGTTACCGGGCCGGGCAAATGTCTGAAGTCCTCCTTAAGAGGCAATGATTGTGGTTGTTCATTTTTCGTGCCAAGCAGGTGAAAGCCCTCAAAGAGGCAATTGGTGGAAGGTAGGGATAAGCAATCTGTCCCCCACTATTCTGTGAGTCTTCTCCTTGCTCCCATTACATGGTTGTAGCATTGAGATCACAAGCCCAAGATCTTGTGCAGTGCACATTGTGTCAGTGTCTCTGAGTATAGAAGGGTTCCCCCATTCTGGACCCATGCTCATTTGTCAGAAGCTCTCCCTGGTTAGGGATAAGAGCTGTGAGGTCTGATCCTCACTTCACCTCTCATCTGCTTCACCTTAGCCTCGTAATGGCAAGGTTAAGAGCAAACATGACTCGTACAGACGACTCGCTTCGGCAGTCAAACCTATTGTGTGAGCCCCCTTGTTTGGTTATAGTGCGTGCTATGTGGATATCTGTTTGAGATGCTTGTTCTCATTGGATGTATGCTTGAATTATTCTATATGCTTGTGTGCTTGCTTCTTTCCTGGATAGGAGTAGTTTGCTTATGCAAGTAGGATAGAAAACCGAACTTAGGGTAAACGATGCATGACAACACTAGGCTCGAGTCCAGCTCCCTAGTAGTGTGTCTTCCCCTGGTTTCTGGCTAGTAATTCAGTCCCTTTCAGGGGAACTACATCGCCCTGATCCTCGTTCCAGACGAGGTATGTAGGCAGGTGGTCGTGCGAGACCACTCCGGGCAACCTTTTTTTCTTTTGTGTGTGTTTGTTTGTTATCTGATTGTGTGTTTGGTTCGGATGCCGACGTAAGCCCAGTGATTGGCTGTCGGGCTCCACGTTTGCCCTTTTGAGTGTGTTTTGGTTCGGATGCCGACGTAATTCCATCCAGTGGTTGTCGGGCTCCATGTTTGCCACCCTTGTTTGTTTGTGTTGTTTTGTATTGTTTGGCGTGCGTAAGCCGAACTACAGTGGCTCTGATTCTTGTTCCAGACAAGATATGTAGGCATAAGGTGCGATACCTTATCGAGCTCGTTCCTCCTAACCCCACCTGCGTTCCCCTGTGTGTGTGTGTGTGATGTTTAGCAACCTTTTCTTTATTCTAGGACGTGGATCCCGTCGAGTACGACGGACGTGAGGGGTGCTAATACCTTCCCCTTGCGTAACCGACTCCCTTACCCTTTCTCTCTGGTCGCGAGACCATTTCCTTTCCAGGTTTTTCTGAGCGTTTCCTTTCCCTATCTTGGGATAAATAACGCGCAGTGGCGGCTCTGTGTTGTGTTTTTATTTAAGCCTCGCCGGTTGATTTTTCGCAGGATGCGACACTCCGCCCCAAAAGAAGCCGTCCCTGGGAGACTTGAGCTTTTGTTGTATTTTTATTATTTTCTTTTTTGTAATGAACATTGATTAAAGAAATTATTAATAAAAGTTTCCCTCTTTTGGTGGTTTACGCAAAGTTAAAATCCAACAGTCCTTGAAAACATTTCATACATTGCATAACATAACATAACATTGCATAACAGGTATTCTAAAGGATCATTGTTCTCGCGGTCTTCCTTCTAAACAAAACAGATGGCTCTCGAACAAACTGTCAAAGATCTCCAGGATCAGAATGCTCAATTCCAGGAGATGATCTTGAACTTATCCAAGGGGCAGGATGAACTGAAGGCTCTCTTGCTCGAGAAGAAGAAAGACAAGAAAGTTGTGAGTTACATTAACCCGGGAAGAAGGCTTAAAGGACAGGCCGCAGGAGTCAAGATTAGAATTCCGAAGGATCAAGAAGAGGAGACAGAAAATGATTCGGAAGAGGAGAATGTTGATCCCTTCAACCCTGAGGACGACGATGAAGATTATGAAAATGAACAGTACTCTCCAAAAGATGATAAGTATAAGTTGCTGGAAGAACGCATGCTATCTATGGAGGGTCAAAAGACGCCCGGTCTGGATTTCGAAAGCTTAGGTATGGTGTCTGATGTGGTCATTCCCCGCAAATTCAAGGTCCCTGCTTTCACTAAGTATGATGGTGCGTCTTGTCCTCAGATGCATCTGAGAGCTTATGTGAGAAAGATTCAGCCGTATACCACTGACAGGAAGCTATGGATCCATTTCTTCCAAGAGAGTCTGTCTGGCACACAGTTAGAGTGGTATTATCAGCTCGAGAGCTCTAACATCCGCACCTGGACTGATTTAGCGACAACTTTCTACAAACACTACCAGTATAATTCTGAATTGGCGCCTACTCGGCTACAGTTGCAGAATATGACTATGGGATCTAAAGAAAGCCTCAAAGAATATGCTCAAAAATGGAGAGATTTGGCTGGCAGAGTCAAACCCCCTATGACTGATCGAGAATTAGTGGACATGTTCATGGGTACACTGACTGGCCCATTCTACAGCCATCTATTGGGAAGTTCCTCATCAGGTTTCACTGAACTTATATTAACGGGTGAACGTGTTGAAAGTGGCATTCGAAATGGAAAGATACATGTGACTACCTCTGCAAGCACCAAAAAGTCCTATCAGGGGAAGAATGAATCAAATGTTGTGTACGGTCAAAGGGGTCATAACAAGAAAAATCGTGACCATGCTGTCGGAGCAGTTACGATTGCAGCACCGCCATCCCATAACTTCCAACACAGACAAGACAGGCCGAGAAGACAGTTTACGAAGATCAATATGACTTTAGCACAAGCACTGCAGGGTATGCTAAAAGCAAATTTAATTACCCTCAGAGATCCTCCTGCAAATCCTAACACTACTTCTCCTCGTTATAATCCCAATGCCAGGTGTGCATATCACTCCGATAGTCCCGGGCATGATACAAACGATTGTTGGTTGTTGAAGAATAAGATTCAGGATATGATCGACGCTGGAGAAATGGAATTTGATCCTCCGGAGACTCCTAATGTCATCACTGCTCCTATGCCTAACCATGACAAGATTGTTAATGCTGTGGATGACAATTCTCACATTTCTAATGTAGCTGACTTAGCATCTCCTCTCTTGACCATCAAGAAGAAGTTGTTGCAAGCTGGTTTATTTCCAGGTTGTGCTGAAAATTGCGATCTCTGTATACCCCGACCCAATGATTGCTTGAAGTTGAGGAGTGGTATTCAACGGCTGATGGATGATCGCACAATTCTCTTTGAAAAGATTCCTAAGGTGGAAAACCCTATTGAAGAAATATCTGTGATTGCTAGGTCCAAAGTTCCGGTGAAGATTATCGCTACTAGAGTGCCTGTGAAGATTACTGTTGAGCCCAAGGTAGCTCCCCTAATTATTACTGCACCTGGCCCAATACCGTATTCCTCAAACAAAGCCATTCCATGGAATTATGGAGGTGATGTTTACATCCACGGCATAAAGCAAGTTGATAATTCTGCTAATCCTAATGACATTGTTGGGACTAGTAAAATTACTCGAAGTGGAAGGATTTTCTCTCTAGAAATCTCACCTCCCGCCCCTGAAACTCGAGGAAAGGAACCAGTAACCAATCCTTCTCAGTCAAGGACACCGGTCAAAGTTACTACCGAAGATGTTGCCAAACGGGAAATGGAAGAAATGCTGAAAATCATCCGCAAGAGTGATTTTGATGTGGTAGAACAGTTGGGGCATACTCCGTCTAAAATTTCGATGTTATCCTTGTTGTTATCTTCTGAATCTCATGCCAATGCATTGATAAAATTCCTGAAGACCGCTCATGTACCTCAGGAGACATCTGTCGATCAGTTCGAAAACTATGTTGCTAACCTGACTGTTGACAATGGCCTAGGCTTTTCCGATGCTGACCTGACACCAGCAGGAAAGAATCATAACAAAGCTCTGCACATCTCCATTGAGTGTAAGGGGATCACCTTGGCTCATGTGTTGATCGATAATGGCTCTTCTTTGAATGTGCTACCGAAAGCTGTACTCGATAAGCTTGACTGTAAAAGCATTGAACTGAAGCCTAGTGACGTTGTGGTGCGTGCTTACGATGGTGCGAAGAGTGGTGTCCATGGTGAAGTGGTTCTCCCTATCAAGATAGGACCTCAGGTTTTCAACACTATCTTTCACGTAATGAACATTTGTCCTGCCTATTCCTGCTTGCTGGGACGCCCTTGGATTCATGGGGCAAGTGCTGTAGCTTCGTCTCTCCATCAAAAGCTGAGGTATCCAATAGAGGGTAAGATCGTCATTGTGTGTGGGGAAGAAGAGTATATTGTCAGTAGTGTGCATACCTTCAGATACGTCGAGATGGATGGTGAATTCTTTGAGACTCCTTCTCAGTCATTTGAAGTAGTTCCTCTGACTAGTCATGTCCTTAAGCCAACTTCCCGTGTGCCCAAGGTTATTCGTGCTCCTCCTGCCATGACTTCTCTGAAAGACGCTCAAGCCGTGGTCGAAGATGGTGGTCGTACTGGCTGGGGTCAACTGATCGATGTGTCGTATAAGTCTGATAGATTTGGCCTGGGATTTAGCTCTGAAAAGGTGGTCAAAAGTCAGATTAATGCTGTAGAAGATGCTGATAGCGATTGCGACTGGGATAGCTGGATTTTCCCAACAATTGGTGACGGACTCAATAATTGGAAGGCTGAAGACACTATCCCGATTACCTTTAGTCAGGAGTAATTGTTATTGCCTATTTTATTGTTGCAAATTTTTAATTTTTTACAATTGAACTCCTTAAAGCATTGTGTCTATGCCCGGGGCACAAATAGCTAATTTGTTAAGGGTTTTGTCATTTTCATAAGCATATCCACATTCAATAAATCAATGGACTTTTTCGCATTCAAATATTGCGCTCTTTATCTTTCCTGTTATCTTTCAAATAAGCTATGCTTTCTTACACACACTCACGTAACAAAATGCAGATCCATATCCACTCTGGATCCTGTTGATAATAGTTCTGCTATTGTTAATTATGAATTTGAAAATCCGATCTACCAAGCTGAGGATGGAAGTGAGGAAGATTGTGAAGTACCTGAAGAGCTTGCCAGACTGGTACTGCAAGAAGAAAAGACTATACAGCCGCATGAGGAATCAATCGAAATTGTAAATCTGGGTACTGAAGTAGACAAGAAAGAAGTCAAAATAGGAGCAGGCTTGGGAGACAGTATCAAGGAAAGATTGATTCAGATGTTACATGACTATATAGAGATTTTTGCTTGGTCTTATGAAGACATGCCAGGACTGGATACTGATATAGTAGCGCATCGTTTGCCAATGAAGGAAGATTGTCGTCCTGTTAAGCAAAAGGTTCGTCGCATGCGTCCTGAAATGTCTGAGAAAATCAAAGCCGAGGTTATGAAATAATTCGATGCAGGTTTTCTGGCTGTTACTTCTTATCCTCAATGGGTTGCTAATGTGGTACCAGTGCCAAAGAAGGATGGTAAGGTGCGAATGTGTGTAGATTACAGAGATTTGAATAAAGCGAGTCCCAAGGATGACTTTCCACTTCCGCACATTGATGTTCTGGTAGATAACACCGCTCAACACAAGGTATTCTCATTCATGGATGGATTCTCGGGTTATAACCAGATTAAGATGGCACCTGAGGACATGGAGAAAACTACGTTTGTGACGCAATGGGGCACTTTCTGTTATAAAGTAATGCCATTCGGTTTAAAGAATGCAGGGGCAACGTACCAGCGTGCTATGGTGGTTTTGTTCCATGATATGATCCATCATGAAATAGAGGTATATGTGGATGACATGATAGCTAGATCTCATACTGAAGAAGAACATCTCGATCATTTATACAAACTGTTTGAGAGGTTGAAGAAATACAAGTTGAGATTGAACCCGAACAAATGCACCTTTGGAGTAAGATCCGGTAAACTATTGGGCTTTATTGTCAGTAGTAAAGGAATTGAGGTTGACCCGGCCAAGGTGAGAGCTATTCGAGAAATGCCAGTTCCCCGTACAGATAAAGAAGTCAGAGGTTTCTTAGGACGTTTGAATTACATTGCCCGATTTATCTCCCATTTGACCGCTACTTGCAAACCCATCTTCAAATTACTGAGGAAAAATCAAGAGATGATATGGAATGATGAATGTCAAGAAGCTTTCGACAAAATCAAGAAGTATCTCCAAGAACCTCCAATTCTGATGCCACTAGTTGAAGGAAGACCTCTAATCATGTATTTGACCGTGTTGGAAAATTCGATGGGGTGTGTGTTGGGGCAACATGACGAGTCTGGTCGAAAAGAGCACGCCATATACTACCTTAGCAAAAAGTTTACCGACTGTGAAACAAGATACTCATTGCTCGAGAAAACTTATTGTGCTTTGGCTTGGGCTGCTCGCCGACTAAGACAGTACATGTTGAATCATACCACTTTATTGATTTCTAAGATGGATCCTATCAAATATATATTTGAGAAACCTGCCCTCTCCGGAAGAATAGCAAGATGGCAGATGATTTTAAGAGAGTATGATATCCAGTATACTACCCAGAAAGCAATCAAAGGAAGCGTGTTAGCGGATCATTTGGCTCATCAAGCAGTTGATGATTACCGATCTATGAATTTTGAGTTCCCAGCTGAGGATGTCATGTTTGTTACTGATTATGAAGAACCTGGACCGGACGAAGGACCCGAAAGGGGATCCCGATGGACTATGGTTTTTGACGGATCTTCTAATGCATTGGGCAATGGGGTTGGGGTTGTAATTATTTCCCCTAAGGGTTTCCATACGCCTTTCACTGCTAGACTATGTTTTGATTGTACCAACAATATGGCCGAGTATGAGGCATGTATTTTGGGACTCAAAGCTGCTATAGACCTGAGAATCAAGTTTTTGAGTGTGTATGGAGACTCAGCCTTGGTAATCAGTCAAATCAAAGGGGAATGGGATACTAAACATCCGAATCTCATCCCTTATCGAGAGCGGGTGTTGACATTAATCCCATACTTTGAAAAGATTACATTCGAACATATTCCACGAGAAGAGAATCAGTTGGCAGACGCATTGGCTACCATGTCATCTATGTTCAGAGTCAGATGGGACAATGAAGCTCCCATGATCACCATTGAACGATTAGATGAACCAACATACTGTTATGAATTTAATACTGATGGAGTAGAAGAGAAACCTTGGTTCCACGAAGTAAAAAGATATTTAGAAACTCAGGAATACCCGGAAGGGGCATCCATCAATGACAGAAAATTTATGAGGAAGTTCTCCGCTAAATTCTTTTTTAGTAATGGAGTATTATACAAACGTAATCATGATTCGACTTTGCTGCGTTGTGTGGATAAAAGGGAAGCAGAAAAGATTATGGAAGACATGCACGATGGTATTTTTGGGACTCATTCTAATGGACATACGATGGCCAAGAAGATTCTGAGATCAGGGTATTATTGGTCTACCATGGAAGCTGATTGCCACCATCACTCCAAGACCTGTCACAAGTGCCAGATCTATGCGGATAAAGTACATGTGCCTCCTGCTCCATTAAATATGTTGACAGCCCCTTGGCCCTTTGCAATGTGGGGCATTGATATGATTGGAGAGATTAAACCTACTGCTTCTAATGGACACCGTTTCATTCTTGTTGCTATTGATTACTTTACAAAGTGGGTAGAGGCAACCTCATTTGCTTCTGTCACCAAGAATGTGGTGGCACGGTTCATCAAGAATAGTCTTATTTGTCGATATGGCATCCCTGAAAGAGTTATCACGGACAATGGCACCAATTTGAACAACAAGATGATTACTGAACTCTGCACGCAGTTCAAAATAAAACACCATAACTCTTCTCCGTACCGGCCGAAGATGAACGGCGCCGTAGAAGCTGCCAATAAGAATATTAAGAAGATCATACAAAAGATGACAGTAACATACAAAGACTGGCATGAGATGTTACCCTTTGCTCTTCATGGTTATCGCACTTCGGTGCGCACTTCGACAGGGGCAACGCCTTTCTCTTTAGTCTACGGAATGGAAGCCATTTTACCAGTGGAAGTTCAGATTCCCTCTCTAAGAATTATGAAAGAGGCAGGTTTAGATGAGGATGAATGGGTTCAAACTCGACTCGATCAGATAAATTTGATTGATGAAAAGAGACTTGCGGCTGTTTGTCATGGGCAGATATATCAGAAGCGCATGACCCAGGCATTTAACAAAAAGGTAAAGAGATAGGTGTATCAAATTGGCGACTTGGTAATAAAGCGTATCATTCTACCACAAGGTGATCCCAGAGGCAAATGGACTCCCACATACGAAGGGCCATTTGTAGTTAAGAAGGTATTCTCTGGTGGAGCCATGATGCTTGCTACAATGGATGGCGAAGATTTCCCGCATCCTATGAACGCAGACATAGTTAAAAAATACTACGCATAAAAGAGACCCGCTAGGTCGACGTATCTAGGCAAAAGTAAGGGCATCCCGACGAACCAAAAGGGTTCGGGCAAAAATTAGGGATAAACATATAAAAATGTACACCCGGCAAGTCGAAAACCTGAAAAGGCGGCTTGGGCAAGAAAGGGTATCCTGGTGGACTGAAAACCTGAAAAGGCGGTCCAGGCAAAAATTAGGGATTAAAGCGTATGACTATGTCCCGTTCTAGGTCAGCTTCACCCAAGTCAAAGGGACTGAACAAGCCAATCACTTCTATCCGACAGCAGGAGATGAGAGGCTTGAAGACATAATGACAGTAGTATAATTAAAATCAATAGGACTTTTTCTTCATAGCTTTTTCTTTGTTTTCTTGACAATTTCCTCTTACTAGGATTTCTGTCTCCTTGTACTCAAATTGCCTATTTATAGGCCCTCTTTCAAAATCAATACAATTTTATTTCCAAAAAGATGCTTTTGTTTTACTTTCTCTGTTTTGTTTGCGTAAACGCCCATTGATTTAATTCGAATTGATATATGCATTTGAATATGATTGATGTTTATCAAAAATACATGCATAAAACGGAAATAGCAATTACTAAAAGACTTCAGGATCGAGGAGAAGGCCTAACCATGCTTTCCAATGAATCCGGTTACTAATTCTATTCCCCAGCAAAAACCAGTTATTTCCCGGAAGAAATTGGCATTACTAGACAGACTGGTCATCTCTTTTATCCCCCAGTCAGGCTTCTGGTGAATATTTCTACCATCAGACAGAAATCAAATACCCCCAACTAAGAAAGATTCATCAATACAAATGCCTCCAACCAGAATCTCAGGATTTATTTTCCCCCGGCAAAATTTTCAGATGCATAATTCATTCATGCATCATTTCGCATCATATACATGCATGCAATGTTCACATTTATTTTCACAAACATAAAACATCTCATGCATCATGACATGGCATGAGGCTAACTTTTTCAGGTTAATTATCCTCCCGATATAGTCAAAATAAAGGTTCATTTAGACGGACGCCCTCATCAGTTACATTTTAGATTCAGATGCATCTTACAGATATAATCCATATGGATGTTCATTCTGATGAGCATTCTGACATCCTCCTAATGATGGCATCTTTAAGCCCATCCCAGACATTTATTGCAAATACATCATATACAAATACTATCAGATGTAGCCTAACGTACGGTTCATTCTGATTCAGCCTGACGTATGGTTCCTTCAACTGTTCTGATACGTTCTAGCGTACGATCCATTCTGATCTTTATTCCTCAGATACTACCTAACGTACGGTATATTCTGAATTGTAGCCTAGCGTACGACTACCCCTTTTATCATCAGATACAGCCTAACGGATGGCTCATTCTACTCAGATACGATCTAGCGTACGATCCATTCTGATCTTTATTCCTCAGATACTACCTAACGTACGGTGTATTCTGAATTGTAGTCTAGCGTACGACTACCCCTTTTATCATCAGATACAGCCTAACGGATGGCTCATTCTGCTCAGATACGATCTAGCGTACGATCCATTCTGATCTTTATTCCTCAGATACTACCTAACGTACGGTATATTCTGAATTGTAGCCTAGCGTACGACTACCCCTTTTATCATCAGATACAGCCTAACGGATGGCTCATTCTGCTCAGATACGATCTAGCGTACGATCCATTCTGATCTTTATTCCTCAGATACTACCTAACATACGATATATTCTGAATTGTAGCCTAGCGTACGACTACCCCTTTTATCATCAGATACAGCCTAACGGATGGCTCATTCTGCTCAGATACGATCTAGCGTACGATCCATTCTGATCTTTATTCCTCAGATACTACCTAACGTACGGTATATTCTGAATTGTAGCCTAGCGTACGACTACCCCTTTTATCATCAGATACAGCCTAACGGATGGCTCATTCTGCTCAGATACGATCTAGCGTACGATCCATTCTGATCTTTATTCCTCAGATACTACCTAACATACGGTATATTCTGAATTGTAGCCTAGCGTACGACTACCCCTTTTATCATCAGATACAGCCTAACAGATGACTCATTCTGCTCAGATACGATCTAGCGTACGATCCATTCTGATCTTTATTCCTCAGATACTACCTAACGTACGGTATATTCTGAATTGTAGCCTAGCGTACGACTACCTTTTATCATCAGATACAGCCAAACGGACGGCTCATTCTGCTACTCAGATACGATCTAGCGTACGATCCATTCTGACCCTTATATCTCAGATACAGCCTAATGGACGGCTCATTCTGCTACTCAGATACGATCTAACGTATGATCCGGTCTGATCTTCCATCCCCAGTGAAGTCACCCGCCTAATGGACGATTCAGTCTGCTACTCAGATACGATCTAGCGTACGATCCGTTCTAATCTTTACCTCTCCAGATGCAGCCTAACGGACGGTTCATTCTACAATTCAGATATGATCTAGCGTATGATCCATTCTGATCCTTTATCCCCAGCAGTGTATGACCCATTCGGATCCTTATCTCATCAGGTTCAGATCACCCTAATATCATCTAATGGATGACTCATTATACGGTCTAGCGTAAGACCCAGTATGACACCCATGTCTTCAGATATGGTCTAATGTACGACGCACTCTGAAGCCCCCATCCTCAAACTTCCTGGATGGCATCTTTAAGCCCATCTCCATCAAGACTAACTTTTAACTAACAAGTGCAAATTTTTGGGGCATTCTAAGTGTTCAATAATTTTCCACCTCCAGACCACGAATGGCGTACATACCATTCTAACTCTCTCGGTCTAAGAATATTGAACAGGGGCAACTGTCATACCCCAAAATTTGCCCGTTAATCTTGCAAGCCATTTTTCAAGGCACTCCAACTCATTTTGCAAGACATTGATCTTAAAGGAACAAAGACCCAGCACACAGGTGGCCAAACCCAGAAAATGACTTAAACTGGCTTGCTCGCTAGGCGAGCAAAATCCTTCGCCTAGCGAACTCTTTGTTGCACCACTCGCCTAGCGAAGCTTGCGAATACCAGAAATTTTGGGCTTCATTCTGAGCCCATTAGGTCACAAAAACTATTATAAATACCAAGACCTCATTCAGAAAAAGGGAGACAGAGAGGGAACAAGCAAACCCTAACAGAGGCAACCGAAAAAAACCTGGAGGCTAACTAAGAGAATTCAAAACAACCCTAAAGGAAACCCTGAAGGAAACTCATCTACACAAAGGTTACCTCCGCCCAACTCAATCCGACACCAACCCTAAGAGTGATCTGCCAATTCAACATTGCAATTCACTTGCAAACAGGTTTGCACTACCACTACCGCTTTAGGCTTCCAATTTACATGCGACATAATGATGGAATTTATAAATATATCTTAGGTTTGCATGTGGATTTAAGTATGCATGGATATCTTGAATGTTTAACCATGTAATTTCTGTAAGGGATGCCATAGGGTGTGGAGCTTGCTGAAATCGTACTGTTCTTAAATTCAAAACCCGCAGCCGTTCGCTAGCACATCGCTAAGCAAACATGTAGCGAGGGTTCGCCAGGCTCTCGCTAGGCGAGGCAGCAGTGAACATGATAGTCGCTGATTTTTCTGTTCTGATTTTTACTAATCTGACATGTTATTGTAACCATGCATGGTTTACCTGACATTATTACTGTTGTGATTCCTTTTGGTTTGGTGCAACTCTCGATTGCACCCTGATTTGGTATTCTGACCTGTTTGCTGAATATTGTAAGGGCTCACATACTCCTGGAAAAGGTAGCTTGCTAGGTATTCCACTTTATTTGTGGGATACCCCTGTGGAGATTCATCCTAATTACCTAATTGATTATAATATGGAGATTCATCCTAATTACCTAATTGATATTAATGTGGAGATTCATCCTAATTACCTAATTGATTATAAAATATTGCCTTTGAATATGTGATCTTGGACCTCTCTTTGTTGCCTTACGGTATTACGGTCATGTCCCGCGAATGTGGGGATGCACTTAGCAAAGACCCTTCGGTTAAATCATCATATCCCTATAAGATAAATCATAGTCCCTCGGATGTCGCCTGCGAATATATGATTTTTGTCCCTCGATGACCCGTCGTTGTAGCCTACGGTTAAATGATGATCGTCCCTTCGAATGCTAAGGTATCCTTACAAATGTTGCCTTCAATGACCAATCGATGACCCTACGATGTCCCTTTTACATCCAAAGGATAAAACTACTTACTTCTCAATAGTAAGGAAAGTTTTACCCTCATAAGGATAGGAAATGCCCATAAAGACCTTGGGTAGGTATAACTCTTAAATGCTGACTCACAACCTAAAACATTTTTCATACATCACACTTTGCAAAACATCTACTAGAAAATCACCACTTGGTATACATTCATACTAGAATCATTGCCAAGTTATATTTTTCTAAACAACTTTCAAAATTAAACGAGATAAATACTTTGTATACATTCATACAAGAATCATTACAAAGCTAAACTCTCTTTTCAAAACATTTTCTAAGCAGTTCACAAACACTTTTTCAGACAAGAAAAACATAAGTGATCCAGCAATTAAGAGCCCATGGATAACCATGGATACAAAGGGTGCTAACACCTTCCCTTTGTATAATGTACCTCCCGAACCCAAAATCTAATTAAGGTCTTTCCTATTCTTTTCCACCTTTCCTTATTGGATAAAAGAAAAGTCGGTGGCGACTCTTGCTATCCGTGACATTTGCTTTCCAAAGCAAAAACACACACAAAGTCAGTTCACCGTATGACACAACTGATAATCTGGGAATGTGAAGCAATGATGTTTAGGATCGAAGAACTGGAATAGAACTCTCATCATATCTTCTTTGAAACCAGTGGTAACCAAATTGAAGAGAGAACCATGTTTCTTGATGAACTGAGCCTGATCAGGAAGTTCTGACACTAAATTTTTTAGTTGAGGAGAGATTGCTACAAAATTGATCCGGATGGTCTTCCTGGGAGCCATAGCCTTACAAAACAGAGCAGAGTTAAATTCCTAAGTCCTTGAAATGGTTAGTACAATGTCATGATGTTATGATGTTATGATGTTATGTAAGTAACAAACACAAACAAGTCACACCACAATCATTCCTAGGTTTTTAAGGCTTGCATGAGTTCCATAGGTAAGTACCATCCCCACTGAAGTTTGGTTGGTTCAACCTGTCCTAGAATAGTAACCGGATTCTAGAAGGATCTCAAATCATTGACCTTTCCTTAAGTCCACTTCAGTGCAAAACCAAGTGGTTGACCAAAGCTTCCCTAAGGTCCAATCTCAAAGAGTGTAGTATCGAGTCTCAACCAACCCCAGTCGGAACCGAAGTCAGTTATCTCACTACTTTCTAATGGCTAGGATGAGTCAATTAGAGTTCTAAAGGTCTGGTTAACGCTTTGATGACACCACGCAGACGCCAAATTTTTCCTCAAGTAAACATGAGGAACATCAGGACATCCAAAGTGTCACGTTAACCGTAGCCATCATTTTAACCATTCCAGTATACGCCGGATAGTCGCGATGATCTCTTGCTACTTACCTAAGGTACACTAGATCCAGGTGTAGGATCTTTCACTCAAGCATAGAATACCCAAACAATCCCTTAAAAGTAAATCAGACAAAGGAACAATTCGAAAACATAAATGACCTTATTTTTTAAGGTAACCTCTCTTTTTTTATCCCCAGCAGAGTCGCCAGTTCTGTCATACGGTGAACTGACTTTGGGTGCTTTTGCTTTGGAAAGCAAATGTCGCGGATAACAAGAGTCGCCACCGACTTTTCTTTTATCCAATAAGGAAAGGTGGAAAAGAACAGGAAAGACCTTGATTAGATTTTGGGTTCGGGAGGTACATTATACAAAGGGAAGGTGTTAGCACCCTTTGTATCCATGGTTATCCATGGGCTCTTAATTGCTTAATCGCTTATGTTTTTCTTGTTTGGAAAAAGTGTTTGAGAAATGTTTAGAAAATGTTTGAAAAGAGAGTTTAACTTTGTAATGATTCTTGTACGAATGCATACAAAGTGTTTATCTCGTTTAATTTTGAAAGCTGTTTAGAAAAATATAACTTGGCAATGATTCTAGTGCGAATGTATACCAAGTGGTGATTTTCTAATAGATGTTTTGCAAAGTGTGAGGTGTGAAAAGTATTTTAAGTTGTGAGTAAGCATTTAAGAGTTATACCTACCCAAGGTCTTTATGGGCATTTCCTATCCTTATGAGGGTAAAACTGTCCTTACTATTGAGAAGTAAGTAGTCTTATCCTTTGGATGTAAAGGGACATCGTAGGGTCATCGATTGGTCATTGAAGGCAACATTTGTAAGGATACCTTAGCATTCGAAGGGACGATCATCATTTAACCATAGGCTACAACGACGGGCCATCGAGGGACAAAATCATATATTCGAAGGCAACATCCAAGGGACTATGATTTATCTTATAGGGACGTGATGATTTAATCGAAGGGTCTTTGCTAAGTGTATCCCCACGTTCGCGGGACATGACCGTAATACCGTAAGGCAACAAAGAGAGGACCAAGATCACATGTATTCAAAGGCAACATTTGTAATCAGTTAGATAATTAGAATAAATCTCCACAAGGGTATCCCACAAAAAAAGTGGAATACCTAGCAAGCTACTTTCTTCGGGAGTATGTGAACCCTCACAAAAAGTCAACAAACGGGTTAGAATACCAAAATGGAGTGCAATCGAGAGTTGCACCAAACAAAAGAATCACAGTAGTAAGAATGTCAGGCCAATAATACACGGTTATAATAAAACATGTCAGATAAGCACAGAACAGAACGGCAAAATCAGCGACTGTCATGTTCGCTACTGCCTCGCCTAGCGAAGGCTTGGCGAACACTCGCTACATGTTCGCTGAGCGAGGTGCTAGCGAACGGCTGCGGGTTTTGAGTTTGATAACAGTACGATTTCCGAAACTCCGAACCCTATGGCATCCATTATAGAAATTACATGATTAAACATTCAGGATATTCATGCATACTTAAACCCACATGCAAAATCTAACTACATATCCAAAATTCAATCATAATGCATCATGTATTTAGAGATTACAAATTGGAAGTATAAAACGCTAGTGATGGTGCAAACCTGTTTGCGATTGAATTGCACCAGTGAATTGGCAGATCACTCTTAGGGTTTGTACCAGATCGAGTGGGCGGAGGTAACCTTTGTGCATGTGAGTTTCCTTCAGGGTTTCCTTTAGGGTTGCTCTGAATTCTTTTGGTTAGCCTCTAGGGTTTGCTCTCTGTGCGTGTTTGTGTTTCTCCTTTTTTCCTCTGTTTTTCGTCCTCCCTTTTTCTGAATGAGGTCTTGGTATTTATAATAGTTTTTGTGACCTGATGGGCTCAGAATGAAGCCCAAAATTTCTGGTATTCGCAAGCTTCGCTAGGCGAGTGGTGCAGCGAAGAGTTCGCTAGGCGAAGGATTTGCTTGCCTAGCGAGCATACCAGTTTGAGTCATTTTCTGGATTTGGCCACCTGTGAGCTGGGTCTTTGTTCCTTTAAGATCAATGTCTTGAACAATGAGTTGGAGTGCCTTGAAGAATGTCTTGAAATATTAACGGGCAAATTTTGGGGTATGACAATAGGTCATAAGAAGCATAATGCAAAAAGAGGGACTCAATTTGGAGCTTTGGATAAAAAGTTATGCCACTTTGAAGTTCCATGCATACTTCATGATCATTTGGCCATAACTTCCCAAACATTCATCATAAATTCATGATCTTGGACTTTTGAAAATGGGAGAGAAATATCTACAACTTTCATGTTCAACAAAAATTCATTTGAAGCTTCTTTGATGATGTAAAATCAAGTTGAATTTGGACCAAAATCTTTCCATTTTCGGAAACTTGAAATTACAGGTCACTTTCCATTTTTGGAAACTTTTGCCATGACCTCAAATTCTTCAATATATATGTTTGTAATGACAAATGAACCTCTTTTGAACATGAATGAGATGTTGAAACTCATTTCTCCACCTCATAGCCCTCAATTGACTTTCTGTTGACTTTCTGGTTGACAGATGATCTAGAAATGCTCTGATCAGCTTGAGCCTCCACCTTTTGAGGAAATGGCTCAGAAATGAAATCCTAGCTTTTGCAAGCTCCTTGAGATAACCATATGATCTTCATCATCAATAAATACCTTATTTCCTTGAGAAACCCTGACTGAAAGAATGCAATTGATTAGGGTTGACCAGAGGTCAAAACCCTAATCCCAAGGAACCTGAGCATGAATTCTGAAACCTTTGATAAGGACATAACCATGATGATGGTAACATATCCTTGCAAACAAGATAATGCTCAAAATCATTGAAGGACCAAAAAAACCCTATGTGAAGTGCAAACCCTCAGATGGTTGGTGATTAATTTAGGGAGACCCTCAGGTTTGAATCTTTTAACCTCTCTATCTTCTGAGACAGACTTAGGAGGATGACCTTCTCATTATCACATGATATGCAATATGCAAATGCCTAATGTCATGCAAAATGAAATGCAATATGCTAAACTAGTCCCAAGAAGAGGAAGGCAAATTTTGAGGTGTTACAGCTGCCCCTATTCAATCCACTGTGAACCTGTCAATGTGAACAGCCTCGGCTTTCAGATGATCAGGGTGAAGAGTGATTGAATACCAAGAACAGACGAACAATTTGCGCTTCGTTGGGAAATAATTAACAATGCCTGTCAGAATCGGCAACGAAGTGGTCTCTAAAGACCCGTCTGGTACAGAGAGAGTCAGCCTGAATACCGAGAAAGAATGTTAACCCGGATACCAAAATAAATGGTAATACAGAAATAACCATGGCCTGAATGCCGCTCATCAGTCTGAATACTGGAAGTGACTTCGATCTGAGCATCGAACGAAAGGAGATTATCAATATTGGTCTGAACACCGAGAGATGTTCCTGAACGCCACTTCGATCTGAACATCGGAAAACTGGCCTGAAAACCACAAGTACTTCAACCTGAACGTCGGAAACTTCTTCGATCTGAACATCGGAAAACTGGCCTGAATGCCACAAGTGCTTCGACCTGATCATCAGAAACTTCTTCGATCTGAACATCGGAAAACTGGCCTGAGTTCCACAAGTACTTCAACCTGAACATCGGAAACTTCTTCGATCTGAACATCGGAAACTTCTTCGATCTGAACATCGGAAAACTGGCCTGAGTGCCACAGCGGTCTGAATACCCGAAAAACTGGCCGGAATGCCACAAGTAGTTCGACCTGATCATTGAAAACTTCTTCGATCTGAACATCGGAAAGCTGGCCTGAGTGCCACAAGTACTTCAACCTGAACGTCGGAAACTTCTTCGATCTGAACATCGGAAAACTTCATGCCTGTCAGTATCGGCAGAAATAAGGAAAAGTGATAAATGAGGCGGCACGCGGGCCAACGACCTATGCTGGGGATAACAAGCCATGAGCATGCTACCCTTATTCAACCCTAGCAAACGAACAATTCGCGCTCAGCTGGGGATTTTCTTTCTCTTTTTATTTTTCTTTGGACCCCGAAACTTCTTTGATCATCATTTCAATCTCCGCCCGACGGAAACCCTTCCTCCAATATCGCACTACTGGGGAATACTGCTGATCTAACGTCATGATGCTAAACTCCTCAGAGTAACATCTTCACCAACTGGCTAAACCAATTCTCAAACGGTAACCACGGCTTGAGACTAGCTTATGCTTGCAATGCTGATGCACGATGATTTTTTTTCAGCGTAATGCTCCATAACCATGGAAATGCTACGCAGTGAGTTATGCAATATGCTATGCTCCTCTAAATGATGAATGCATAAAAAAAAAGCATCCCCCTCAGGGGACTCTACTGGGGAGCTCGAGGCACTCTGCTGAGGAGCTTGATACCACTCCAATCTCCACCCTGCTGGGGAATAGCACTGCTGCTGGGGAAAGGACAACCCTTACCAGGGATGACCTCCACTGAACTCGATCCGCCTGAGGACTTTGCTGGGGAAACAATCACCAACACATACCTCCGCTGGGAAAACAGCAACCTTCGGACTTGCCGGGGAACTAACAAGCTCCACCATGCTAGGGGAAACAACATCCTTCAGACTTGCTGCTGAGGAAACAACTTCCAACGGACACCTCCGCTAGGGAAATAGCAACCTTCGGACTGGCTGCTAAGGAAACACCGATCTCGAACCTGCTGGGGAGATAGCCACCCCGACTCTGCTAGGGAGAACACAGACCTTCAATCTGCTGGGGAGGTACGGAGTTTTTGACATGGAACACCTGTCGACTCATCGAACACCGACATTCATCATCTGACCATAGTATCAACTTCCACTTTTCCAGACTTTGAAGAGTCTTCTTGATTAACCCCCCAGGATCGTCGCACGTCCTTCGTCGTCCCACCATTCTTCTATCCCTTGTCCCTGATTGGACTCTACGGGGATCTTTTGTCAAAACGCTTCACATCACAACTTGCAAGTGAGTGAAAATATCTAACAGCACCTGCAAAAGAGATTGTTAGATAAAAACGTGCCCCAGGCGTGCCAAAATTTCAACACTTGGGTCACTCAACCTTCCGAATAAGATTCCAGGCTTTCAATCTTATAAGCATGCATTGGAAGGGATCTCCGTATCTCAAAATGCAAATATTCTTATCAAAATAAACGGATGTTTTTGCAATCAAAGCGGTAATGAAAACAAAAACAAAATTATTTGATTGAATATGCATTTTATTGATTGAAAAAAGGTGGCTCATAATTAAGCAATACATAAGAAGCAATCCCTGAAAAGAGGTAATTGCGCACAAAAGGAAAAATCTATCCTAATGGCCATGTGAAACTGTGATCTCATCGAGTTCCAACTCGATTACACCTCATATGTCCTCAAGACTCTTCGTGCTTTCTGCCTTCTGAACAAGACGCTTCCGACTGATCTCTGCCGGGGATTATCCAGGTGCCTTAACCAAAGTAAACGATCATGCTAGACGCAGTTGTTCGTTTCAATCCCTCTTTTGCCTGGACCGCCCTTTCGGGTTTTCAGTCCACCGAGATACCCTTTTTTTCCCAAGCCGCCCTTGTGGGGTTTTCGACTTGCCGGGTGTACAGTTTTTCCTTTTTATCCCTAATTTTTGCCCGAACCTTTTCATTCTTTTTTTTCGGTTCGCCGGGATGCCCATTTTTGCCTGGACTATTTTATTCTTTTCGTCCAGCGGGTCTCTTATACGAAGTATTTTTTAACTGCGTCCGCATTTTCAGGGGATGGAAAATCCTCACCATCCATGGTCGTCAACAACAAGGCTCCACCAGAGAAAACCTTCTTGACCACGAATGGACCTTCATAATTGGGTGTCCACTTGCCCCTACGATCGTTCTGAGGAGGAAGGATCCTTTTCAACACCATATCTCCTACGTGATACACACGAAGTCGCACATTCGGTCAAAAGCACGCTTCATTCGCTGCCGGTACAACTGCCCATGACAAATGGCTGCCAGCCTCTTTTCCTCAATCAGGCTCAACTCTTCGTACCGAGTCCTTACCCATTCAGCCTCTTCCAATTTCACGTCCATCAGGACTCTCAACGAAGGAATCTGGACTTCAACTGGTAGCACGGCTTCCATCCCATACACAAGCGAGAAAGGCGTTGCCCTAGTAGATGTACGCACCGAGGTACGATACCCATGCAATGCAAACGGCAACATCTCATGCCAATCCTTATAGGTCACGACCATCTTCTGCACAATCTTCTTAATATTCTTATTATCCGCCTCGACCGCCCCATTCATCTTCGGACGATAAGGAGAAGAATTGTGATGCTCGATCTTGAATTCCCGACACAGTTCTGCCATCATCCTATTGTTGAGATTAGAACCATTATCAGTAATGATTCTTTCGGGAACCCCATATCTGCAAATGATGTCTCTTTTCAGAAATCTGGCAACAACCTATTTCGTCACATTTACATAAGAGGCTGCCTCCACCCACTTGGCGAAGTAATCGATAGCCACTAATATGAACCGGTGCCCAGTCGAAGCCTTAGGCTCAATCTTCCCAATCATATCAATGCCCCACATAGCAAACGGCCACGGAGACGACATTAAGCTCAACGGGTTTGGAGGCACATGCACCTTGTCAGCATAAATCTGGCATTTATGACATTTCCGCACGAAGTTGAAACATTGGGCCTCCATTGTCATCCAATAATAACCAGCTCTTAACAGCTTTTTCACCATTACATTCCCACTGGCATGGGTACCAAACGACCCTTCATGTACTTCTTTCATCAATTGGTTTGCTTCTCTGTCATCAACACATCTGAGCAAAACCCAATCGAAATTTCTCTTGTACAAAACCCCATCCTTATTCAGATAGAACACCATGGACAACCTCCTCAGAGTCTTTCGGTCCTTCTTGGATGCTCCCTCAGGATACTCTTGGGTTTCCAGATAGCGTTTGATATCGTAATACCACGGCTTCTCATCATCAGGTGTTGTGTCCACAGAAAACACATAAGCCGGTCTATCCAGACGTCCCACCTCAACACTAGGGAACTGATTCCACCACTGCACCTTAATCAAGGCGGCCAGAGTAGCCAAAGCATCTGCCAGAGGATTCTCCTCTCTCGGCACATGGTGTAATTCCACCTTGGTGAAAAACGTCAACAATCTCCTCGTATAATCCCGGTATGGAATTAAATGAGACTGATGCGTATACCATTTTCCGTTAACCTGATTCACAACCAAAGCTGAATCTCCATAAATAACAAGGCTCTTGATCCTCAAATCAATCGCCTCTTCAATCCCCAATATACAAGCTTCGTATTCAGCCACATTGTTGGTGCACTCAAATGTTAGCCGGGCAGCAAAAGGAATGTGGGATCCTTTTGGCGTAACCAAAACAGCACCAACACCGCTACCATTCACGTTAACGACCCCATCAAACATCAGAATCCATTCGGACTCAGGGTCAGGCCCCTCCTCCGGGATTGGTTCCTCGCAATCTTTCGATTTGAGAAACATGATGTCCTCATCAGGGAATTCAAACTTCATCGGTTGATAATCCTCAATGGGTTGTTGGGCGAGGTAATCAGACAATACACTCCCCTTGATTGCTTTCTGAGAGGTATACTGGATATCATATTCAGTCAAAATCATTTGCCATCTCGCAACCCGTCCGGTCAATGCTGGCTTCTCAAATATATACTTGATCGGATCCATCTTGGAAATCAACAAAGTGGTATGAACCAGCATATACTGTCTCAGTCGGCGAGCAACCCATGCCAAAGCACAACAAGTTTTCTCGAGCAGTGAATATCTTGTTTCACAGTCGGTAAACTTTTTACTAAGGTAGTAAATTGCATGCTCTTTTCGACCAGACTCATCATGCTGCCCCAATGCACACCCCATAGACCCCTCGAGGACTGTCAAGTACAGAATTAACGGTCGTCCCTCCACAGGAGGCATCAGAATCGGAGGCTCCTGCAAATATTCTTTTATCTTTTCAAATGCCGCTTGGCAATCAGTATTCCACCTGACCGTTTGATATTTTCTCAACAACTTGAATATAGGTTCACATGTGGCTGTTAGATGAGATATGAACCGTGAAATGTAGTTCAATCTACCTAAGAAACCATGAACCTCTTTTTCTATTCTCGGTTCAGGCATTTCTTGTATTGCTTTTACTTTAGCAGGATCAACCTCGATTCCTCTTTCACTTACAATAAACCCCAGCAATTTACCGGACCGCACCACGAAAGTGCACTTATTCGGATTCAACCTCAGTCTGAATTGTCTCAACCGGTCAAACAGCTTGGCCAGATCTACCAAATGCCCCTCTTCTGTTTGGGACTTTGCTATCATGTCATCAACATAGCATTCAATTTCATGATGAATCATATCATGAAACAAAGTCACCATGGCTCTCTGATACGTGGCACCGGCGTTCTTGAGACCGAATGGCATCACCTTATAGCAGAAAGTGCCCCATGGTGTGATGAACGTTGTTTTCTCCATATCATCTGGCGACATCTTGATTTGATTATAGCCAGAAAAGCCATCCATGAAGGAAAACACCGAGAATTGAGTTGTATTATCCACCAACACATCGATGTGAGGTAATGGGAAATCATCCTTCGGGCTAGCTCTGTTCAAATCCCGGTAGTCCACACACATTCTCACCTTTCCATCTTTCTTCGGCACTGGCACAATGTTTGCGA
Organism: Lathyrus oleraceus; assembly: GCF_024323335.1. NCBI lineage: Eukaryota > Viridiplantae > Streptophyta > Magnoliopsida > Fabales > Fabaceae > Lathyrus > Lathyrus oleraceus. Next base: position 163,922,096 of record NC_066583.1, read on the forward strand.
CCCAAGGCGGATAATTAGTGACAACGAGGAAACCAGCATCCAACTGCTTCTGTACCTCCTCTTTAATTTTCATGGCCATCTTGGGTCGAGTTCTGCGCAATTTCTGCTTCACTGGAGGGCAATCTTCTCTCAATGGTAGCTTGTGCACAACAATATCGGTATCCAACCCTGGCATATCTTGATACGACCAGGCAAAGATATCAACATACTCTTTCAACAAGGCTACCATTCTGCTATTGACATTTACCTCCAAAGCAGCCCCAACTTTCACTTCTTTTCTGACCTCCTCGGTACCCAGATTCACAACCTTGATCTGTTCCTTGTGCGGCTGAATCACCTTCTCCTCTTGTTTCAACAACCTGGCTAATTCCTCCGACAGTTCACAATCTTCTTCGCCTTCTTCTTCGGCATGATAGATCGGATTGTCGAAGTCATATGAGGGTGTAACAGGATTGTTATCAATGAGATCCAGAGAATGATCGCATTTGCATGAATGTTGATTCATGCATTGCTTTAGAACCAGAACGAAGCAAAAGAAAAAGGAAAATGAAAACAAACATTGCCATTTTTATTTTTGTTTTTAAACTGCAAAAATAAATGAAAAACAGGGAACACCGCTTTTAATGAAAAACATCCTTTTATTTATGATGCAAATATTGCAAAATGAAACACATGAGGTGGCCCTTACAATGAACCATTACGTTTCGGGCAAAACGTATGGCTTTCATGCAAACAGTATTGAAAAACAGAAATATTACTCTTCACGTAGAGTGACAGTGATGATCTTTTTGGCCTTCCAGTTCTGGATCTCCATCCCTGGTACGCACGGTTTTATCCACGAGTCGAGCTTGCAGTCACTGTCGATCTCTTCACCCACCACACATATGTGATATGGATCCAGCATTCCAGCACTGGTGAACGTGAATGGCTGACGACGCCCTTTACTCTGCCCAGACGAGCCTCGGCCCGGCTGATAACCAACCCCAAACCGTTCTTCTTTAGCGGTGATGTCTATCATCTTCCCCCAACCTGGGGCTTCTCCGCTCTTTACCACCTCAGCAGCATGTCTGTAAGAAGAAATGGACGACTTCTTCTCTTCTTTGACAAAAATGGCATTCTCCACCTTGACGGTTTCGAACGCCTGACTCGGGGTTTCCCATATTTCACCGTCCATTTCTACATATTTGAACGATGATAGGTGGCTGACGAAGATATCTTCCTCCCCACAAACGGTGACGACCTGCCCGTCCCATATATACTTCAGTTTCTGGTGCAAAGTCGAAGTCACTGCCCCAGCAGCATGTATCCATGGGCGACCCAACAGGCAACTGTATGCCGGCTGAATATCCATGACATAGAATACGGACTTAAACACCTCGGGCCCGATCTTCACAGGGAGCTCCACTTCCCCAAACACAGCTCGCTTTGAGCCATCAAAGGCTCTCACCACCAAATCCGTAGGCCTTAGCACTACTCCTTCACAATCCAGCTTCGCCAGGGCCTTCTTAAGCAACACATTGAGCGATGAGCCGGTATCCACCAAAACGTGCGAAAGCACTGCTCCTTTACACTCCATTGATATGTGTAATGCCTTATTATGATTACGTCCATCCACCGTTAAATCAAGATCAGTGAAACCCAACCCATGGCTGGCATTGACATTTGACACCACTGTCTCTAGCTGATTAACTGTAATCTCTTGAGGAACATAGGGTCTCTTCAGTATTTTCAACAAAGCCTCTCTATGCCCCTCGGAGCTTAACAGCAATGACATGATTGAAATCTTGGATGGGGTCTGCTGCAAGTGGTCAACAAGCTTATACTCTGACTTCTTGATGATCCTCAAAAATTCTTCAGCTTCATCATCAAGTTCTTTTTCCGACCCACCAGGCGCCGGTGTCACTACAGGAGTACCCTCGCTCACCACCTGCTTCCCTCTTGCCCTGGCTAAAGCCTCGGCCTTGTCTTTCTTTTCTTTTTCTCCCTCCCCACTCTTCAATGTGTCGGGTGCAAACAACCTTCCACTACTAGTGAAACCACTGGGTCCGGCCTTATCCACCTTTGAAACGGTGGTTTCACCTGCAGCCTGATCTTCTTGCTTCTCTCCATTGCAATATACTTCTCCACCATAATCCCATGGCACAACATCGTCATTGTCATAAGGAATTGGCCCAGGTACCGTGATGGTAACTGGAGCCGCATCTGCCAGCGCTGACAAATCAATCGGATCAAAGTAGATGGTTATGGTGGAGACATCCTCCCTCTCCAAACCAACCTTCTCAAATTGGATACTTCCATCATCCATCATCCTTTGAACAACCTCCCTCAACGATACACACCCATCGGTGGCAACGGTGCAAGCATCACAACAACTATCACAGCCCGGGAAGACCCCATTCTTCAACAGTTGTCTCTTGACTTCAGCCAATGGAGTCTTCAACTGGTTCACATTCATCAGCCCAATCGTCCTCCTACACTCAGAAATTGCATTCACCCCCATTTGACCATGCGCGGGCATGGGATTAGCATTAACATTTGGTGATGGTGCAAAATTGATGGCTTTGGAATCCACTAGGTCCTGGACAACATGCTTAAAAGCTTTACAATTCTCCACATTGTGTCCAGGGGCACCAGAGTGGAATTCACATTTGGCATTCTCATCATAACTGGCAGGCCTTTGATCGGGTCTCACCGGAGCCAATGTTCTCAGCTGAACCAACCCCAGATCTTTCAACTTCTTCAACAAGAATGAGTACGTCACAGGCGGCCTACCAAATTGACGATCAGTCATTCGTCCTCTCACCTGATACCCGACCCTCTGCGGTCTCTGTTGAAATGGCTGTCGTTGCTGTTGCGGTTGTTGTTGTTGCTGTTGTTGATTATCAGCAGGAATGGTTACCGCAGCAGTGTGCTGGTAGTAACGATCCCTACCTTGTCCTCTTTGGGCATACACAACACTTGTGTCACCCTCCTTCTTTCGTTGGCCATTACCGAAGGGTTTCTTCGATCCAGACGACGAAACACTACCCTATATCTTTCCCATCTTCAACCAGCTTTCTATTCTTTCCCCAGCCACTACAATATCAGCAAAGTTGGTAACCGGGCATCCCACCATTCTTTCAGCAAAGGTCCCCTGAAGGGTACCCATGAATAGATCAGACATTTCTCTATCTACCAACGGAGGTTGGACTCGGGCAGCCAACTCCCTCCATCTCTGTGCGTATTCCTTAAACCCTTCATTAGGCTTCTGAGACATACCCTGCAATTGGGTACGGCTATGAGCCATATCAGCATTAAATTGGTACTGTTTAAAGAATGCATCTCCGAGATCCTGCCAGCTCTTGATATCCGACGACCTCAATTTGGTGTACCATTCCAGAGACCCACCAGACAGACTGTCTTGGAAGAAGTACATCCACAACTTCTGGTCCATTGTATAAGCAGAAATCTTTCGGACAAATGCCTGGAGATGAGTTTCCGGGCAAGAACTCCCATTATACTTGTCAAACGCAAGCGCTTTAAACTTTTGCGGGATCACAATCCCTTCAACCATCCCCATGTTCGACATGTTGACAACCCCCGGAGTAGCATAGCTTTCTAGAGCCCTGATTTTCTCCGCCAGCACCTGAATCTCTTTATTCGGCGGTTGGACACCATATTGACCAAATTGTTCATTCAGCACGGAGAACTGGTCTTCTTCTCTATCCTCATCGGCCCCAAAGAAAGGAGGAAACAGACTATCCTTCAGATTGTTGCCCACCGGACCTGATCCACCGCCTGTGGCAACACCAAAACCCTCACCATTATTGATCACCACACTAGCAGTAGTCTTCTTCCTGGGATCTCCACCATCCCTAGAACCACCCAGACCATTGTTGGACACACCCTCCTGATTATTACCACTGTTGGCAGCTGAAGCCCGCTCGAGCTTTTCCACCTTATCAGCAAGTGCTTTCTGCCCCAAGGCAAACCCTTGCATGACGTTAATAAGCTCACTCATTTTCTCCTTCAACTCGAGGATATCTGCGTTGGGTAGATCCATCAGCTTGGATTTGTTGCGCCTGGTAGGGTATCTGTGTGGACGGGCTACGTGCAAAGGAATGATTCTACGTGCGCGAGCAATGATTCCTGAAACAATCAAGCACGTTAGAAACCGACACCTGCAAAATAGAGGACAAGTTATTATGATTCATGCATGAATGCAATGTCTATTCATATGAGGAACACTCTGTCTTTCGATCCTGGTTTCATCGAGACAGATAATAATTTGGCAGCCACATTCTGACATCCATCATTTGATTCAGAGCAGAGAATTATGATTTAGCAAAGATATCACCCAACCATGTGTGTGTGATGTGAGTGTGCACAGGAAAGCAAATAAAGCTTGAAGATCAATCACTGAATGACAAAAACCACTGTATATCAAAAGCGCACTACACGTGCGAGAGTTATACATCAGGCTGATACAAACCAAATTATAATTCTCCAGAATCAGAAAGAAAATACAAACAAGTGAATTTCGTCAACATGCCTGACGGTAATCCAACACATGATAACAAAAGTCTACACCGAAGGAGGTCCCACAGAGGGTTCTGCATCATCAACCATCTTGGAAAACTTCACGGCGAACCTGAGCTCAGTGTTCTCCTACTGCAGTCTTCCTATCTCCTTCTGGTGAATCTTCATCTGTCGGAAATAATGGTCTCTCTCAGCAAGATAATGATCTCTCTCAGCTGCAATCTTCGCTTTCTCAGCTTCCCATTCCGTGGTAAGGACTTTGGCTCTAGCTTCTCTCTGAGTCTTCACAAGGATTTGTCTTCTCTTCTCATCTTCAATGACCTTCAAAGCTCTTGCCAACTTCTCCTTGGTGATGTCGTGCTCCTTCGTAGACGACTCCAACGCTTGGCTGATCTTCCGATAATAAGCGGTGTCTATCTCAAAGCGCTTCACCTCCAGGGCATGTCTCTTATCCTGGTCTTCTATTTTCCCTTTGATTTCCTGATTAGCAATCTGAATCCTAGCAACACTCATCTCTATCTCAATCTTCTCTGCTTGCAGCTGATCTCTGGCCTTCTTCATCTCAAGGAACTCTTCCATGCTGACAGAAGAACGTGGCCCCTCAATCAATGGATACCAAGGATCACCCCCAGGAAATGGTAGGAGAGTGATCTCAATCCTCTTCCTAAGCCAATCATCAAACGGAGGAAAAGACCTACTATTAACCCTACCAAAAGGAACCTTGCCTTTCCTCTGAATGTTGCGCCATGCCCCGGACACTTGCCTCAACTGTGTCGGATTACCCTCAGCCGGGAAGTAGAAAGACTCTTGAATCTCACACTTGAGAGGAGGAACCTCCATAGCAAACCCCATTTGTCTCCTAAGAAGCGTCGGGTTGTAATTAATACAACCTTGAACTCCTATGAGAGGCACATTGGGAAAGCTCCCACAACTATAAATGAAATCTCATCCGGCCACACCATTATGAGTCCAAGCTATGTCCTTGGCTCGCAAACCCATCAACTTGGTCGCCCAACTAACCGTATGATCAAGAGAGACAAAAGCACCTCTGGAAGGCAGATATCCCATGAACCATTTGTGCAACAGCTGAGCACAACATCTGATCAATCCCCCACGCCTCTTCTCGTTCCGATTATGAACCGAGTAATAAACATCCCCCACCAGGGTAGGAATAGGGTTCCTCTGGACAAACACCCGAATGGCATTAATGTCCACAAAGTTCTTCTGATTAGGGAACAGGATGATTCCATAGATGCTCACAGCCAGTAAAGCACAAACAGCCCTCCAATTACCCAAAGCAACATGCTCCTTGGCCTTAGCCTCCAAGAAAATAAAATGAAAACCGGGCAACTTTCCCTTCTCCTTCAAACCCCCCTTAATCACTTCTGGGCTCAAATAAAGAGCACGAGAGATCTCACCAACACTAGGTTCTTCCTTAGTGACATAGAATAGAATCTAGTTCCTGACCTGAATACCCAGGTGTAGCACCTCAAATTTGCACCTATCATCATGCATACATTTTCATATTAGGTCATAGCATGTCATGGTTCATTACATAGCATTGCATTGTTTCTTTTGCCTCAAGAGCAAGCAATCAAGAATTAGGTCAAACTAATCTCCTGATCAGTCAACCAAGCAAGCAAAGGAATTTCTCATTGAACCAAGGCCTTGGGGTTTGTGCAACAAGTTCACATGACTAGAGGGTTCATTTGAGGTGTTAAAGTCAAGGGTTGAAGACTCAGAGGTCAGCAGTTCATACACAGACAGTCAAAAGTCAAAGAAAGTCAACTGTCAGTCAAAGCAGTGGATGGTGGTCATTCTTGTGGAATTTGGGCACCATGGTCAATAATCAAGAGTCCATACAACTTGAGACATCATTTGAAGTCAAGTCCTCAAGGAATTAGGGTTTGGAAGTCATCAGTCAATGCACAATCGGTCAGAAACCCTAAAAGTCAACTGTTGGTCAACTGTCTGTTTAATCAGTGATTGGATGATTGGAATTGGTTTGTGAGAGTTCATTCATGTCCAAATAGTCATCATACATCATGCCAAACACCATCATGGAAGAATTTGAAGCCAGATCAAAAAATTCCCAAAATGGAAACTGGGCCTGTAACTGAAACCTGCCATAAATGGAAAGTCTTGATCCTCAAAATTACATCTTGATACAAGCCTCAAATGAATTTTTTCCCAACATGAAAGTTGAAGATCTTGTTCTCCCATTTCCAAAAAGTCCTAGAACTCTCAATTCCCATGTGTGGTTGGCAAGTTATGATCGAATCGATTTCAGAAAATCTTGAACTTCAAAGGGCCATATCTCCCAAACCGTTTGGCCAATTTTGGTGGGGTTTTTTCCTACAAGTCACATTTAATCCCCTCTTTCCAAAAATATAAATTTCATGAGCCAAAACTTCACCAATCAAAATGGCATATTTTGACTTTCCTCATTTAAATGCAAGTTTGACCAAGAGTTGACTTTTTGATATAAACACTTTTTTCACATTTGGCCAATTGGAACAGCCCAAAAAAGTCATTTAAAAGGTGTTTGCAAGCTCAATTATGCAGTACATGAAGCCATTCTTTAACTTGTTTGAAATTTGGATGAAAGTACAAGTTCACCATACCACTCCATGCTATCCACCATACCATGATTTGTACTCACCAAAACAGAGTTTTTGGAGGCTATTCTCTGTCAATTGAACACATCTTAGCAACCTAAAATCTCAGAAAAGAAGCCATGCTTGCTCACTTGAATTTTGGGACAAAAGGACAAAAGCAACCACATCCATCCATACCTCCACGCTTTACTTTGTATTATGACAGCAGAAATGAAGTTGCAGCCATCAGAACCAACACACACATGCACAAATGTTCACTCTCTCACTTGGCATGGACCTCCACTAAAAACTGCAAGGTATTGTTTGAAATAGAAGCAACACTCAACAGCATATGGGAGGGGTGTACTTCCTGTCATGAAACAAGTAGTAGCAGGATGGCAGCATCACAAAAAAGAAACACTGGCCTTGCATTTTAAGAAAAGAACAACCATACCTCTAGGAACCAGATATCACATAGCAGGTTTTAGGGGATAAAAGATTTTTCTGTCATTTTGAAGGCAAGGGGCTGCATAACAGGAAAAACTTCATGCTGTAGAAAAGGATCTTTGGCCATTTGACCAAAAGGCTGGCAAAAAACTTCCAAAACAAAACCCTGCAGCATCCAAAAAAACCAACATAACCAATCAAAGCTGCCCTCACCTTATTTTTTTGATTTCCCATTTTCCTGTCAAAACATAACAAACCTTGCCTTTGCCTTACCACCAAAAAAGCAACTTCCAATAGCCATTGCCTTTAAACCAACCTTTTATTCATCTTCAAAAGACAACCTCTTCTTGCACTCCTTCAAGACCTATTCAAAAAAACACCAAATGACATAACCTAAGCCTTGCCAAAACCAAAAGGAGATGTCCAATAGCATGGCATAGCTTGAGAATAGCATATTAGACACCTTATTTTCCTGCATCAAAACCAGGAGAAAGAACCACACTGCAGCAAAAAGCAAAGGGCCTAACTAATCCTCAAACCTGCACTCACCCTTGGCTGTGGCATTTTCAAAAGACAGAAGCAGCAGTAGACCAAAGACCTTCACTTTTTGCAACCTCATCCTTGCTTGCTATTGGCCTTTCATCTTGGCTGTCATAACAAAAGAACAAAAAACCAAGTAACCCTGCCATGAAAAAACCAGTAGAATTTCACTGAAGCATTGGTACACACCCTTGGCATTTTCTTCTAAAAAACCTGACAAAAAAAACTCAAGAAGAACAAAAACCTGCCTTGCTAAACTCACAAAATCCAAGAGCTGCATTCAGTTTGTTTTTGCATTTTCTGTCCAAGCTCACAAGTAACCTGAGCCTGGCTTGGCAACATTTCCACCCTTTTCCTGTCATGAACCAGCAGCAGCCCCTGCATACAACTCATTCCCTCAAACTTGACCTGTGTGCATTTTTCTAAAAAAAACCAGTCCAAACTCCCATTGAACAAAACCAAGCCTTGCATTTGTTTTTTAACATTCATCCATCATTTTCCTGTCATGATGAACCCTGCTAGCTGCAAGAGTACAACACAACAGAACTCCACACCCTCAAACACTCACTTCTTGCATCTCTTCAAAACCTGCTCCAAAACTCCAAGGTGAGAATGCCTTGCCTTGCCACAAACCAACATAACACTGCAGCAGAAGATTTGATTCACCTTGCCCTCACCTTGCTTTTTCTGCCCAAACATAACAAACTGAGCTGGGCTTGACAGCATTTCCTTACCATTTTCTTAACACAAACCACAAACACTGGGCTATCTGCATTTAAAAGTCATGTCCAACCTGGCCTTGCAACCAACAAACACACGACCAACCATTTTTTGACTCATGCTAAAGACCTTGCTTTTGGCACATTTGCAAAGGCTGTCCACAAAGCAACTTAGAAACAGCATGCTGCACCATTTTCCTGTCATGTGGAAACCTTGCCTTGCCTTGTTCATCAACTTTTCACCATTTTGAAACCTTGCAACATCCAACAGCACAGGATAAAAAGACCACAGAACCAACATGGCCTTGCCACCAAAACCATACATCAGGACATGATGTCCTGCCACAGAAGTACCAGGCCAACCATAGAATTTTCATTCACTCCAAAAGAACCTTGCACTTGACCTTTGGCTATTGACATTTTAGTATTCCTTGTCCAAACTTCCAATAAACCTAAACCTGGCTTGACCCTACCCTCATCAATTCCTGTCATGAAAATGAACTAGCAGCATAAAACACCCTCCCAAAATCACACCTTGCAGCAAGAGCCAAAAGCCTAACTGACTTTACTTGGCATTTTCCACTTTTCTGCCCAAGCTTCCAAATAGCAAAAACCCTGCTTGGCCAATCAACAGCAACTTGGTTCACCACTTGGATGACATAACCTAACCAACAAACCTCAAACTCACCTCACTTGCATTTTGCCAAGAAAAATCTGTCATAGATCAACCATTCACCTTGCTTTGGCCAAACTCTAAAAACCTGTCCAAAACCTCAAAGTTGCCTGAGCCCTGCATTGCTTCTTCAAACCTTGCCTTGCAACAAAACCTAACCAACTTCACACACTCTCTTAAACCACCTTGCTGCTTTTGGCCATTTCCATTTTCTGTCTTCAAACCAAGCCTAGCCCTGCAATATGTTTTCATCATCCATACACAACACTTCCTGTCATGAAATTAGCAGCTTACCACAACCAACTTGACATCCTCAAGAAACCTAGCCTTGCCAATACAACACAGCAACACAAAGCAGCACACCCTTCCATCATGTTGAATGGACATTACACAAGCATTTGACAAAGAGCAACCTTCATCATACTTCAAGGCAAAGCTCTAGGGCAAAAGTTTCACTTCAAAATTATCAAAATACCAGCTGAATCTCTACTGCCCTTCAAATTTGGTAAATTTTCGACCTCTCTATTTTGTCAAACTGATGCATGCTTAATGTAGATCTTTTGATGCTGATTTCATGGATGGTTTTAGTTTTAAGATTGGTCAAGTAAGGGTTGAGATATTTTGAAATGAACATTGATGATCCAAACTTGTCTTACTCATTTCTCTTTGCCTAGCTCGAATTATTGAAAACCAATGTTAGGATGTTATTGTGTGTTGTTTGATGTTTACAATGGTGTAATCAATTGACATTTTTTGGGAGAAATTGAGAAATTCGATTTTGGTGATGAACATAAACCCTAGTTTCCCAATTTGCATTTTTCAGATTTTCTTTCCATTTCACGTGTGCATGGTTCTTCATTCTTCCAACAGCCAATGAAATTATTTCAAATTCTGGGCCAAAACGACTGTGTTTGGTTTAGTGGCTTCAAATATTACCAAAATGCCATTTTCTCAAATATTAATTCAATTAATTTCACATTCAAATCACCAATCTTGCAAAAATCATAAAAGCTTCAATTTTAATCCAAATTCAATGGGATTTTTTGTGTTGTGCTCATCATGATCTCTACTTTTTATCATTATTTTTCCAGAATTTTTGGATGAGTGGTTTTTTAATGGCCTTAGGGTTTGTGACATGTGACCAAATTTTGTACACTTTGCCAAATCAATTGTGAAATGATGAGAATGTATCCAATGGCTCCCAAATTTTTTGTGCTTAAACTAGATACATTCATGGTGATTTTGGTGTAGAGTTTGTGAATTTATCATTTGTGGTTTGTGAGATATGATTTTTTGAATTAGGGTGTGACAATTTGTGTCACACCATTGATGTCCAACTTCATGATTTTCATTGCCATGCTTCTTGACCTCCAAATGACTTGATTTTTTGCATGAGCTTACTCTTGTATGTCTAGTTGACTTGTGAATTTTCTTGGATTTAATTGAACTATTTTCCATTTGTTTGAGATTTTTCTCCCCTGCCTAGTCAAATGTTGACTTTGTGTGACACATGTTCCCATTTCATTTGTGAAATTCTCATACTTTATTAGATGGACATGAAATTTACATGAGATAACTAGACATCCTCATCTTTGCCATGATTTTAGTCCCATTCATTTATCATACACCATCCCTGATTTATGATTTTTCTAAGTTGATGCATGTTTGGTTGGCTTCATTGAGCATGTTCAAAATTTCCTTGACTTTCTGATTTTCATTGACTGCCTTCCACCTGTCCAAATGGGATGAAATTTGACATGATTACCATGCTATGTGTTAGGTTTGATCATGATTTATTTGATGATTTTTGGAAAATGTTTAGATTGCTTTTGAGCTAAGTCTTGCTGTTGACTTCTATGAGCTTCTGTTTGCCATGTTTTGACCTAAATGGTTCATGAAATGATGATGATGATTGATATGAGTGTGAACCCAATTGGTTGTGTTTCCTAGTGGTTTGAACATGATTTGGGATGCTTGCCCCTTGCTGTCTTGACTTTCTCATTCACTTTTTGACCCTAGGCTTGCCCTAGTGGTCCTGTTACTCACCTTTGAGTTTGTGATTTCAGGTTGACCATCAAATGGCCGTTGAGACCAATTCTTTTGACTGAGCTTGCTTGAATATTGTTGTCTAACCTCTTTGTTTTGTAGGTGGCTTGGCTCACATGCCATAAGCCTTGTGCCTTGCACATCCTTGTGCCTCAAATGGACTGCTGATGTCTGTTTCTGTTTGTTTTGTTTGAAGTTGCATACTAACATCTGCTTGACTGTTTCAGGTGCTTTAGTTGCTTAGTTCCTTGTGAACTTTTTGCTTTGCTTTGCTTGTATAAGCAATTTGCATTGAGGTATGTCTCTTCTACTTCATGTAGTCTGGAAGACCTGGCCTGTTACTTGGCCAGGCAACTGTCTGAAGTCCTCCCTAAGAGGCAATGTTTGTGACTGTTTAATTTTGTCCTTGCATAGAGTCAAAGTCCTCCTAAGTGAAGAGGCAATTGGTGGAAGGTAGGGATATGCAATCTATCCCCCACTATCCAGTGTGTCATCTTCTTTGCTCACACCACTGTGTTGATGCATTGCAGATACAAACCCAAGATCTTGTACAATTGTACAGTTGAGTCAGTTTTAAATGTGTAGAAGGGTTCCCACTTTCTGAACCCACACATTCTTGTCTTGAGCTCTCCCAGGCCAGGGATAAGAGCTGTGAAGTCTTATCTTCACTCACCTTTCATCTGCTTCACCTTAGCCCCTCAATGGCAAGGTTAAGAGCACATTCACCCCATTCCAGAGGTTTGTTTGTTGAGGTTGATATGACCCCTTGACTAAAACCTAACCCTTGTTTGAGCCACTTGTTTGTGTATAGCGTGTGCTATCTGTGCTTGTAGGATTGTTTGACTTGCTTCCTGTGCAAGATAGGATTGTTTGACTTGCTTCCTGTGCAAGTTAGGATTAGTTTAGACTTGCTTCCTGTGCAAGTTAGGTTTTGCTTGGCTTGCTTCCTGTGCAAGTTAAGTGTGTGTGGCTTGCTTCCTGTGTGAGCCATGCTTAGGATAGGTTGGCCCTCGTGCCATTTAGCTAGAAACCTTAACTTAGGGTTGATTTTGCATGACAACATCTAGGCTCGAGTCGTAGTCTCCCTAGAGTTGTGTCTCCCTCTGTTATCTGGTTAGGCTAGAACCTTTGTCCCTGCGTAGGGGAACTACATCGCCCTGATCTTCATACCAGATGAAGTATGTAGGCAGGAGATTGAGCTGATCTCTCCGGGCGCCCTTTTTCTTTTTGTGTGTGTTGTCTGACCTTTGCTAGGCTCGAGTCCCTGACTCCTTAGCATTTGCTGCCTGTCTGTTTGTTTGTGTTTGACAGTTGTAGGCTGGGTCCCAGACTCCCTGTCTATCTGTTGTGTTGTTTGGTTCGGATGCTGATGTAAGCCCAGCTATTGGCATTCAGGCTCCACGTTTGCCTTCTTGTGTGTGTTTGGTTCGGATGCTGACATAAGTCCAGTGATTGGCAGTCGGGCTCCACGTTTGCCTTTGCTTGTGTCTTGTTTTGTTTGTGCGCGCGTTGGCCGAGCTACGAATGCTCTGATTCTTCTCTCGTCCGAGAAGATACGTATGCATAGGATGCGACATCCTAGCGAGCATGTGTTGTTTCCCCAATCCGAACTACTTCGACTCTGATGTCTATGCCTGATAGACTAAGTAGGCCCAGGATGCGACATCCTGCCGAGTCAGTTTCAGTCAGTTTCTTGTGTCTCTTTCAGCCAGTGTGTGTGAGTATTTGAGCAGTGTTTAGCAACCAATTTCCTTCCTTTTGTGCGTGGATCCCGTAGAGTACTACGGATGCGTAGGGGTGCTAATACCTTCCCTCCGCATAACCGACTCCCGAACCCATTCTCTTTGGTCGCGAGACCATGTTCTTTCCCAGGTTTACTCTGAGCGTTTCCTTTCCCTCTTTTGGGATAAATAACGCACGGTGGCGGCTCTGTTGTCCTTTCTTTTCCCGCCGGTTTTTCGCGCGATGCGACAGCTGGCGACTCTGCTGGGGACGTAGAGAAGTTGACCTGTGCTGGTCCGTCTTCCCTGAGCGAGTCTCTCCTAGCGCTCTCTAGGTTAGGGTTTTGGTTGCTTTGTGCTGTGTTCATTTATTGCATTCATTATTTACTGTTTGCATTCATTGTTTATTGTTTGCACTTATGTTTGCATTAATGTTTGCATTTATTCATCTGTTCACCTGGCTGGTTGTCTGTTTCTCTCTGTGTGGGGGGAAGAGTCAGTTGAGGTAAAAGGTCCAATACCCAGACCATGAGTGCAATCTAGGATACCTAGGAATAGAGTGATTCATGGGAAGCGGGTGGTATGGCGCCACTTAGCGGAACATTGATATCACGAGCAGTTCAGACCCTGGTGGGATGCTGTCGTTACATACTTCGGGTGTGTATATGATAGTATTCTGCGAAAGGTTATTTATGCTGCGTTTCTCTCAGCCTTACCCTGGCCTAGACTATACCCGTGAGTGGGGAAGGATTATTTCATTACAGGTACCGTTGGTGACTCGGTTCTGTTGGTGACTTGGTTCTGTTGGTGACTCTAGTTCGGACAACAGTTTTCGGTTGACTTTAAGTTGGATTTACGTTCTGATTTTGACTGAAGCTTCGACCTAGTAATCAGAGATTGCACAACCAGCCAGCCGTGTCTGCATCATGTGCATCATAGCATATTTATTTTTTTCAAAAGAAACGCATTGAAAAAAAAAATATAAAAAAAAAAAAAAACCAAAAAAAAAAGAAAAAAAAAGAGAAAAAAAAACTAATCTCTGCATGCATATCATTCCTCAGGTACATTCCCGAGCTTGTCTACTGATAGAGATGGCAACAGTTTCCCGAGTTGAAGCGGAAGACCTGTTCCTACAGTTTCCACCGTGAGCCGTTGACTCCGCTAGTTGAGTTGGGTAGCCTCGTGACAGACGATCGACTGAAGAGTTTTGTTGGGCGGTATGGAGATATCTTGACAGTATTGAAGACGGTAGTGGATCCAGTACCTCTGCAGACGCTTCTTCAGTTCTACGATCCAGAGCTCAGATGCTTCACTTTCCAAGATTACCAGTTAGCACCTACTCTCGAGGAGTATTCTATCCTGTTAGGTATCCCTATTCAGCATCAGACTCCCTTCTTGGACGTTCCAAAGGAGGTCGACTTCAGATTGATTGCCAGAGCTCTCCGGTTGAGTGTTGAGGAGGTCGGTAAGAATTGGAAACCCTGTGGGGAAGTTGTAGGTTTGCCTTTGAAGTTTCTGTTGAGGGTAGCCAGAGTTGAAGCAGAGAAGGGGAATTGGGAAGTTTTTCACGCACAGCTAGCTGCCATGATCTATGGGATAATCCTATTTCCCAGTATGCCAAACTTCATTGACCATGCTGCCATCAGCATTTTCATCCGAGGGAATCCAGTCCCAACTCTCTTAGCGGATACTTACTATGCCATCCACAGCAGGCATGGTAAAGGAGGAGCCATCAGGTGTTGCCTACCTCTTCTGTTCAAATGGTTCATGTCTCTTCTGCCAGCCAGTGGACCATTTGTGGATACCCAGAGCACTCTTAAGTGGACTCAGAGGGTCATGTCGCTTACTTCCTACGACATCAGGTGGCAGTCGTACCGGATGGATGTGAAGGATGTCATCATAAGTTGTGGTGAATTCCGGGGCGTGCCACTCATAGGGACCAAAGGTTGCATCAATTACAACCCAGTTCTTTCTCTTCGCCAGCTAGGGTTTGTTATGAGCGAAAGACCGCTCGAAGCAGAGATAGCTGAGAGTTTTTGTTTTGAGAAGAAGGATGACCCTGTTAGGTTGGAGCGGATAGGGAGAGCCTGGAGAGATGTGGGAGTGAAGGATGGATCCGTCTTGGGGAAGAAGTTTGCCGTTGCTATGCCCGATTACACTGATTGGGTCAAGAAGAGAGTGGAAACTTTGTTGTTACCCTATGATAGGATGGAGCCGTTGCAGGAGCAACCACCTTTGATCCTTGCTGATAGTGTGTCTGCTGAACACTATAAGCAAGCCCTAATGGAGAATCGCCGTTTGAGAGAGAAGGAGCAAGACGCTCAGATGGAGTTGTACAAAGCCAAAGCTGATAAGCTGCACTTGGCCCATCAACTCAGGGAAGTGCAAGGAGAAGATGCTAGCAGACTGAGAAGCAAGAAGAGATCCTATGAGGAGATGGAGAGTATGTTAGATGCAGAACACCGGGAGCGCTTGAGGCTGCAGAGGGTTGAGGCCAGTTATCAGAAGAAGATCAGAGACTTGGAGAAGCAACTCAGAGATAAAGACATCCAGTTGAAGAAGGAAGTAGACTTGAGACAGGCATCAGAGGACCACCTTGGAGGAGAAGTCTTGGAGCTGAGAAGACAGTTGAAGGAGAAGATTACCCCTCTACCAGAATGCTCAGAATGCTCGCTGTTGATAGACCAGTGCCATTACCTGAAGACCCTCATTCCAGAAGACCGTCTGTCTTAGTTTGTACCCTTGTTTGTATTTTGTTGAGAATCACCTCCAGGTTTGTTGGATGGGATTCATTTGCGTGTAAGCCATCTCTTGGATCTTTTTGTTGAGAATCACCTCCAGGCTTGTTGGATGGGATTCTTTTTCTTTGTACGTTGTTTATTCAGATATTCTGTTGACATTGGTTGTATGCCTTTTTACCCTTATGTATATATAAGGATGTCAGCATTTCCTTGTATCTGTTTGTTCTCTTATTGCTGCAGGTTGCCATCTTTTCAGGATGGGTCAGGCTCTTTGAATGTTTGAGAAATGAGCATATCATGTGCATCATACGCATCATTAGCATCATACTCATATCATTTTGCATAACAGGTGTTCTTGGTCGTGACTTCTCACTCTGGTTCCTGTTTTAGGCAGGATAGCTGATCAACGTCCGCACCGCTACTCAACAAGACTGAATCAACAGAGAAGTATGGATCAATTCCAAGCTGAGTTGGCTGAGATGAAGGCTAGCATGGCCCAGTTTATAAATATGATGCAAGGGGTTGCGCAAGGTCAAGAAGAACTTCGAGCTATGGTTCAACGACAAGAGGCTGCAAATCCACCGATCAACCATGCTCCGCCAGAGGGAGGCCCGGTCAATGATAACAATGTTGCTGCTGCTGTACCCGTCAACAGCTATGCTGTAGGTGATGAGTTAGGGGGTATTCGAATCAACGGTCAACCTATTGTTCCAGATGCCGCTAATGCCAGAGTAGTCCGTGCTCCGGCCCGTAATCCTGCTACGATTGTTGACAGACAAGAGGATATGTTCTCTCTGCTCAGTGAAGACGAAGACGTTCTGGGAAGGGTTAATGAGAGAGACCGCAAAGTTGAGGCTCTTGCTGAGAAGATCCGTGCTATGGAAAGTCAAAATTCTCTTGGTTTTGATGTTACTAATATGGGATTGGTTGAAGGTTTGAGAATCCCTCACAAGTTCAAAGCACCGTCCTTCGACAAATACAACGGTACTTCTTGCCCTCGCACCCATGTGCAGGCTTATTATCGAAAGATCTCTGCGTATACTGATGATGAAAAGATGTGGATGTATTTTTTCCAAGATAGTCTATCTGGGGCTTCTTTGGACTGGTACATGGAATTGAAGAGAGATTCGATCCGATGCTGGAGAGATCTGGGTGAGGCCTTCTTGAGGCAATACAAACACAACATGGACATGGCACCGAGCCGGACTCAGCTGCAGAGTCTTTGTCAGAAATCCAATGAAAGCTTCAAGGAGTATGCCCAGAGGTGGCGTGAACTGGCTGCTAGAGTTCAACCCCCTATGCTGGAGAGGGAGTTGACAGACATGTTTATCGGTACTCTTCAAGGTGTGTTTATGGACCGGATGGGGAGCTGCCCATTCGGTAGTTTTTCTGATGTTGTCATTTGTGGAGAGAGGACTGAGAGCTTGATCAAAACTGGGAAGATTCAAGATGCTGGTTCCTCTTCTTCTAGAAGCCGTTTGTTGGGGCACCTCGTCGAAGAGAGGGTGAAACTAATGCTGTTCAACACCGCAGAGATCAGAACAGAATTGAATACCATCAAGCTGCTGCAGTAACCATTCCGACACCTCAACCTCGTCAACAACAACAAAGAGTTCAACAACCGCAACAACATCAACAACAACAGCAACGTCCTTTCCAGCCTAGGCAGAAGTTACAGGCTGATAGAAATTTGATCCTCTGCCTATGTCTTACGCAGAGCTACTACCCGAACTACTCAGGTTGGGGATGATTGAGTTGCGTACAATGGCTCCGCCTACAGTATTGCCTCCTGGATACGACGCCAACGCCCGTTGTGACTTTCATTCTGGGGCACCAGGCCACCATACTGAGAAGTGTCGAGCTCTCCAGCACAAGGTTCAAGATTTGATCGATGCCAAGGCAATCAACTTCGCTCCAGTGCCTAACGTCGTAAACAACCCTATGCCTCAGCATGGTGGGCATAGAGTGAACAATATTGAAGGGAAAGAAGCTGAAGATCTGGTTGTTAATGTTGATGATGTTCAGACTTCTCTGCTAGTTGTGAAGGGCCGTCTGCTGAATGGGGGTGTCTACCCGGGCTGTGATGAAGATTGTTTGGGCTGTGCAGAATCTGAGAATGGTTGCGACCAGTTGAGGACCGGTATCCAGGGTATGATGGATGAAGGTTGTTTGCAATTCAGTAGGGCTGTAAAAGATCGTGGAACAGCGTCAACTATCACCATTTACTTTAAACCGTCTGAAGAACGTGGACAAGGGTCGTCAGTGCACCTGCAACAAATGGTACCCCAGTTACCATTCCCGTGCCTGTAACCATCAGTGTTCCAACTACTACGTTGCGTCTGGAAGAAGGGCTGTTGAGAATAGTAAAGCCGTGCCGTGGAAGTATGATAATGCTCACCGCAATTACAGAAGGGCTGAAAGTCAGACAAGACCAGTGAATCAAACTCCAGTGACAATTGGTTTACCGAATAGAGTTCCTGCAACTGTTGGTCCGGCTGTGGATAATGTAGGGGGTCCAGGAGGTTTTACCAGAAGCGGTCGTCTGTTCGCACCGCAGCCTTTGAGGGACAATAATGCTGAAGCTCTCGCCAAAGCAAAGGGTAAGCAAGCTGTGGTTGAGGAAGAGCCTGTTCAGAAAGAAGCGCCCGAGGGGTCATTTGAGAAAGACGTGGAGGAGTTTATGAAGATAATCAAGAAGAGTGACTACAAGATTGTAGACCAGTTGAATCAAACTCCGTCCAAGATTTCTATACTTTCACTGTTGATGTGCTCTGAGGCACACCGTAATGCCTTGCTGAAGATGTTGAATCTGGCTTACGTGCCTCAGGAGATTTCTGTCAATCAACTGGAGGGTGTGATGGCCAATGTGAGCACCAGGCATGGTGTAGGTTTCACCAACTTGGACTTACCGCCTGAAGGGCGAAACCATAACAAAGCCTTGCACATCACCATGGAGTGCAAGGGGGCAGTGTTGTCTCACGTATTGGTAGACACCGGGTCGTCGCTGAATGTGTTGCCTAAGCAGATTCTGAGGAAGATTGATGCGGAAGGGTTTGTGCTTAATCCCAGTGACCTGATCGTTCGTGCTTTCGACGGATCCAAACGTTCTGTGTGTGGGAAGTTACCTTGCCTGTGAAGATAGGTCCTGAGGTTTTGATATCATCTTCTATGTTATGGACATCCAGCCCGCCTATAGTTGTTTGTTGGGGCGTCCATGGATTCATGCAGCAGGGGCAGTCTCGTCGACTCTCCATCAAAAGCTCAAGTATGTCTGGAACGGTCAGATTGTGACTGTGTGCGGTGAAGAAGAGATTCTGGTGAGTCATCTATCCTCGTTCAAGTATGTTGAGGTGGATGGCGAGATCCACGAAACCTTATGCCAGGCGTTTGAGACTGTGGCTCTTGAGAAAGTGGCGTACGCTGAGCAGAGAAGCCAGGTGTTCAATTACTTCTTACAAGCAGGCTAAGGAGGTTGTTGATTCTGGCAAAGCTGAAGGCTGGGGCAAGATGGTGGATTTGCCGTTAAAGAAGACAAATTTGGTGTTGGTTATGAGCCTCTCCAAGCAGAGCAGAATGGTCAAGCGGGTCCGAGTACCTTTACCAGCGCTGGGCTGATGAATCATGGCGACGTCTCTGCAACCGGTAGTGAAGACTGTGACAGCGATTGTGATTTGGACAACTGGGTTCGCCCGTGTGCACCAGGGGGGTCTATCAACAACTGGACGGCTGAAGAAGTGGTTCAAGTTACTCTTCTGACAGAGTAATTTTCTGTTGTTTTGTCATTTTGCATGAAAATCCTACGTTCTGCCCAAGGCGTAGTGATTCATTTTTGTAGGGCCTCATCATGTTTTAATGATTATCATTAATGAAGGACATTTTTTGAACAAACTTTGTGATCCTTGTCTTTCTATTTTTGTTTTCATTTTTCTTTTTCAAAAACAATAAAATGGCAATGTTTTTTTTGTTTTTGTGACTTCTTGAACTCTTTTTCTAAAAACAAAGCATTAAACATGCAGAAGCGATCTTATGGCATTCACTATGAACAGTTCTGTTATGGCTCAGTATGATTTCGACAATCCCATCTACCAAGCTGAAGAGGAGAGTGAGGAAGACTGTGAACTCCCTGCAGAATTGGCCAGATTGCTGAAGCAGGAGGAAAGGGTCATCCAACCTCATCAGGAGGAGTTGGAGGTTGTTAATTTGGGTACTGAGGACGCCAAAAGAGAAATCAAGATTGGGGCTGCTTTAGAGGACTCTGTCAAGAGGAGGCTGATTGAGATGCTGAGAGAATATGTGGAGATTTTCGCCTGGTCATATCAAGATATGCCTGGTTTAGATACAGACATTGTAATGCACCGATTACCTCTTAGAGAAGGATGTCCTTCGGTCAAGCAGAAGCTTCGTAGAACGAGTCCTGACATGGCAACTAAGATCAAGGAAGAGGTTCAGAAGCAGTGGGATGCAGGTTTTTTGGCTGTTACCAGTTATCCGCCGTGGGTGGCCAACATTGTTCCTGTGCCGAAAAAGGATGGTAAAGTCAGAATGTGTGTCGATTACCGGGATTTGAATAGAGCGAGTCCGAAAGATGATTTCCCATTACCTCACATTGATGTATTGGTTGATAATACGGCTCAATCCTCGGTATTCTCTTTCATGGATGGTTTCTCCGGATATAATCAGATCAAGATGGCGCCAGAGGACATGGAAAAGACGACATTCATTACACCTTGGGGCACGTTCTGCTATAAGGTGATGCCATTTGGGCTGAAGAATGCTGGTGCTACCTATCAGAGGGCAATGACGACTCTCTTTCATGACATGATGCACAAAGAAATTGAAGTGTACGTAGATGATATGATTGCGAAGTCGCAGACAGAAGAGGAGCACCTGGTTAATTTGCAGAAGCTGTTTGACCGGTTGAGAAGTTCAAGCTGAGGTTGAATCCGAACAAGTGTACGTTTGGGTGAGATCAGGGAAGCTTTTAGGCTTCATTGTCAGTGAGAAAGGGATTGAGGTTGATCCAGCAAAAGTCAAAGCTATTCAAGAGATGCCTGAACCGAAAACGGAGAAGCAAGTCCGTGGGTTTTTAGGGAGGTTGAACTACATTGCAAGGTTCATATCTCATCTAACTGCTACATGTGAACCAATTTTCAAACTGCTTAGAAAGAATCAGGCGATCAAGTGGAATCATGATTGTCAGAAAGCTTTTGACAAGATTAAGGAGTATTTACAGAAACCTCCAATCCTTATACCTCCAGTTCCAGGGAGACCTCTGATAATGTACCTGTCAGTGACTGAGAACTCGATGGGGTGTGTATTGGGACAGCATGACGAGTCTGGTCGAAAAGAGCATGCCATATACTACCTTAGCAAAAAGTTTACCGACTGTGAAACAAGATATTCACTGCTCGAGAAAACTTGCTGTGCTTTGGCCTGGGCTGCTCGCCGACTAAGACAGTATATGTTGAACCATACTACTTTGTTGATTTCTAAGATGGATCCAGTGAAATACATCTTTGAGAAGCCAGCTCTCACCGGACGTGTTGCCCGTTGGCAGATGATTCTAACAGAATACGACATTCAGTACACGTCACAGAAGGCCATCAAGGGTAGTATTCTGTCAGATTACCTTGCCGAGCAACCGATTGAAGATTATCAGCCTATGATGTTTGAATTCCCTGATGAAGACATCATGTATCTCAAGATGAAAGATTGCGAAGAGCCTCTTGTCGAGGAAGGACCGGACCCGGATGACAAATGGACGCTGATGTTTGATGGGGCTGTGAATATGAACGGTAACGGTGTTGGGGTAGTATTGATCAATCCCAAAGGTGCTCATATACCTTTTTCTGCCAGATTGACGTTTGACGTCACCAACAACGAAGCTGAGTATGAGGCTTGTATCATGGGGATAGAAGAAGCCATTGATCTGAGGATCAAAACTCTTGATATATTTGGAGATTCCGCTCTAGTGGTCAATCAAGTCAATGGAGATTGGAATACGAATCAGCCGCATTTGATTCCGTATAGAGATTATACCAGAAGAATACTGACGTTCTTCAAGAAGGTGAAGTTGTATCATGTCCCCCGGGATGAGAATCAAATGGCTGATGCCTTGGCTACTTTGTCGTCTATGATCAAAGTTCATTGGTGGAATCATGTGCCACATGTTGCGGTGAATCGACTCGAGAGGCCTGCGTATGTGTTTGCAGCCGAGTCTGTTGTGATTGATGAGAAGCCGTGGTATTATGACATCAAGAATTTCCTCAAGACTCAGGAGTATCCTGAAGGTGCGTCGAAGAATGACAAGAAAACCCTGAGGAGGCTAGCTGGAAGCTTCTATTTGAATCAGGATGATGTGTTGTATAAGAGAAACTTTGACATGGTCTTGCTCAGATGCGTGGACAGACCCGAGGCGGACATGTTAATGCAGGAAGTTCATGAAGGTTCCTTCGGTACTCATGCCGGCGGACATGCAATGGCTAAGAAATTGTTGAGAGCGGGTTATTACTGGATGACTATGGAATCCGATTGTTTCAAGTATGCTCGGAAGTGCCATAAGTGTCAAATCTATGCTGATAAGGTGCATGTACCACCAAGCCCTCTGAATATCATGAATTCGCCTTGGCCGTTTGCCATGTGGGGCATTGATATGATTGGGAAGATTGAGCCTACTGCTTCGAATGGACATCGCTTCATCTTGGTTGCGATCGATTACTTCACCCAATGGGTGGAAGCAGCTTCCTATGCTAACGTTACCAAACAAGTGGTTACCCGGTTCATCAAGAAAGAAATCATATGTCGTTATGGAGTTCCTGAGAGAATCATCACTGACAATGGTTCGAATCTCAACAACAAGATGATGAAAGAGCTTTGTAAAGATTTCAAGATTGAACATCACAATTCTTCTCCTTACAGACCGAAGATGAATGGTGCTGTAGAAGCGGCAAACAAGAATATCAAGAAGATTGTGCAGAAGATGGTCGTTACGTACAAGGATTGGCATGAGATGCTGCCTTTCGCTTTGCATGGGTACCGTACCTCAGTACGTACGTCGACCGGGGCAACCCCTTACTCCCTTGTGTATGGTATGGAAGCTGTCCTACCTGTTGAAGTGGAGATTCCTTCTCTGAGAGTTTTATTGGATGTCAAGCTGGACGAAGCCGAGTGGATTCGAACAAGGTTTAACGAGTTGAGCCTTATCGAGGAGAGACGGTTAGCAGCTGTATGTCATGGACAGTTGTATCAGCGAAGGATGAAGCGAGCCTTTGATCAGAAAGTGCGTCCTCGAAGCTATCAGATCGGTGATCTAGTTTTGAAGAGGATCCTCCCTCCCGGTGCAGATAACAGGGGCAAGTGGACTCCTAATTATGAAGGTCCGTATGTTGTGAAGAAGGTCTTCTCCGGTGGAGCCTTGATGCTTACAACTATGGATGGTGAAGATTTTCCGTCTCCTGTCAACTCAGATGTAGTCAAAAAATACTTCGCATAAATTGACCCGCTGGACAAAAAGAATAAAAAGTCCAGGCAAAAAAGGGCATCCCGGCGAACCAAAAAACAGAAAGAAAAGGTTCGGGCAAAAGTTAGGGATAAAAAAAAAATGTGTACACCCGGTAAGTCGAAAACCCGCAAGGGCGGCTTAGGCAAAAATGGGTATCCCGGTGGATTGAAAACCCAAAAGGGCGATCCAGGCAAAAATTAGGGATTAAAGCGAAGACTACAGTCTGAGTTATCTGTACTTCATCAAGCTTTGTCGTCTGCCATCTCGAAAGATGTGATCTGTCCAGTCATTCTTCTCAGAAAGCAAGGAGTTGGGAGGAAAACTGATGATCTGTGAGTTATAACAGAATTGGGAAAAAGTGGATGCCGTGTTCACATTGCCATTAGGATAGATTTTTCCTTTTGTGCGCAATTACCTCTTTCTAGGAATTGCTTCCCAATGTATTTGCCTCTTCAGGCACATTTTCAATCAATAAAAGTCGTTATTCAGATAAATAGCTCTTGTTTTTATTTTTACTGTTTTGTTTGCAAAATGTCCGAATTTTTGATAAGCATTGCATATAAGAACATGAAGGCTACACAATAATTTGCAGAAAGATGAAACATTTGAAAATCAT
The DNA here is from genome assembly GCF_024323335.1 of Lathyrus oleraceus. Classification (NCBI taxonomy): domain Eukaryota; kingdom Viridiplantae; phylum Streptophyta; class Magnoliopsida; order Fabales; family Fabaceae; genus Lathyrus; species Lathyrus oleraceus. Next base: position 163,946,215 of record NC_066583.1, read on the forward strand.
TTTGAATGTTGAGGACACTTGAGCGTATCTTGTCCATGTATCCCCTGGGGGCATTTTGTTGTGCTGTTTTTTTTTCAGGTTGGCATCTGTGAGGACGTTTCCTCAACAGATATTTTCCCCAAGCAAGTTTGGAAGCTATCAGAGCTATGTTCCCCTGCGAAGACGTCTGTGGATAGTGCCCTCTATTCCCCAACAGATCTAAGGATTGCCTATCCCCAGCAGGCCTGTATTTGCCGATTTCCTCCCCGAGTGAGGCAGGTTCATTGAAAGTTATCTCCAGCATTTATCCTACCTGTGGACTGAAGGATATCCCCGGCGGAGTTTACCCTTCCCAGCAGCAGTACTGTTCTTCAAACATGAGTGTGAAGTCACTTTACCATTCCTCAAGCAGAGTTCCCCGCAGAGTATCTCCCAAGAGGAGTCTCCCCACAGAGTTGGAGTATCTGATCATTTCGGCTCCCTAGCCAGGGTTCATTTGCATTTTGCATGTAGTAATCATTGCATCCTCAAATTGCGTAGCATTCCCATTCAATATGGAGCATTACGCCATAGAAAAATTCAAACATATGCATTCATTTGTTAACCTCATCAGACTGTATCCCCGACAGAGGCGGATCATTTTTGTTCAACATCAGCACCAAGACTGCTACAGTTGCTCTTGACAGCATTCAGAATTGATTATCCCCACAGAGGTTTATTTCCTCACCCGATGGTGACAGAAAGTTTGTTTCTCCTCAGTGAGACCCCCAGCAAGTGGTCAACCTTGCCTTGACATATCTCAGATGTCGTTCTTGTGATACCAATAAGTGTCATGCTAGCGCCCGCGTGTGTTTCTTTGTTTGGTGTCGGTAAACACCATTGTTTCGGTGTCTGTAAACATCGGATATTTTATCCAGTCATCAGTAAATGTCTGGTTATCATTTTTGGTGTCGGTAAACACCGTTGTTTCGGTGTCTGTAAACATCGAGTTTCTCTCCAGTCATCAGTAAATGTCTGGTCATCATTTTTGGTGTCGGTAAACACCATTGTTTCGGTGTCTGTAAACATCGAGTATTTTATCCAGTCATCAGTAAATGTCTGGTCATTTTTTTTGGTGTCGGTAAACACCATTGTTTCGGTGTCCGTAAACATCGAGTCTTTCCTCAGCCATCGGTAAATGTCTGATAATTCCCCACTAGAAATCCCCAGTAGAGTCATCTGTAAATGTCCTACCCGGTTTCCTGTTGCAAATATTTGTATCTCCCCAATAAATTTCTCAATCCCAGTCATCGGTAAATGTCTGGTCATTTCTTTTGATGTCGGTAAACATCATCTTTCGATGTCGGTAAACATCGAGTCTCATCCCAGTCATCGGTAAATGTCTGGTCAGTAAAATCAAAATCCCCAGAAGTCGTCGGTAAACGTCTTGTCTGATTCCCCAAGTGGAGATGCCATCGGTAAATGGCCCAGTTACCTTCGATATCGGTAAATGTCGAATTCCCAGTTGCAGAAGCCATCGGTAAATGGTCTTGCTAAGTTTGACATTGGTAAATGTCAAATTTCTTTGAAGCCATCATCGGTAAATGGTTTTGCTTTTCAGAAATCTGTTTCCCAGCAGCCATCGGTAAATGGTCTGGCTGAAGTTGATATCGGTAAATATCAAGTTCTAACCATCGGTAAATGGTTTTGCTTTTCAGAAGTTTATTTCCCAGCCGCCATCGGTAAATGGCCGTGCTGAAGTTGATATCGGTAAATATCAAGTTCTAACCATCGGTAAATGGTTTTGCTTTTCAGAAGTTTATTTCCCAGCAGCCATCGGTAAATGGTCTGGCTGAAGTTGATATCGGTAAATATCAAGGTCCCAGTTTTAACCATCGGTAAATGGTTTTGCTTTTCAGAAATTTGTTTTCCCCAGCCGCCATCGGTAAATGGTCGCGTTGAAGTTGATATCAGTAAATATCAAGTTTCCAGTTCTCCAACCATCGGTAAATGGTTTTGCTTTTCTGAAGTTGTCATGCAGTTTGTCATCGGTAAATGACGTGGTTCTTTTGCATCATATCCAGTACTGTGCAAATTCTACGGTTCTTTGGTATTCAATCCCTGTTTACCCTGAAAGTCTGACAGCCGTTGCTCTCATCCATTCGGGTTCCCAGCTGATTGAATAGGGGCAGCTGTAGCACCTCAAATTTGCACCTATCATCATGCATACATTTTCATATTAGGTCATAGCATGTCATGGTTCATTACATAGCATTGCATTGTTTCTTTTGCCTCAAGAGCAAGCAATCAAGAATTAGGTCAAACTAATCTCCTGATCAGTCAACCAAGCAAGCAAAGGAATTTCTCATTGAACCAAGGCCTTGGGGTTTGTGCAACAAGTTCACATGACTAGAGGGTTCATTTGAGGTGTTAAAGTCAAGGGTTGAAGACTCAGAGGTCAGCAGTTCATACACAGACAGTCAAAAGTCAAAGAAAGTCAACTGTCAGTCAAAGCAGTGGATGGTGGTCATTCTTGTGGAATTTGGGCACCATGGTCAATAATCAAGAGTCCATACAACTTGAGACATCATTTGAAGTCAAGTCCTCAAGGAATTAGGGTTTGGAAGTCATCAGTCAATGCACAATCGGTCAGAAACCCTAAAAGTCAACTGTTGGTCAACTGTCTGTTTAATCAGTGATTGGATGATTGGAATTGGTTTGTGAGAGTTCATTCATGTCCAAATAGTCATCATACATCATGCCAAACACCATCATGGAAGAATTTGAAGCCAGATCAAAAATTCCCAAAATGGAAACTGGGCCTGTAACTGAAACCTGCCATAAATGGAAAGTCTTGATCCTCAAAATTACATCTTGATACAAGCCTCAAATGAATTTTTTCCCAACATGAAAGTTGAAGATCTTGTTCTCCCATTTCCAAAAAGTCCTAGAACTCTCAATTCCCATGTGTGGTTGGCAAGTTATGATCGAATCGATTTCAGAAAATCTTGAACTTCAAAGGGCCATATCTCCCAAACCGTTTGGCCAATTTTGGTGGGGTTTTTTCCTACAAGTCACATTTAATCCCCTCTTTCCAAAAATATAAATTTCATGAGCCAAAACTTCACCAATCAAAATGGCATATTTTGACTTTCCTCATTTAAATGCAAGTTTGACCAAGAGTTGACTTTTTGATATAAACACTTTTTTCACATTTGGCCAATTGGAACAGCCCAAAAAAGTCATTTAAAAGGTGTTTGCAAGCTCAATTATGCAGTACATGAAGCCATTCTTTAACTTGTTTGAAATTTGGATGAAAGTACAAGTTCACCATACCACTCCATGCTATCCACCATACCATGATTTGTACTCACCAAAACAGAGTTTTTGGAGGCTATTCTCTGTCAATTGAACACATCTTAGCAACCTAAAATCTCAGAAAAGAAGCCATGCTTGCTCACTTGAATTTTGGGACAAAAGGACAAAAGCAACCACATCCATCCATACCTCCACGCTTTACTTTGTATTATGACAGCAGAAATGAAGTTGCAGCCATCAGAACCAACACACACATGCACAAATGTTCACTCTCTCACTTGGCATGGACCTCCACTAAAAACTGCAAGGTATTGTTTGAAATAGAAGCAACACTCAACAGCATATGGGAGGGGTGTACTTCCTGTCATGAAACAAGTAGTAGCAGGATGGCAGCATCACAAAAAAGAAACACTGGCCTTGCATTTTAAGAAAAGAACAACCATACCTCTAGGAACCAGATATCACATAGCAGGTTTTAGGGGATAAAAGATTTTTCTGTCATTTTGAAGGCAAGGGGCTGCATAACAGGAAAAACTTCATGCTGTAGAAAAGGATCTTTGGCCATTTGACCAAAAGGCTGGCAAAAAACTTCCAAAACAAAACCCTGCAGCATCCAACAAAACCAACATAACCAATCAAAGCTGCCCTCACCTTATTTTTTTTGATTTCCCATTTTCCTGTCAAAACATAACAAACCTTGCCTTTGCCTTACCACCAAAAAAGCAACTTCCAATAGCCATTGCCTTTAAACCAACCTTTTATTCATCTTCAAAAGACAACCTCTTCTTGCACTCCTTCAAGACCTATTCAAAAAAACACCAAATGACATAACCTAAGCCTTGCCAAAACCAAAAGGAGATGTCCAATAGCATGGCATAGCTTGAGAATAGCATATTAGACACCTTATTTTCCTGCATCAAAACCAGGAGAAAGAACCACACTGCAGCAAAAAGCAAAGGGCCTAACTAATCCTCAAACCTGCACTCACCCTTGGCTGTGGCATTTTCAAAAGACAGAAGCAGCAGTAGACCAAAGACCTTCACTTTTTGCAACCTCATCCTTGCTTGCTATTGGCCTTTCATCTTGGCTGTCATAACAAAAGAACAAAAAACCAAGTAACCCTGCCATGAAAAAACCAGTAGAATTTCACTGAAGCATTGGTACACACCCTTGGCATTTTCTTCTAAAAAACCTGACAAAAAAACTCAAGAAGAACAAAAACCTGCCTTGCTAAACTCACAAAATCCAAGAGCTGCATTCAGTTTGTTTTTGCATTTTCTGTCCAAGCTCACAAGTAACCTGAGCCTGGCTTGGCAACATTTCCACCCTTTTCCTGTCATGAACCAGCAGCAGCCCCTGCATACAACTCATTCCCTCAAACTTGACCTGTGTGCATTTTTCTAAAAAAAACCAGTCCAAACTCCCATTGAACAAAACCAAGCCTTGCATTTGTTTTTTAACATTCATCCATCATTTTCCTGTCATGATGAACCCTGCTAGCTGCAAGAGTACAACACAACAGAACTCCACACCCTCAAACACTCACTTCTTGCATCTCTTCAAAACCTGCTCCAAAACTCCAAGGTGAGAATGCCTTGCCTTGCCACAAACCAACATAACACTGCAGCAGAAGATTTGATTCACCTTGCCCTCACCTTGCTTTTTCTGCCCAAACATAACAAACTGAGCTGGGCTTGACAGCATTTCCTTACCATTTTCTTAACACAAACCACAAACACTGGGCTATCTGCATTTAAAAGTCATGTCCAACCTGGCCTTGCAACCAACAAACACACGACCAACCATTTTTTGACTCATGCTAAAGACCTTGCTTTTGGCACATTTGCAAAGGCTGTCCACAAAGCAACTTAGAAACAGCATGCTGCACCATTTTCCTGTCATGTGGAAACCTTGCCTTGCCTTGTTCATCAACTTTTCACCATTTTGAAACCTTGCAACATCCAACAGCACAGGATAAAAAGACCACAGAACCAACATGGCCTTGCCACCAAAACCATACATCAGGACATGATGTCCTGCCACAGAAGTACCAGGCCAACCATAGAATTTTCATTCACTCCAAAAGAACCTTGCACTTGACCTTTGGCTATTGACATTTTAGTATTCCTTGTCCAAACTTCCAATAAACCTAAACCTGGCTTGACCCTACCCTCATCAATTCCTGTCATGAAAATGAACTAGCAGCATAAAACACCCTCCCAAAATCACACCTTGCAGCAAGAGCCAAAAGCCTAACTGACTTTACTTGGCATTTTCCACTTTTCTGCCCAAGCTTCCAAATAGCAAAAACCCTGCTTGGCCAATCAACAGCAACTTGGTTCACCACTTGGATGACATAACCTAACCAACAAACCTCAAACTCACCTCACTTGCATTTTGCCAAGAAAAATCTGTCATAGATCAACCATTCACCTTGCTTTGGCCAAACTCTAAAAACCTGTCCAAAACCTCAAAGTTGCCTGAGCCCTGCATTGCTTCTTCAAACCTTGCCTTGCAACAAAACCTAACCAACTTCACACACTCTCTTAAACCACCTTGCTGCTTTTGGCCATTTCCATTTTCTGTCTTCAAACCAAGCCTAGCCCTGCAATATGTTTTCATCATCCATACACAACACTTCCTGTCATGAAATTAGCAGCTTACCACAACCAACTTGACATCCTCAAGAAACCTAGCCTTGCCAATACAACACAGCAACACAAAGCAGCACACCCTTCCATCATGTTGAATGGACATTACACAAGCATTTGACAAAGAGCAACCTTCATCATACTTCAAGGCAAAGCTCTAGGGCAAAAGTTTCACTTCAAAATTATCAAAATACCAGCTGAATCTCTACTGCCCTTCAAATTTGGTAAATTTTCGACCTCTCTATTTTGTCAAACTGATGCATGCTTAATGTAGATCTTTTGATGCTGATTTCATGGATGGTTTTAGTTTTAAGATTGGTCAAGTAAGGGTTGAGATATTTTGAAATGAACATTGATGATCCAAACTTGTCTTACTCATTTCTCTTTGCCTAGCTCGAATTATTGAAAACCAATGTTAGGATGTTATTGTGTGTTGTTTGATGTTTACAATGGTGTAATCAATTGACATTTTTTGGGAGAAATTGAGAAATTCGATTTTGGTGATGAACATAAACCCTAGTTTCCCAATTTGCATTTTTCAGATTTTCTTTCCATTTCACATGTGCATGGTTCTTCATTCTTCCAACAGCCAATGAAATTATTTCAAATTCTGGGCCAAAACGACTGTGTTTGGTTTAGTCGCTTCAAATATTACCAAAATGCCATTTTCTCAAATATTAATTCAATTAATTTCACATTCAAATCACCAATCTTGCAAAAATCATAAAAGCTTCAATTTTAATCCAAATTCAATGGGATTTTTTGTGTTGTGCTCATCATGATCTCTACTTTTTTATCATTATTTTTCCAGAATTTTTGGATGAGTGGTTTTTAATTGGCCTTAGGGTTTGTGACATGTGACCAAATTTTGTACACTTTGCCAAATCAATTGTGAAATGATGAGAATGTATCCAATGGCTCCCAAATATTTTGTGCTTAAACTAGATACATTCATGGTGATTTTGGTGTAGAGTTTGTGAATTTATCATTTGTGGTTTGTGAGATATGATTTTTTGAATTAGGGTGTGACAATTTGTGTCACACCATTGATGTCCAACTTCATGATTTTCATTGCCATGCTTCTTGACCTCCAAATGACTTGATTTTTTGCATGAGCTTACTCTTGTATGTCTAGTTGACTTGTGAATTTTCTTGGATTTAATTGAACTATTTTCCATTTGTTTGAGATTTTTCTCCCCTGCCTAGTCAAATGTTGACTTTGTGTGACACATGTTCCCATTTCATTTGTGAAATTCTCATACTTTATTAGATGGACATGAAATTTTACATGAGATAACTAGACATCCTCATCTTTGCCATGATTTTAGTCCCATTCATTTATCATACACCATCCCTGATTTATGATTTTTCTAAGTTGATGCATGTTTGGTTGGCTTCATTGAGCATGTTCAAAATTGCCTTGACTTTCTGATTTTCATTGACTGCCTTCCACCTGTCCAAATGGGATGAAATTTGACATGATTACCATGCTATGTGTTAGGTTTGATCATGATTTATTTGATGATTTTTGGAAAATGTTTAGATTGCTTTTGAGCTAAGTCTTGCTGTTGACTTCTATGAGCTTCTGTTTGCCATGTTTTGACCTAAATGGTTCATGAAATGATGATGATGATTGATATGAGTGTGAACCCAATTGGTTGTGTTTCCTAGTGGTTTGAACATGATTTGGGATGCTTGCCCCTTGCTGTCTTGACTTTCTCATTCACTTTTTGACCCTAGGCTTGCCCTAGTGGTCCTGTTACTCACCTTTGAGTTTGTGATTTCAGGTTGACCATCAAATGGCCGTTGAGACCAATTCTTTTGACTGAGCTTGCTTGAATATTGTTGTCTAACCTCTTTGTTTTGTAGGTGGCTTGGCTCACATGCCATAAGCCTTGTGCCTTGCACATCCTTGTGCCTCTAATGGACTGCTGATGTCTGTTTCTGTTTGTTTTGTTTGAAGTTGCATACTAACATCTGCTTGACTGTTTCAGGTGCTTTAGTTGCTTAGTTCCTTGTGAACTTTTTGCTTTGCTTTGCTTGTATAAGCAATTTGCATTGAGGTATGTCTCTTCTACTTCATGTAGTCTGGAAGACCTGGCCTGTTACTTGGCCAGGCAACTGTCTGAAGTCCTCCCTAAGAGGCAATGTTTGTGACTGTTTAATTTTGTCCTTGCATAGAGTCAAAGTCCTCCTAAGTGAAGAGGCAATTGGTGGAAGGTAGGGATATGCAATCTATCCCCCACTATCCAGTGTGTCATCTTCTTTGCTCACACCACTGTGTTGATGCATTGCAGATACAAACCCAAGATCTTGTACAATTGTACAGTTGAGTCAGTTTTAAATGTGTAGAAGGGTTCCCACTTTCTGAACCCACACATTCTTGTCTTGAGCTCTCCCAGGCCAGGGATAAGAGCTGTGAAGTCTTATCTTCACTCACCTTTCATCTGCTTCACCTTAGCCCTTCAATGGCAAGGTTAAGAGCACATTCACCCCATTCCAGAGGTTTGTTTGTTGAGGTTGATATGACCCCTTGACTAAAACCTAACCCTTGTTTGAGCCACTTGTTTGTGTATAGCGTGTGCTATCTGTGCTTGTAGGATTGTTTGACTTGCTTCCTGTGCAAGATAGGATTGTTTGACTTGCTTCCTGTGCAAGTTAGGATTAGTTTAGACTTGCTTCCTGTGCAAGTTAGGTTTTGCTTGGCTTGCTTCCTGTGCAAGTTAAGTGTGTGTGGCTTGCTTCCTGTGTGAGCCATGCTTAGGATAGGTTGGCCCTCGTGCCATTTAGCTAGAAACCTTAACTTAGGGTTGATTTTGCATGACAACATCTAGGCTCGAGTCGTAGTCTCCCTAGAGTTGTGTCTCCCTCTGTTATCTGGTTAGGCTAGAACCTTTGTCCCTGCGTAGGGGAACTACATCGCCCTGATCTTCATACCAGATGAAGTATGTAGGCAGGAGATTGAGCTGATCTCTCCGGGCGCCCTTTTTCTTTTTGTGTGTGTTGTCTGACCTTTGCTAGGCTCGAGTCCCTGACTCCTTAGCATTTGCTGCCTGTCTGTTTGTTTGTGTTTGACAGTTGTAGGCTGGGTCCCAGACTCCCTGTCTATCTGTTGTGTTGTTTTGGTTCGGATGCTGATGTAAGCCCAGCTATTGGCATTCAGGCTCCACGTTTGCCTTCTTGTGTGTGTTTTGGTTCGGATGCTGACATAAGTCCAGTGATTGGCAGTCGGGCTCCACGTTTGCCTTTGCTTGTGTCTTGTTTTGTTTGTGCGCGCGTTGGCCGAGCTACGAATGCTCTGATTCTTCTCTCGTCCGAGAAGATACGTATGCATAGGATGCGACATCCTAGCGAGCATGTGTTGTTTCCCCAATCCGAACTACTTCGACTCTGATGTCTATGCCTGATAGACTAAGTAGGCCCAGGATGCGACATCCTGCCGAGTCAGTTTCAGTCAGTTTCTTGTGTCTCTTTCAGCCAGTGTGTGTGAGTATTTGAGCAGTGTTTAGCAACCAATTTCCTTCCTTTTGTGCGTGGATCCCGTAGAGTACTACGGATGCGTAGGGGTGCTAATACCTTCCCTCCGCATAACCGACTCCCGAACCCATTCTCTTTGGTCGCGAGACCATGTTCTTTCCCAGGTTTACTCTGAGCGTTTCCTTTCCCTCTTTTGGGATAAATAACGCACGGTGGCGGCTCTGTTGTCCTTTCTTTTCCCGCCGGTTTTTCGCGCGATGCGACACCAGGATACTGGCATAGTCTTCCATCAAAGGTCCCAACAAGTAATCCGGGAAAACAAAGCATCTCAAACCAGGGTCATAAAACTGGAGAAGAGTGTGGATGGCACTCCTATCTGTATCTGTAAGCCTGAAAACCACCTTCAGAATACCACCATAAGTCTCACGGAACATCCCCACATGGTCAGGTGTAATCAATGTTATCATATCCTTCAACACATCAATCTCTGGATTGAAGAAACTGTAGACGACGTCATCTTTCAAGCCGATCCTCATATCCGGAACAAGGATGTCTCTCAACCAGGATCTCAATCGAGAATGTCCCCTGCAATGGATAAACATGAGTTAGATGCAGATAAATGCAAAATGTAAATGATGCTGATGTATGAATGCAATGCACTGTGCCATCCTCCAAGTCATCTGAACATCTGTGCTGAAGACCCGGTCTCTGAACTGATCACAACCATCTGAGGAACCGAGTAACCATAAATCCGACTTTGGAGCTCCGAAATAAACGGAACCGAAGGATATATCACCATCATCACTGGAAAGCCACTGATCTGATAGCAACAAAATCATCTGTACCAACCCAGGGAATCCTGAAATAAACGGATCCCCACTGCTAAATACCACAGACAGAACTCCGGCGTCTCGGAAATAAATATCCATAAATCCAACTCATAAATAGGACTCTGATCAATAACTGAACCATTAGTCACCATCAAAGTCACCATCAGAACATGCATCTGTAGGAATCAAACCTCCCCTCACAGGTGAATTCTATCAAGGTCATCCTAAGGCGGATAATGGTCTCGACAATCGGACAAGATACGCAACGGGTTTGCCCTTTCGGGTGTGCCGTTGCAGCTCTCATAAGATCATCTAAACCAAAGATCCGGGAAAGATCGGTCACCAAAGTCAACAGCTCTAAAGAGATAACCCAACCAAAGTGGAATACTCCACCCGGAAGAGCTCACTCAGAAGAACCTCGTCCGGCTTGTGGTATGTCACATCGCAACAACATGCTGATCCAACATGTGAGGAAACGTGAGACCACACTAATCCTAGGTGTATACTCGGGCCTAGGTTTTAGCCCCACTCAGAACACCCACCCCAAATCAGAGGAACCAAACCTGTCCAGAATCAGCACAGTGATAATATGATGCATGCAAACATATATGCAAATATATATACACAATATAATCATAAATGCCATAAATAGAGCAGTAAAAGCAACCAAAACTATCCTAGAGAGCGCTAGGATTGACTCGCTTAGGGAAGATGGACCAGCAAGAGGTCAACTTCTTTAATCCCCAGCAGATCGCCAGCTGTCGCATTCGCGAAAAACAACCGGCGGGAAAAGACACAGAGCCGCCACCGTGTGTTATTTATCCCAAAGGAGGGAAAGGAAACGCTCGAAGTAAACCTGAGAAAGGGAAAGGAATGGTCTTACGACCAGAGATTGCAAGGTACGGGAGTCGGTTACGCAAGGGGAAGGTATTAGCACCCCTCACGTCCGCTGTACTCGACGGGATCCACGCTCAAAAGAATAGGAAAAGGTTGCTAATAAACTGCTCAAAGAATGCACACACTGGAATAATAAAACAGGCGGAAGCAGATGGAGGAAGGTGACTCGGCAGGATGTCGCATCCTGGTCCTACGTAGTTTGTCAGAAACAAACATCAGAGTCAACGTAGTTCGGGAAATGGGAAACATGCTCGCTAGGACATCGCATCCTATGCCTACGTATCTTCTCTAACCAGAGAAAGAATCAGAACACTCGTAGTTCGGCTAACGCACGCCGAAACAAAACACTGAAAGGGGACGCTGAGACGTCAAACAAAACACACAAACGGAAACAGACTGCCAATCAATGGGCTTACGTCCAACTCCAAACAAACGAACACAAACAGGAAACTGAATGTCAATGGTTGGACTTACATCAGACTTCAAGCACACAACAAATAGGAAACGGAATGCCAATCGCTGGTCTTACATCCAACTCCTAACACACACAAAAAGGTTATCAAACAGACAAGCTAATAGGGAGTCTGGAACTCGAGCCTAATAGCTGTCAAGCAAACACACGCAAAAAAGGAAAGGTTGAACACACACAAAAAACAAAAGGGTGCCCGGAGAGATCTCGCACGATCTCATGCCTACGTATCTCATCTGGTATGAGAATCAGGGCGACGTAGTTCCCCTTAATAGGGGAGAAACTTTCTCCTAACCAGAGACCAAGAAATAACAAACTAAAAGGGAGACTGACTCGAGCCTAATAGTTGTCATGCAATCCACAATAGTCCTAGGTTGAGGTATCTAAACAGAACCTAACTCGCACAGGCAGCAAGTCAATTCAAACAGCAAACAAACACCAATGTACAGGCATCACACGCTATATGCAAACAAGGAGGCTCATACAACATGGTTGGGCTTTAGTCAAGGGGTCATATCAACCTCGACAAACAAGCCGATACTGTAGGGTGTCAACAAGGCTCTTAACCACTGACATTGACCGTCAGGGTGAGCAGATGAAAAGGTAATGAGGATTGGACCTCATAGCTCTTAACCTTGGCCAGGGTGAGCATAAATCAAAGAAGGTGTGGGGTTCAGAATGAGGAACCCTACTCCACTGGACTGACACTGTACAAGATCAGGGGGACATGTCCAAGAGCATCAGCACGTAGTGCGAGCATAATGGACGACCCAACGATTAACAGGGGATTGATTGCTAATCCCTTCTATCTGTCAATTGCCTCTTCACTTAGGAGGACTTGAAGTACATGGCACAAAAGTAAACAAACACAGTCATTGCCTCTTAAGGAGGACTTCAGCCAAATGCCTGCCAAAAGAAACGACAGGGCTTCCAGACTACATGGAGTTAGAGGATGGTTACCTAGGTAGTATGCCAACCACAAGCAAAGCAAAGCTCAAGCAATGAGCTAAAGCGACTAAAGTACCTGTAAGAAAGTCAAACAAGTCAATATTCACATTCAGACAAATCCAACAAACAGTCAACAGTGTTACAACCAATATGCACACAAGGCAAGTCAACAACTTAATAACTCAAGTGAGTTCATCACCAAGGAACCTACAACACAACAAAGGTCAGTGGATAAAGCAAATTTGCATCTCAAGTCATGATATTGCATCAACCACTAGTGCTAATAGCTTGAACCTGAAATACAAAGCTCAAAAGATGAGTACAAACCACTAGTACCAAGACTAGGGTCAAAGGCAAAGCAAAAAGTCAAAACAGCAGCCAATATTCAACATGAAGCACATTTAATCAAGCAAGAACATGTCCTAAAAAGGACCAAACCTAAAGCATAAGGCAAGGTCATCACATGAGCAAGATATGGCAAAGGCAATTACAAAGCACACAATTGGACATCAAGAATAAAAATTCCATATTAAAACAGAAATGAATCAAACAATCATGAAAATTTTTATGTGCACACAACATGTTAAAAACAAGCATCATGCAAAAAATTAGAATCAACAGAGCTCAATTGACATGTCAATGAAAATGAACAAGTATGACATCAAAATGTGTGACACACATTGTCACACCATGCATCCATGTGTCTAAAACAGAGATGAAAAATGCTAAAAATACCAAACAAAGGCTCAAAAATCATGCATCATGTTAGGAACCAGCATATCAAATTTCATGGCAATTGGACAATGTATGAGCATTTCACAACCAATTGAAGCCAACATGTCAATATAACATCATGTGCAAACAAAAACCAACAAATAAAAATCCAGAAAGGCAAAAATCATGCAATTAGTATCAAAAAATACTAGACATCCAAACAAACATGTGAAAAAAAATTGCATTCTATTTGGATTAATTTGCTATTTGTTATGATTTTCTAAAGTTGATGAAAAAAATTGGAATAAAATGAAAATAATGTTGAAAATGATAATATGAATGGAAATTGTAAACTGCATCATGTGAGGATTGAACACAAGACCTTAAGGTCACAAAAGGCGCTGGCAATTAAACATGTCAAATGAAAATTCACAAAACCACACGCTGAGGATCGAACTGGGGAGTTGGAGGTCACATGAGCGCTTGGAAAAAACAAATTAGAAATGGCACGCCCAAGGATCGAACAGAGGCACGCTTGGTTGAAGACGCGCCTGGACAAAACGACGTCGTTTTGGTCTTTAAAACCCTAGGCGCACCAGACGGTGGCCAGTACTATTTATGGCGGTGGTTTCCACCGTCTTCCTCATGGAGACGGTGGCGCAACAGTAGCATGTATTTTTTGTTGTTGCAGAATTCAACATGTGATATACCATTGGAACCGTCTTTCTTCATAGAGCATGAATCTACCATTCACTAAGCCTAATTCTCAATGGATTGGACGAATCGAAGACAAACACATTTGCACATCAAACTTTAAATCAACACAACTTCATCAATATTCATCCATTTTTAATGAAATTTATATCAGAATTCTCAGTGATGAAAGATCTACAAGATCATGGCAATAGAATCAAGAATTATGAGGTTCGAATTTTCACCAACCTGAACTTGCAGTGACCAAAACAGTGTATTCAAGCCTCCAAAAGCTCCAATCCTTCTCCAGTATCCTTGCCTTGAAGCTTTGAATGAAAAGCAACACTCGAATCCTCTTGAATCTTGCTTAATTTGAACTTTCCATTGACATGCACATGCACTTGAACAGTTCCAAACCTTGCTCAATTTCCACGAAAAATGGATGAATCATGCTCCAAATGCCATGAGGATGAAGGATCTATGAAGAAATGGTGTGCTTGTGTGAAGAATTTTTGAATTTCAATGAGAGAGAATTTTGGAGGGAAAAGAAATTTCTAGATCTAGAAATGTGATTATGCCAAATTCTGTTAGGGTTTACTATTTATACCATGTACTAATCACCCTCAAATGATAATTAGGCAATGGTTAATGGAAGATTAGTGAGAAAGAGGTGCATGGAAAAATTAGCAAAAACACCCTTGCATGGTGAAAGCACACGTGAACAATGCCATGTGAGGGCTCAAATTCACTTAAAGTCCTCTCATGAACACAATGGCATTGGTATTTTTCATGTATGATCAATAGAATTCAAATTCTCCATTTTCCCTCCAAAATACACATGCATGGGAAAATGATCATATGATTTAATTTCATGCAACACAGTGATGGATTTGGAAAATATAGGTCATAAGAAGCATAATGCAAAAAGAGGGACTCAATTTGGAGCTTTGGATAAAAAGTTATGCCACTTTGAAGTTCCATGCATACTTCATGATCATTTGGCCATAACTTCCCAAACATTCATCATAAATTCATGATCTTGGACTTTTTGGAAATGGGAGAGAAAGATCTACAACTTTCATGTTCAACAAAAATTCATTTGAAGCTTCTTTGATGATGTAAAATCAAGTTGAATTTGGACCAAAATCTTTCCATTTTTGAAAACTTGAAATTACAGGTCACTTCCCATTTTTGGAAACTTTTGTCATGACCTCAAATTCTTCAATATATATGTTTGTAATGACAAATGAACCTCTTTTGAACATGAATGAGATGTTGAAACTCATTTCTCCACCTCATAGCCCTCAGTTGACTTTCTGTTGACTTTCTAGTTGACAGATGATCTAGAAATGCTCTAATCAGCTTGAGCCTCCACCTTTTGAGGAAATGGCTCAGAAATGAAATCCTAGCTCTTGTAAGCTCCTTGAGATAACCATATGATCTTCATCATCAACAAATACCTCATTTCCTTGAGAAACCCTGACTGAAAGAATGCAATTGATTAGGGTTGACCAGAGGTCAAAACCCTAATCCCAAGGAACCTGAGCATGAATTCTGAAACCTTTGATAAGGACATAACCATGGTGATGGTAACATATCCTTGCAAACAAGATAATGCTCAAAATCATTG
The DNA here is from genome assembly GCF_024323335.1 of Lathyrus oleraceus. Lineage (NCBI taxonomy): Eukaryota > Viridiplantae > Streptophyta > Magnoliopsida > Fabales > Fabaceae > Lathyrus > Lathyrus oleraceus. The sequence goes on from NC_066583.1 coordinate 163,961,800, forward strand.
AAGGACCAAAAAAACCCTATATGAAGTGCAAACCCTCAAATGGTTGGTGATTAATTTAGGGAGACCCTCAGGTTTGAATCTTTTAACCTCTCTATCTTCTGAGACAGACTTAGGAGGATGACCTTCTCATTATCACATGATATGAAATATGCAAATGCCTAATGTCCTGCAAAATGAAATGCAATATGCTAAACTAGTCCCAAGAAGAGGAGGGCAAATTTCGAGGTGTTACACATACCACACACAAAAATAATATGCAAAAGAGGTGGCTTAATCTCATCCATACTTATGTTGATTTTTCAATCAACTAGCCTTAGGATATTGAGATATCATAGGTCCATGGTATGAATGCATACAGAAGGGGAATAAGATGAATAGGGAGGGTAATAGATCAAAACTCAAATTGGACAAAGGAGGACTTTTACCAAATTAAGATCATTCATTCATTTTGGGAGATGGAATGTACATTCCACTAATCCCCTAAATCCAATGATCTTAACCTAGCAAAGTCAAATCAACCTTGACCAAAGCCCAACAACACAATTCAAACTCATACAAACAATCAAAGTGGCTCAACACAATTATTTGGCATTTATTCAATTTAAAAATACTAAAAATAATACATTAAATTAAATATGGTTTGTCAAATTCCTAAAATCTCATCAAAACACCAAAGAAATGGCCAAGAGATTTATCATAGGTCAAACAAGGTCAAAGGATCTTGGAGAAATTTTTTCAGAAAATCAATTAAATCATGAAAAATATTAATAATGATCCAAAAAATATTTTTAATTCAAAATATGAAAGAGGATTTTATTTAAATTTTTTGGTGAAACTCTCATATTTTTTGGATCAATATTAAAATTAATATGAATTAATGAAAATTAAAAGAATAAAATGAAAATCAGAAAATACAAAAAAACGTGGACCACTTGATCTCCCTCATTAATTGAGGTGGCAGATCAAGTGGTCATCAACGCGCTTTCCATCATGGACTTAAGTCAATGCGCCACAAGGATGCTAATCAAAACCAAAGCGTGAGATTAAAACATTTTGAATTGATCATGTGGCTCAGAACCTGTCCAGCACACCACCGACGCTGAAACTTCGGTCACCTTCTTAAGCGAGGCTCACCGGAATGATTCAGTCATCACCATCACATAAATGAAAAAGGAGGACATGATCTGAAATAAAAAATGACGTATAGCACGAATCTGACCTCAATTTTAACTAACTCCACATATATAGAAATATATGAGGAGGTGAATTTTGAGATGTGTCAACTGAGTTGCTTCGATTTGACCTCAAAGCAACTCAATCTTCTTACCTACATTGGTAGGACTTCAGACAACCATAGATCTAAGAGAATTTATGAGAATTGAGTTCAACTGAGTTGCTTCGATTTGACCTCAAAGCAACTCAATCTTCTTGCCTACATTGGTAGGACTTCAGACAACCATAGATCTAAGAGAATTTATGAGAATTGAGTGAGAATCGAAGAGAAGAAAATTTCTGGAAAATACCTTTAATGTTGTGCAGAACTTGATCTTGCTTGCTTCAATCCTTGCTTGATCACACTCAGGGAACTTGCATAAGTGGTTTGGCAATGGAATAAATTTTTGGATCCTGGAGTTTTTGAACCTCCAAACAGTGAGATTATCCCTTTCAAACAATGAGGTCCGAATTTAATTGTTCTGAAGTCTCAAAGAAGCTTGAATGGCAAGGCAATGTGAAATGGTGTTTTGGACATTTGATCTTTCCACTTGATGCAGACCTGTTAAGACCATGTGCAGCCCTAGAAAACCTTATCCAAAATGCATGAAATAGGACTCTTTGGAAAACTTAGATCAAGGGGAAAAACTTTCATGTTGGAAACTTTTTCATTTGGAACTTAGATCATGGTGAATTTTGAGGTGGAAGTTTGGAAATTTCAACATATTGAAATTTTTTCTAAGTGTCAAGTCATATACCTCAATGTTCCACCTTACTTAACTTTTCATGTGAGCTCCAAATGAGAAACGTGTCTTCATCAAAGTTGTAGTTATTTCAAAGGCCTTCAAAATGGTCATCAATTTCATGTCATTTGGATTTATAATGATAGAGTTATGCATTTTTGAAGTTGAGGAAAATCACTTGTTCAATGGTATAGGTAAAAAATGATCTATAATGTATCCTCATATCACATGCTCATAAAAGTTGAATTAGATTTCACTCCAAACATGAAAGTTGAAGTAGACATATTGAATTTGATATTTCAACTTAGAAATATTTCATCTCATAAAAATTTAGCAAGTTATGGCCTTGGGAAGTTGACTTTCAAATTAGGGTTTAGACAAAATGACCTATAATGTTTCAACATATAAAGTGACTTTCCAAGCAAAATCAGCTCTAGACTTAAACATTAAAGTTGTTTGGAATGTCATGTAGAGTAATGTTTCTCTTCGAATCATTTTCATATGATGAAAAATGTAGGAGATAGGGTCTAGGGAGACCCAATTTTGATCAAGTGAATTCATCTGGCCAACCACCATCAACCAACTTGCTAACTTTCAATTCTATTGACTTTTTATGCTCATGGTAGATCATATATTCATAAGATGATGAGTTTTGAAGTGCCCCTTAAGAAATTTGATCAATTGGTGAGGAAGCTTATTGAAGAAGTTACTCAAGATACCCAGACAAACTAGGGTTTCCAAGGCAAACTGCCTCCAAACTCTTGAAGAATACTTGACCAAAATAACCTGTAGAGATCATTGGGACCCATATATGATGCTTAAAGATTTTGTGTATCAATCTTTGATTGTGTTTTTTGTAGCCATGAGGGTCTTAAACCCTAGATATGAACTTGATTGATCAAATGGGGATCATGCCCTTCCTACAAAAGAGTTAGGCAAATGCAAAGACATATTTTTGGTATTTTGGTTTTTAAAAATGATAATATACAAGTATGATACAATCACATAGTGCTTGGTGATCTCTCCCAAAACAAACCCAATGAAAAAAGGGTAAGGAGGATGCCAAGGTGTGATCTCAATGCTAATGCATATGATGAAATTGCATGAGGGATCATAGGGTCAAAATTGGGGTCTTACATGTACGTAGGCACAAGTCCGAAGGTCTTATCAAACACAAAAATATAATTAATAAATTCTTTTCTCATCCCCACACTCTATTTTATTGCAAATATATTTTATACCAAAAACAAATGTACACAAAAAAGGCTCCCTAGGAGTACCTAGGACAATTTAGATGCTAACATCTTCCCTCTGTGTAACCAACTCCCTTACCTGTAATCTCTGGCATTTTATTAGTTTTGATTTGAAAACTTCTGATCTTTGGGTTTTGTTCTTACTTTTCCCTTTTCCCTTAGAAATAATAAAAGCGCGGTGACCACTCTGGTTTTATTGACGTTAAGTTTACCCATAGCTTAATGGTCTTGAATTTACCATTAGAATCACTTAATAAGGAGGTTTAAGAAGAAATAGAGTTGAGACAATTTTGATCCCATAAATTCAGTTGAACACAAATTTCCATTTAACATGTCATTTAACCAAAATTGAAAAAACACAACTCATTCATAAAGAATAACAATTCACCAGCTTATTACTAATATTCCATTTAACAGACTTTGCATTTAAACGGTACTAACATAAGCCATAATAAAGGTAATACCACTAACAAGAGCATCTAACAAAATCTCATTATTAACAGAAATTTCAACCCAAGCCCCTTCTAACATAATTGAAATCCAGATCTTAACAGAATTTAAACTTCCCTAACACCTAGCTGTAATTGCCCAAGCTACCCGAGTTTGTTATAAACCCCATCTCTATAAATTCCTAATTCTTCAATTATTGCTCTCTCTCAAATCATTTTTTCTTAACAGAGATTCAATCATCACCTTCAACTCACAATTCATCATCATCGTTCTCCACGATTCATCGTCACCTTCAACTCACAATCATCATCATTCTCCATAATTCATCATCGTTCTTCATCTTCATTCATCATCGATCCACTCTCAGTTTCACATTTCACAATCTCAATCAGAGTTCCCTCTCTCTCAAACATAAACACTCACAACCTCTCCATAATCACTCTCACATATTCAGATCAACAAGGACAACACACAACATCATCAGACGTCATCCTACAGACTAAGGGATTCAAGCAAAAGAAGAAATATTGTGTAGAAGAAGAAGAAAGAAGAAGAACGAAGAATCGGATAGAGTTCCGAGTTACCCGAGTTTCGAATTAGAAATCGTCGACGAATCCTCATCTGTCATCACCGGTAGGCTCTATATTCATTTCACATTTCTGATTCATCTATTGTAATACGAATCAAAGTCGAAGCTTCATTCCGTTTATTGATTCAATGTCTATTTTGTTCTGTCGAGGTATCGCGGTAGCTTTGATTTGTTAGGTGGAGTTTGTTGTTTCTTGTTTCGATTAGAATAGATGGAGGCGGAGAGTGGCTCGAGTGTGTTTCATCATTTTTCATCGCTGCCATCGGTGACAAAATCCGGTGCGGCTAGGTTCGCCGTCAAAACCTGGGTTTTCCTTTTCTGGGTGGTGAGATGCTGAGCATGAGAAATAGGAAGAAGACGAGCCTTCATATTCCCTCATATCCAAACAGACTGGGCCTGTTCACTCCAGTTTAAGCCGAAACGAATTCTGGCCTCATACTCCCTAGGTCGGGTTCATACCCCCTTGCGATTGGGACCTCCCTCAATTCATCCATTGGGCCAGAATCACCATTTCTTGGCCCATCTGTTTCTTCTTTTCTTTAGATTTTTTTTGTTGGTTTTTTTATTAATTGATTAGGATGTGTTAATTAGGGTTAATAGAAATTAATTAGTTTTCTTAATTTTGATTAGTTAAGTAGATTTTAGAATTAGATTTTTAGAAATATTGGAATTTGATTAACTTTGATTAATTCTTAGAAATATTAGACTTTAATTAGTTCTTAGTTTTAATTAGTTTTTAGAATTAGAACTAATTAGATATTTTTTAGGATTTATAACAATTAGAATAGTTTAGAATTTAGAATTGATTTTAATTAGGATTTCATGATTAGGAATTAATTCATATTGTGAACCATGACTATTTTGCCCATAGGTTTAGAAATAGCTTGATTTTGCATGCTCACATAGTTTAGGACTTGTAGAAATTTTCTAATTGATCAATTAACCCTTGAGGTTGTTGTATAGCCACTTCCAACTATTTTCCCCCAATTGATTCAGTTTATCAAAGTTTGCTTTGATCAATTAAATCCTTTGATTGTGCTCAATTTCCCCTAGCCTATTCAAGTGATCAAAAAACCCTTGATCAATTGATAAGGCAAGCCCTTGCATTAAAGTTGTACTGGATCTTAAAATTTCAATCAAGATTCAAAGATCAAAGATCAAGACTTCATGCAATTCAAATCAGTACAAGACATGACTACTACTTAAGCACTACAAATGTCAAATTCAACATTTGTCGATCATGAGCCAAGTTATGCACCATGAGTCTTAAGCAATAGAGAAGGAGTGAGAATGGAGAATTTATATCCTCATTCTGAATATCCTTGGGTACAGAATGAATGACCCGGTTTCGCATCATATTCACCTCTATTCATAGACTTTAGCACAATTTGATTCAAGTTGATTGTCAAGCCCTCTTCTTTCTTCCAAGATAACCCTTCATCACAGCGAGCTGCAAGGAAATTCAACTTCAACACTCATCAGTTATGATGCAAATTGCACGTCATGAGCCTTAAGTAGTAGAGAAGGAGTGAGAGTGGAGAATTCATATCCTCATCCTGAATATCTTTGAGTATGGGACGAATGACCCAATTGCTCGCTGTATTCACCTTTATTCATATACTTTAGTCAAATTTAAACCAAATAATTAATAAGTCTTTCTACACAGATATGGGATGCAGACTGAGATCAGATTTCAACCTTCTAGGGTTTCTTCTCTTTCCTTTTTGTTCTCTCTCAGTAAAACTAAAACCATTTTGTAAATAAACTCAAAAACAATTAACAAGACGATTAGGATTGTACGCTACGAGCCTTAAGCAATGGAGAAGGGATGAGAATGGAGAATTATTATCCTCATTATGAATATCTTTGGGTATGGGACGAATGACCCAATTGCTCATTGTATTCATATTCATTCATAGACTTTAGTATCATTCAAATCATGACTCCCTTCTCAGAATAAAAGCAAAATTACCTCATCAAACTCAGTTTTGCCTTTGAGCTTCATTTTCAGTTTAAACCCTTTTCAGAAAGGACGTGTTACTTCCATTCTACCGTGAACGATGCTTAAGCCTCCATGTGCGAGCAAGCAATGTTTAACTGCTAGAGTGCGATCTGAGTTCATCCATTATACCAAAAACAAATAGACGTTTAAAGATCCCATGCTCGAGCATATAAGCAAGTTAACAGTATAACACAAATGTTAATACTATTCACTAAAAATAACTAACGCATCCTTCTTAGTTTCATGAACTACAGAGCTTTGATTTCCTCATTGCATGAATGAGGATACGTAGGCACGAGGGCCCAAATCCTTGGCGAGCACATCTATATATTAACCCCCAATTTCCCTTTTCGCGAGTAATCTTTAGATAATAACACATATTCGAGCAAGAACATTTAAAATGGTTCACATAGAGTACCATGGATGTTATAAGTGCTAATACATTCCCCTTACATAACCAAATTTCTTACCCATTTCTCTTTCCCTCAGGTTTTATCAATGTTTTCCCTTTCCTTCGGGAATAAATAAAGTTCGATGGCAACTATGTTGTATCTTTGAGCGTGCGATGCGCTCGGGTATAATTCATGTAGTTTCACTACTCCTTTGTAATAACCCCCGTTCTTCAAAGCCTTCGCTCAGCTGAATCTAAGTTGATTAAACTTGTGCAAAAACCTCCAAATAAACCCTTGATCTTTAAGTAAAAACCCTAATGATTTTATCCTTGAAATCCCCAAAGAAAACCTCCAAACACGGGAAAGTCGGTTCATTCACTCAATGTATCAACTCAATCCTTCAATGTATCAATACATTGAAGACATTGGAAAGTCTTTGAAAACACCTTTCCGATTAAGTCGACCCAACCAAGAATGAGTTGACCCATTCACAGGATGTATCGACCCATTCAAGGCAGACTCAAATTCTTTGGAATTCCACTTAGTACGTATCGATCCATACCAAGGGTGTACCGACCCATGGACGACTTTTTGTGAGAAAAAAACATATTTTAGGCATGTCATGACTTATGTAATATAGTCTTACATGTTCTATGATGATGATGATGATGCACATTTAAGATTGTAAGGTACAAATACACAAAGACCTAAGTTACCTAGTTTTGACATCATTCAAAATACATTAAGAACATATTTCACTCACATAAGAAGCAACATTCACGCTACTCTTTCTACTGTTGAGGCTGAATATGTCATTGTTAGTAACTATTAATGCTGGATATGTCTTATGGCTAAAGAAACATCTACTGGATTACGACTTAAAACTCACATGTGTTATAATAAAATGTGACAAAACTAGCGTTATTAGTCTTACTACAAATTATGTGTTGTATTCAAACACAAAGCAAATAAAAATCTATCACCATTTCCTTAGGGATCATGTAGAAAAGGGTAATGTTACTTTTGGGCATATGGATATGAAAAACCAGTCAGTTGATAGTTTTATAAAACTGTTATCCATAAACACTTTTCATAATATTCATAGAGAATTTGGGATCTTGGATTATTCATGTTTTAAATAGATTCATATTCTATTTCATTTCATTTCATTTTGCTATATTTTTGCTGTGAACTAATCTTTTTTGTGTCGAAAGTTCCTTCTAATCAAAACTATTGGTACGGTCACTTCAACTTTTATCTTTTACCTATGTTATTTTCTTAATTTGTTCAATATTATGTGTTTATATCTTATATGTCATTTCACGCTTATAATTTCTTTGTTGCGGAATGACTTTTTATTGTGCATTCAAAACCTTTTTAAGTGTATATTTGGTTTATGTGAATTTTGAACATCTTATTGAATTGTTCATGCATTATTTAATCTTCCAATTTTTTATGTATTAATCATTTGAAGTTTTATTGTTGTATGTTTCATGTCGTGTTGTGCATATTTGTTGCATTGGCCATGTTTTGCATCTTCTATAGTTGTGATATATTCTTCTTATCGGATGTATATCTATGTTTAGCTATGTTTGGCTTTGTTTGTCTGGATTATTTTATGTGTTCATTGGTTATTTTTTGTTTATGATCATTAGCATATATCTCTTTTTTAATCTTATCAAAGGGGAGAAGTTGTAATATCAGACTAGATTAATTTTTGTGTTTTATGCTATTTGTGGTATTGTGTAATGTTTCATGCGGAGCACAAGAAAAAGGAGGAAATCACTGATTAAACTTTACTTCTGCTCAACGTTGACTCAATTCCAATTGCAAATTTTTCAAGCTTACCAAGCATCAAAAAGGGGGAGACCGAAGTTGCTTTGCCTCCTAGGGTTTACCCTAGTCTATGTTTTGTTGCTTGTCAATTTAGTCTTTTGGTTTATTTTTTATAATTGAGTCTCCTCACATAGTTGTGCATCAGATGGTTGAGTGCCAAATCATTTTTACGCATGCACAAATCAAATTATTCGCTTAAAGACAATGCATAATTGTTATAGTCAATTAGTCGGACTTTTGGATCAAGAAACACATGAAAGCATGATTCAAATCATGCCAAGTCTCGATTCAAACAAATACTTCATTTTTGTAAAATTTTAAAATTTTGAAGTGTGATATGAATAAAAAAATTAACTGACTCGAATCCAAAATTGAATGTGAAAATCAAAAATTGATTTTGTATTTCTGATTCGAATCATGTAAAAAAAGTGACTCGAATAAAAAATTGAATCTAAAAACTAGAATTTTGGAAGTTTCTTTCTTATTCGAATCACACAAAATCCTGACTCTAACCATGATGGTCTTGATTCGAATCATAATAAGGCTTGACTCTAATAAAAAGTTGGATGCATATTTTAGATTTTGGTTAAGTATTTCTGATTTGAATCATAGGTTTGTATGACTGGAATCAATGACTCGAATCATGAAATATTATCATTCCAATCATATAAGTAGTATTATGAGTTTTTAATTCTTGATTCAAATCATTCACTTACTTCACTCTAACATTACGATTTTTCTTGACTTAAATCAAATGGTAATTTTTCTCTAAGTTGTGTGCATCATCTCTTATTTTTTAGCGTCATAAAGGCTTTTTTATTAAGAAAGGATTTAATGGTGGTAATGTGAATATTGCTTTATTTATATAGCGTAAAGGAATGCATATCATATTAGTTAAGATTTACATTGATGATATTATTTTTGGATCCACTAGTGAATCTCTATTTAAAGAGTTTGATATTATCAAGTTGGGAGAGTTTGAAATGTTATTGATGGGAAAGCTTAATGACTTCTGAGGATTACAGATCAAGCAAATAGAAATTGACATCTACATCATCTATACAAAGTATTGCTTTGAGCTTCTAAAGAAATATGATATGAAGAACTCAAAGAACATTTCTACTCTTATGGCTTCAAACTTTCTAATTGTTAAAGACAAATAAGGTGTGGAGGCATGTACTTATGGTATTGAAGAACTCAAAGAACATTTACTGCTAGATTATGCTTTGACTGCACCAACAATATGGAAGAATATGAGGCTTGTATCTATGGTATTGAGGCGGCCATTGACTTGAGGATTAAGATTCATGAGGTATATGGAGATTGAGCTCTGATAATCAGTCAGGTAAAGGTGATTGGAAAACTCGGGATAGAAAGTTGATACCTTATAAAGAGCATATTAGAAAACGGATGCCCTACTTTGATGAAATCTCTTTTCATCATATTCCTATGGAAGAAAATCAGTTAGCAGGCGCTCTAGCCACGTCGACATCCATGTTTAAAGTCAAGTGGAAGAATGAAGCACCAACTATCCATATTGACCACCTGGATGAATCAACATATTGTCTAGCAATCGAGGCAGATCCTGGTGATAAGCTGATCAGTCTCCAATTCTACTCGTTTTCTGACACTCATTCGACACCTTTATAAGAAGTCGGTAACACATTAGTCCACTTATTTTATTGTTTTGTTTAGTAATTTAGATGTTTGGTATTGTTATTTCCATTTGTTGATTACATGTTATATGAATCATCATACTTCATTTTATGTCCCTTTGTGGTAGTTCTTTTGGTTTCAGGTGTAAACAAGTGTACCAGAGGGATAGACAAGCAAATCGGAAGTTCCGGGCCCGTCGGATGAAGAAAATTGGACCTACAGTAGCCCTGACACGGCCACCCGTGTTACCCAACACGGGCCGTGTCAGGAGAAGTGTCATGGAAGAGGAAAACAGGGAGCTGACGCGGGTGCCCGTGTCAGCTGACACGCCCCGTGTCAGCCTCCCTGAAGGGGCGTGTCAAGGCATTGTTCTTCAGAAGCCCAACACGGCCTAGCGTGTTGCCTGACACGGCCAGTGTTGGCTTGGGCACTTGATTTTCCAATTTTATGCTATTTTTGGCACAACTTATCCCTGAGGACATTTTGGACTTTTTCTAGAGAAAAATTGTCATCAGTGTAGCGGTGTATTCGTTACCATTGGAGATATTGACTAAATCCAAGGTAAATCATACAAAGTCGAGTCGCCACCGCACTTCTATTTATCCAAAGGAATGGTTAGAAAGCGACCAAAAACCTAAAAAGTTTTAACAAAAACTAGTAAAAGAAACAGGGATCTGGGTAAGGGGGTTGGTTATGTTATGGGAAGGTGTTAGGCACCCAAAACATCCTAGGTACTCCTAGGGAGCCCTTTTCACGCTTGTTGAAGGTTATTATTTTTGTGAAATTTTTTATTTGTGCAAACATGATTGAAGAGATGAGAAAATAATATACAAGTTTATTTACATTTTGTGTTTGGATGGATAAACCCATTGCCTACGTACCCTCTTATGAAAAGATTAGGATCAAAACCTCGTAGTTCGGGTAAAAAATTTCAAAACAAATGAGTGGATTGATTGGTCCAAAAGCCTTAAGGTCTTTCGTTATCAAAGGGAGAAAACTCAACCTAAAACCACAAATCCACCATGTAAGGATAACTTCAACATGTTAGTGAGGGGTTAACCCTATAATAAGCATGGAAGACTCATTATCCACTCACTAAGGATGAGGTGAGTATTATATCTACCACAAAGATAACTCAAACCTAATAGCTAAAGGTTATGGAAAATTTGATTAAGAAAGTGGACATATGGAACCACAAAAATCACTTGAAGTGAGTTGAATTTACCAATTAAAAGTATTCACAAAATGTGGTCAAAGTATGAATTAGAGTTCATTTACAATGAGTATTAGTGAAAAGAGTTTGAAAAATCAAAGGCATATGGCCTAGGTTTCTAATTTTGAAAACAATGTCAATGTTTGCACAAAAAGTTTTGGTTTGGGTTAGAGAAAAAAGGAAGGCTAAGTCCTAAGTGAAACAAAAGGTGAGGGATATGGAATGAAACCACACTAGGAGTTCCTCTCTTGAGACCATATAGATGATCCAAGTAGATACCATCCTTTGGAATAAGCAATCACAAGGTATAAGCAATCAAACAAGTCTCATAAGAGATCCTCAATGTGTCTTGTATCTCACAAAGATGAACATGGTAATGATCTTTCAATTAAGCTAAAAACTAAAAGTTAGCACAAATACACACACAAGAAGTGAACAAGCATCACACACTATGTACATACAAGAGGCTCAAACAATGGGTGGGCTTTAGTCAAGAGGGGTCATATCAACCTCGACAAACAAGCCAAACTGTAAGTGTAATCTGGAGCTCTTAACCACTAACATTGAGAGTTAGGGTGAAGCTGATCAAAAATGGAAGTGAGGATGAGACCTCATGCTCTTAACCCTGGCCAGGGTGAGCTCGTGATAAAGAAATCGTGGGGATCCAGAAAGAGGGACCATATTCCACTTGACAGACTCTAGACAAAGATCTTGGGTACATGTTCAGAAGCATCAACACGTAGTGCGAGCATAATGAACGACTCACTGAATAACAGGGGATTGGCTACTAATCCCTTTTATCCGTCAATTTCCTCTCTTGAAGGTCTTATCAAGTAGCACATGCCTCATCTTGAAGGTCTTTAGCACAATGTTAAACAAACACAAACTGAGCCTCTTAAGGAGGACTTGCCAGCAAAATGCCTGCCAAAAAGGTGATAGGGCTTCCAGACTACATGAAGTAAGAAGATAACTACCTAAGTGGTGTATCAACCACAATCCAAGGCTTAAGAAAAAGCAAAAGCAAGCAAGCAACTAAGGTACCTGTACAAAAGCTAAACAATCAGTAATTCAGTCATAATCATCAACAGACAACCGTGAAACCATTCATCAGTTACACAACTCAATGAACAATGCTTAAGCACTCAAATGAGCTCATCACATAAATTGAAACCTACAAAACAACAATATTTAGTACTCAAAGGCATTTGCATCTCACTAAGTGAGAACAAATCCAACCATCAATGCTAAATGTCCAAACCTGAAACACAAAGCACAATTAGTTTATGTACAAAACACTAGTACAAAGACTAAGTTCAAAACCAAACCAAATGATCAAAACAAAACCCAATCTTTTACATAATGCACATTCAAACAATCAATAAAATGTCCTCAAAAGGACCAGCATCAATTCAATAAGCAAATGCTTCAAATGCTTCAAATGGTTCATGTCATGCAATGACAAACAAATGTGCACAAAATGGACTTCAAAATTAGAAAATCCAAATCAAAACATAAATGCATGCAATGGCTTTGATATTTTTTATGCAATTTTCTCATGTCATGAACAAACAATATGCAAAAGATCAAATCCAGAAAGTTTCAAATGCTAGATGAATAAAAATGCAACAATTCAATGCCAAAAATGTGACACAAATTGTCACATACATCTCCATGTGTCAAAAGTGATGATAGCATATGAGAAAAATTCCAAACCAGTGACCAAAAATTCACATCATGAATGAATATTAAGCACACAAGAAATTGGATCAAATGGCTCAAAGATGAAGATTTCACAAAGCATTAAACACAACATATCAAATAAGCATCACATCAATTCAAAAATTCCAAAATCAAAAACTAGACACAAACAAATCATGAAATTAACACTATAAAAAACTAGACATCAAAATAAAATTATGAAAAAAATTTGGAGTTAATTTGGATCATTTTTCTATTTTTTATGAATTTTCTAAAACAGCCAAACAAATGAAATAAACAAATAACAATGGAGGGAAATTCAAACATTTGAATAAATTCAGAAAATATCAGGACCATTGGATGTGGCGCGCAATCATGATCAACGGTCCTCATTTGAAAGACCAAAATGCATCACTTCATTAAAATACATCAGCATACACATCAGCGGTCAAACACATGCGTGGCAAAGTCAAAGCATTCACAACCAATGATACACACACGTAAGGCACACATGGAAGCCAACACAGCATAAATGGAACGATGCGTTTCATTAAATCTAGTCACCAGCTTAATCAGTAGTCAAGGTACACGTGTGGCTGGTCAAAGAAAATACAACCAATCATACACACACGTAAGGCACACATGGAAGCCACATGGCGCAAACCCTAGGAATAACCAGACGCCAGAGCTGTAGCTCCGGTCGTCTTCCCCAGCCAACTCCGGCGGCGACGACAACTAAAAATTTCCAGAAATTAATAAAACCGATACCGTTTGAACCGTCCTCTCACAAGGAATCCAAATATGCTATCACTTTTATCTAACTCTTCCTATATTTCACGGATCGAAGCAAAACATTATTGAGATCAAAACGTATATTTCATCATACACGCTCAATTCTAAGCCAAATCAAAATCTAAACACATCTATATGCTCCACTAGTCAAGATCTACACATTTATATCAAGAAAACAGCAAAAAGAGATGATGAATTTTGAATCACCTTGAAGTGCAGTTCTCTGTTCACGCGTGCTCAAGCTCTCAAAAGCTCCAGATTCCTTCCTTTGACCTTGCCTTGAAGCTTTGTGCAAAGAGAATCAGTTGAAAACGCTTGGATCTACCTCAATTTCAAACTTCCATCAACATGAGAGTGCTCTTGAACAGCTTGAATTATGGCTCAATTGCAACAAACAGATGGTGAATCTTGCTCAGTGAAACACTAGGATCAATAATCTGCAAGAATCTTGAAGAATTGTGTGAAGAAAAATGCAAATCGAAAAGAGAGAAAAAATGGAGGGAACTTTGAAATTTGGATCTGAAAATTTTGTTATCCCTTGATTATGGTTAGGGTTTGGTATTTATATGCCCTGCTAATGATGCTGAAAACCAAATTAGCCAAATGCTAATCATGATTAAGGAGATTTGAAGCCATTTGCAAAAATGAAAAATGAGCTCATTATGGCCATGCTACACGTGAACAGTCCCATGCAAGGCTTGAATTCACTTAAAATCATCCAATGGTCATGATGGAATTGGTATTTTGCTTGTATCATAAGCCAAATTTGAATTATGGAAATTCCCTCCAAAATGAACACATGAGAAATGATGAGCATACAAGCCTCTCCCATGCATGGAAAAGCTTAATTTGAGAAGTCTTGAACATGAGAATCATTTTGCAAAAAGAATGGACCAAATTGGAGCTTTGTATCAAAAGTTAGGCCATTTTGAATTTCCATGCACACCTTGTGATCAAATGACCATAACTCTCCAACCATTCATCATATGGACTTGATTTAGGACTTTTTGGAAAGGGGAGACAAAGATCTACAACTTTCATGTTCACCAAAAATCCATTTGAGACTTCTTTGATATTGACAAGTCAAGTTGAATGTGAACCAAAAACTTGCCAAATTTGGAAACTTTGAATTACAGGTCATTTTCCATTTTTAGTAACTTTTGCCATGACCTTTGAATCTTCAAGATGGATGTTTAAAATGATGAATAGGCCTTGATTGAACATGATTGAGGTGTATCAACTCATTTCCCCACCTCATAGCCCTCAACTGACTGCACAGTTGACTTTTTGGCCTCAGATGACCTGGTGATTGCTTAAGCTGCAAACAAAGATGTAAATGACATATTTTTGTGCTTTTTGGTTAGTAAACAAAATGAGAAAAGCAATGATATACAATTCAAGCATGCTTGGTGATCTTAAATCACTCACAAGGAGGTCCCACCCAAAGGGAAAAGGAGCCAAGATGCTCAATGATCCTTGAGGCTATGCAATGCAATGCTATGATGCCATGAGGGATCTTAGGGACAAAATTGGGGTCTTACAGATGCCCCTATTTAAGGTCATTCTAGCCGGAGAAATGAAGGTTAAAATCTTCGTCTCGACGAGGTAGAATGGGCTTAAATAATAACAAAGAGACAAATTTTGGTCCCTAAGAGACCTCATGATGCAGATGTATGTATGCAAAACAAACAACTCTGTGGGGATATGCGTCCACAAAGAAGAAAATAAATCCTGAGAAAATGACAATCCATTGGAGTAATACACTCACTAGGAATAGAGACTCTACCGGGGACTCTTATGGGGATAAGAAGAAGAAAAATGCGTGAGCAGGCCACGACTTGAAACTGGGGACTTTACCGGGGAATAAAGGGGAATAAAATGCGTGAGCAGGTCACGACTCGAAACTGGGGAAAAGAATTCCAAAGGGAGTAAACCCAATTGAAAGACTCAAGCTTACTCGAAGGTGCATGTATTGGGGAATATGCCAACACAGCAAAACTATCCGCAATGGATACTTCGGATAAAAATCCGGACTCGGGCTGGGGAAAGGTTTGAACAAAATATCCCTGCCGGGGAAAATGCATGTATTGGGGAATATGCCAACACAGCAAAACTATCCACAATGGATACTCCGGATAAAAATCCGGACAAAGACAATCCACTAAGGGACTCCACTGGGGATGTCTAGAAAAATGAGACTTTCTTGGGGAAAATCAGCGGGATGAGGTGTTACCGGTTACTGGGTAATAAGCTCAATGAGACATGTGATCTGATCACCGGTATAAGGGTGAGAGAACAAACAAGCTCGGGAAGAATGAATATCTAAGACCGGTATAAGGGTGAGAGATATCAATCAACCAAATCATCTGAGGAAGACCTAAAAAGAGGTATATTTCAACTCAGGAAAATCTGACTCCACAGGGGACCAAGGTCATAATAGGGAGCAGAAGGAAGGAACACCAGTGATACCGGTTACTGGGCATATAATAGGTGACCAACCAAAGCGTGAATTGGGGAATATTCCCAAAACACTCATCATCCAAAAAGGAGGGCTGAAAAAGCAAACTCGACTTACAGGATGGATATTCGGTTCCGCAAAGGGGATACGAATCTTACTCAACTGGTGAAGAACAAGACTTCGACCGAAGAGCGCATGAGATATATTATCTATTACCGTCAGAACGTAGATAATATACTCGCATGGAAGATTATCCACAACCGGTTAGTAGGTTAATAAAGGATAAATCAACCGAGGCGTGAATTGGTGTGTATGCCAAGACACTCATCATCCGAAAGGGAGGGCTGAAAAAGCAAACTCGACTTACAGGATGGACATTCGATTCCATAAGGAATACGAATCCTACTCGACTGGGGAAGAACAAAAGACTTCGACCGAAGAGCGCATGAGATGTATTATCTATTACCGTCAGAACGTAGATAATATACTCGCATGGAAGATTATCCACAACCGGTTACTAGGTTAATAAAGGATAAATCAACCGAAAGAGAAAGGCATCGGGATACCAAAACTAGGTATATAATGATGACCAATCAAGGGGAGCAACAAACATCACCGGCAAACGGTGTCATACGGTGAACTGGACTTTTTGTGTTTTGCTTTTTATCGCAATGTCGCGGTTAGCAAGAGTCGCCACCGACTTTTCTTTTATCCAATAAGGAAAGGTGGAAAAGAACAGGAAAGACCTTAATTTAGATTTTGGGTTCGGGAGGTACATTATACAAAGGGAAGGTGTTAGCACCCTTTGTATCCATGGTTATCCATGGGCTCTTAATTGCTCGATCACTTATATTATTTTTGTCTGAAAAAAAGTGTTTGTGAATTGTTTAGAAAAATTGTTTTGGAAAGAGAATTTAACTTTGTAATGATTCTTGTATGAATGTATACAAAGTGATTATCTCGTTTAGTTTTGAAAATTGTTTAGAAAAATATAACTCGGTAATGATTCTAGTATGAATGTATACCAAGTGGTGATTTTCTGAAGGTATTTTGAAAGGTGTGAGGTGTGAAAAAATGTTTTAGGTTGTGAGCCAGCAATTAAGAGTTATACCGACCCAAGGTCTTTATGAGTATTTCCTATCCTTATGAGGGTAAAACTGTCCTTATTATTGAGAAATAAGTAGTTTTATCCTTTGGATGTAAAAGGGTCATCGATTGGTCATTGAAGGCAACAGTTACGAGGATACCTTAGCATTCGAAGGGACTATCATCTTTTAACCGTAGGCAACATCGGAGGGTCATCGAGGGACAAAGTTGTATATTCGAGGGCAACATCCGAGGGACTATAATTTATTTTATGATGATTTAACCGAAGGGTCTTTGCTAAGGGTATCCCCACGTTCGCGGGACATGACCGTAATATCGTAATCGTAAGGCAACAAAGAGAGGTCCAAGATCACTTATTCAAAGGCAAAGTTGTACAATTAATTATATAATTAGGATGAAACTCCACATTAAAATTATTAAAAATAATATATTAAAAAATTAATACATTAGAAATTAATACATTAACAATTAATTTAGGGTGAAACTCCACAAGGGTATCCCACAAATAAAGTGGAATACCTAGCCAATAACCTTTTCCTGGGATATGTGAACCTTTACGAAACTCAAAAAAAGAAACATGTCAGAACACCAAATCAGGGTGCAATCGAAGATTACACCGGAGAAATATCACAACAATAAATAGGATAGGATGAATAATGCATGGCTATGATAAAAACATAAAAAAAACAGACTAGAAGAATCAGGTACTGTCTCGTTCGCCTCTGCCTCGCCTAGCGAAGGCCACGGATTTTGAATTTGAAAACAGCCCCATGTTAGGAACTTTGAATTTTATGGCATTTTATCACAGGAATAACATGGTCAAACATTCAGGGTATTCAAGCGTATTTAGATTCCCATACGAAAGCAAATTATATATCAACATTTAATCATGATACATTATATATGTAGATATGGCCAATTGAAAGTATAAACAATAGAGATACGCAAACCTGTTTGCCAATTCAAGGTTGAAGGGATTGACCACTTGTAGTATCGGAATAAGTTAGGCAGCGGGAATTGGACGGCGATGGCTTCGGTGCAGATGGGCTGCCTTCAGGGTTTCTTTACTCTGAATTCTCCGGGTAGGCAGGGTTCCTATGCCAAAGTTTCTATCCGTCCTTCTCTGTTCTCTCTCTTTCTTTTTCCTCAAGGTTTTGTTCCAAGGAAACCTCAGAGTGTTTTGCTTCTCTTCCTTCTTTCTCCAGTGAATCTCCCAGTGTAAACTCCAAGTCTAACTCCCTCTACTGAAACTTCAGTATTTATAGACTAATTTCGTGGGTAATGGGCTTGGAATGAGGGAGACCCAAGTCCAAAATATTGTTATATTTTATTTATTTATTTATTTTAATTATTTAATTAATTAATTATTAATTAATTAATTAATTAATTAATTAATTAATAATTAATTAATTAATTAATTAATTAAAAAAAAATTTCTCTCTTTTTTTTTTTTCTTTTTTTTTTTTTTTTTTTTTTTCGTTTTTTTTTTTTCGTTTTTTTTTTTTTTTTTTTTTTTTTTTTTTTTTTTTTTTTTTAGGAAAAATGATGGGTAATTTTTGGGGTATGACAGCTGCCCCTGTTCAATATTCTTGAACCGAGAGAGTTAGGATGGCGTGTATGCCATTCGTGGTCTGGAGGTGGAAGATTATTGAACACTAGAATGCCCCAAAATTTGCACTTGAGAATCGACAGTTGGTCTTGATGGAGATGGGCTTAAAGATGCCATCCGGGAGGTTTGATGACGAAAGCTTCAGATCGAGCCGTACATTAGGCCAATTTGAAGACATGGGTGCCACACTGGGTCGTACATTAGACCGAATAATGAGTCATCCATTAGGCTGCCGACTTCGCTGGGGAGTCGGAGTGTGTCATATGCTGTTGGGGATAAAGGATCAGAATGGACCATACGCTAGATCGTATCTGAGTTGCAGAATGAGTCGTACGTTAGGCTGAATCTGATGACGAAAGGGGTAGTCATACGTTAGACTACACTTCAGAAATGTACCGTATGTTAGGTAGCATCTGAGGGGATGGACATCCGAACGGGTCGTACGTTAGACCGTCGCAGAATGAGTCGTCTGTTAGGCCGCATCTGATGATGAAAGCGGTAGTCGTACGCCAGACTACACTTCAGAAATGTACCGTACGTTAGGTAGCATCTGAGGGTTGTAAGATCCAAACGGGTCGTACGTTAGACCGCGTTGGAGTTGCTGGAGTTCAGAATGGATCGTACGCTAGATCGTATCTGAGTTGCAGAATGAGCCGTACGTTAGGCTATATCCGAAGAAGAAAGTAGTCGTACGCTAGACTACACCCCTGAATGTACCGTACGCTAGGCAGCATCTGAGGATTTGAAGGTCCAAATGGGTCGTACGTTAGACCGCATTGGAGTTGCTGAAGAAGTCATATGTTGGGCTGAATCAGAATGAACCGTACGTTAGGCTGTATCTGATAACCTGTATATGTTGTACTTGCAATAAATGTCTGGGATGGGCTTAGAGATGCCATCGTTAGGAGGATATCGAAGTGTTGTCAGAATGAATGTTCCCATGAACTGTATTTGAAATATGTATCTGAATCTTGAATGTGATTGATAAAGGTGTCTGTCTGAATGAACCTTCTACTTTGACTATATCAGGAGGATAAATAACCTGCAAAGAAAAGTTAGCTTCATGCTATGTCATGATGCATGAGATGTTTCATGTTATGCTAAAATAAATGTGAATGTTGTATGCATGCGTATGCTGTGAAAGGATGTAATGAATGAGTTATGCGTATGAGAAGTTCTGCTTGGGGACTCTACTGGGGAAAATAAATCCCCATCTACTGATTTGAGACATTTGTGTCGATGACCCTTTCTCGGCTGGGGATGCTTGATTTCTGTCTGATGGTGGAAATATTCAACAGAGCCTGGCTGGGGATGGATGAGATGATCAATCTGTCTGGTGACGCCGACCTCTGTTGGGGAGTAACTGGCTGTGCCTGGGGATACTGCCATTTCTGAGGAAAAAAAACAGGCTTGCTGGGGAAGAGAATTGGTAGCGGATTCATTGGAAGCATGATTAGACCTTTTCCTTAATCCTGAAGTCGGGTAGTAATTGCTATTGCTATTCTATGCATGTATTTTTGGTAAACATCAGTCATATTCAAATGCACATATTAATTCAAATTAAATCAATGGACATTTACGCAACCAAAACAGAAAAGTAAAAACAAGCATCTTTTTTTTGAAAGAGGGTTGTATTGATTTTGAAAGGAGGCCTATAAACAGGCAATTTGTGTACAAGGAGACAGAAATCCTAGTAAGAGGAAATTGTCGAAAACAAAGAGAAAGCTATGTGGAAGAAGTCCTATTGATTTTAAGCCTACTACTGTCATTATGTCTTCGAGCATCTCATCCCTTGCTGTCGGATAGAAGTGATTGGCTTGGTCAGTCCCTCGAACTTGGATGAAAGTTGACTGAGAACGGGACATAGTCATACGCTTTAATCCCTAATTTTTGCCTGGACCGCCTTTTCAGGTTTTCAGTCCACCAGGATACCCTTTTTTGCCCAAGCCGCCTTTTCAGGTTTTCGACTTGCCGGGTGTACATTTTTTTTTATATATCCCTAATTTTTGCCCGAACCCTTTTGGTTCGCCGGGATGCCCTTACTTTTGCCTAGATACGTCGATCTAGCGGGTCTCTTTTATGCGTAGTATTTTTTAACTATGTCCGCGTTCACGGGATGTGGGAAGTCTTCACCATCCATTGTAGCGAGTATCATGGCTCCACCTGAGAATACCTTCTTAACTACAAATGGCCCTTCGTATGTGGGAGTCCATTTGCCTCTGGGGTCAGTTTGTGGTAGGATGATGCGTTTGATTACCAAGTCGCCAATTTGATACACTTGTCTCTTGACCTTTTTGTTGAATGCCCTGGTCATGCGCTTCTGATATATCTGCCCGTGACATACAGCCGCAAGTCTCTTCTCATCCATCAAATTTATCTGATCGAGTCGAGTCTGAATCCATTCGTCCTCGTCTAAGCCCGCCTCTTTCATGATCCTTAGAGAGGGAATCTGAACTTCCACTGGTAAAACGGCTTCCATTCCGTAGACTAAAGAGAAAGGAGTTGCCCCTGTCGAAGTTCGCACGGAAGTACGATAACCATGAAGAGCAAATGGTAACATCTCATGCCAGTCTTTGTATGTTACCGTCATCTTTTGTATAATCTTCTTAATATTCTTATTAGCCGCTTCTACAGCGCCGTTCATCTTTGGCCGGTACGGAGAAGAGTTATGGTGTTTTATTTTGAACTGCGTGCAGAGTTCAGTAATCATCTTGTTGTTCAAATTAGTGCCATTGTCAGTGATAATTCTCTCAGGGACGCCGTATCGGCAGATGAGGTTGTTCTTGATGAATCGTGCCACCACATTCTTAGTAACAGAAGCAAATGAGGCTGCCTCCACCCACTTTGTGAAGTAATCAATAGCAACAAGGATGAAACGATGTCCATTAGAGGCGGTAGGTTTAATCTCGCCAATCATATCAATGCCCCACATTGCAAAGGGCCAAGGCGCTGTCAACACGTTTAATGGAGCAGGAGGCACATGTACTTTATCCGCATAGATCTGGCACTTATGACAAGTTCTGGAGTGATGGTGGCAATCAGTTTCCATGGTAGACCAATAATACCCTGATCTCAGAATCTTCTTGGCCATCGTATGTCCACTAGAATGAGTCCCAAAGATACCGTCGTGCATGTCTTCCATAATCTTCTCTGATTCCTTTCTATCCACACAGCGAAGCAAAGTCGAATCATGGTTACGTTTGTACAATATTCCATTACTCAAAAAGAATTTAGCGGAGAACTTCCTCAGAAATTTCCTGTCATTGATGGATGTCCCTGCAGGGTATTCTTGAGCTTCTAGATATCTTTTTATCTCGTGGTACCAAGGCTTCTCTTCTACTTCATCAGCGTTAAGTTCATAACAATATGCTGGTTCGTCTAGTCGTTCAATGGTAATCCGGGGAGCTTCATTGTCCCATCTGACTCTGAACATAGATGACATGGTAGCCAATGCGTCTGCCAACTGGTTCTCTTCTCGGGGAATATGTTCGAATGTGATCTCTTCAAAGTATGGGATTAATGTCAACACCTGCTCTCGATAGGGGATGAGGTTCGGATGTTTAGTGTCCCATTCTCCTTTGACCTGACTGATTACTAAGGCTGAGTCTCCATACACCCTCAAAAACTTGATTCTCAGGTCTATAGCAGCTCTGAGTCCCAAAATACATGCTTCATACTCAGCCATATTGTTGGTACACTCAAAACATAGTCTAGCGGTGAAAGGCGTATGGCCACCCTTGGGGGAAATGATCACGACGCCAATACCGTTGCCCAATGCGTTAGACGATCCATCAAAAACCATAGTCCATCGGGATCCCACTTCGGGTCCTTCCTCTGGTCCAGGTTCTTCATAATCAGTAACAAGCATGACATCCTCATCTGGGAACTCAAAATTCATAGACTGATAATCATTCACTGCCTGATGAGCCAAATGATCAGCTAGCACGCTTCCTTTGATTGCTTTTTGGGTGGTATACTGGATATCATACTCTGTTAAAATCATCTGCCATCTTGCTATTCTTCCGGAGAGGGCGGGTTTCTCAAATATGTATTTGATAGGATCCATCTTAGAAATCAACAAAGTGGTGTGATTCAACATATACTGTCTTAGTCGGCGAGCAGCCCAGGCCAAAGCACAGCAAGTTTTCTCGAGCAGTGAGTATCTTGTTTCACAGTCGGTAAACTTTTTGCTAAGGTAGTATATGGCATACTCTTTTCGACCGGACTCGTCATGTTGTCCCAACACGCACCCCATTGAGTTTTCTAAAACGGTTAAATACATGATTAGAGGTCTTCCCTCAACTGGTGGCACCAGAATTGGAGGTTCTTAGAGGTACTTCTTGATTTTGTCGAAAGCTTCTTGACATTCATCATTCCATATCATCTCTTGATTTTTTCTCAGTAACTTGAAGATGGGTTTGCAAGTAGCGGTCAAATGGGAAATAAACCGGGCAATGTAATTCAAACGTCCCAAGAAACCTCTGACTTCTTTATCCGTACGGGGAACTGGCATCTCTTGAATAGCTCTCACCTTGGCTGGGTCGACCTCAATACCTTTACCACTGACAATAAAGCCCAAGAGTTTACCAGATCTTACTCCAAAGGTGCATTTGTTCGGGTTCAATCTCAACTTGTATTTCTTCAGCCTCTCAAACAGTTTGTATAAATGATCGAGATGTTCTTCTTCAGTATGAGACCTGGCTATCATATCGTCCACATATACTTCTATTTCATGATGGATCATGTCATGGAACAAAACCACCATAGCACGCTGGTACGTTGCTCCTGCGTTTTTTAAACCAAATGGCATTACTTTATAACAGAAGGTGCCCAATTGCGTCACAAACGTAGTCTTCTCCATGTCCTCAGGTGCCATTTTGATCTGGTTATAACCCGAGAATCCATCCATGAAGGAGAATACCTTGTGTTGAGCGGTGTTGTCTACCAGAACATCAATGTGTGGCAGTGGGAAATCATCCTTGGGACTCGCTCTATTCAAATCTCTGTAATCCACACACATTCGCACCTTACCATCCTTCTTTGGCACTGGTACCACATTAGCAACCCATTGAGGATAAGAAGTAACCGCCAGAAAACCAGCATCGAATTGTTTCATGACTTCGGCCTTGATTTTCTCGGACATTTCAGGACGCATGCGACGAACCTTTTGCTTAACAGGACGACAATCTTCCTTCGTCGGTAACGATGCACTACTATATCGGTATCCAGCCCTGGCATGTCTTCGTAAGACCAAGCAAAAATCTCCACATAGTCATGTAGCATTTGAATCAATCTTCTTTTGACACTGATTTCCAAGCCTGCTCCTATTTTGACTTCTTTCTTGTCCACCTCGGTACCCAGATTTACAGTCTCAACTGACTCCTCATGCGGCTGTATAGTCCTTTCTTCTTGCAGTAACAGTCTGGCAAGTTCTTCAGGTACTTCACAATCTTCCTCACTTCCATCTTCGGCTCGGTAGATCGGATTTTCAAAGTCATAATGAACAGTAGTAGAACTATTATCAACAGGATCCAGAGTGGATAGGGATCTGCAATTCGTTACGTGCGTGTGTGTAAGAAAACATAGCTTGTTTGAAAGATAATAGGAAAGACAAAGAGCGCAATATTTGAATGCAAAACGTCCATTGATTTATTGAATATAAATATGCTTATGAAAATGACAAAACCCCTAACAAATTAGCCATTGTGCCTCGGGCATAGACACAATGCTTTAAGAAGTTTGATTGTAAAAGAAAATTAAAATTTGCAATTCTAGAATAAACAATAACAATTACTCATGACTAAAGGAAATCGGGATAATGTCTTAAGTCTTCCAATTGTTGAGTCCGTCACCAATTGTTGGGAAAATCCAGCTATCCAAGTCGCAATCACTATCAGCATCTTCCATAGCATTAATCTGATTTTTGACTATCTTTCCAGAGTTAAACCCCAGGCCAGCTTTATCAGACTTGTACGGTACATTGATCAGTTGACCCCAACCAGCACGATCACCATTTTCAATCGCGGCTTGAGCATCTTTCAGAGAGATCATGACAGGGGGAGCACGAACAACCTTGGGCACAAGGGGAGTTGGCTTAAGGACAGGACTGGGTGGAGGAACCACTTCAAATGACTGAGAAGGAGTCTCAAAGAATTCACCATCCATCTCGACGTATTTGAAGGCTTGCACACTACTGACAATATACTCTTCTTCTCCACATATAGTGACGACCATGCCTGCTATTGGATACTTCAGCTTTTGATGAAGCGACGAAGCTACCGCACCTGCCCCATGGATCCAAGGGCGCCCCAACAAGCAGGAGTAGGCGGGACGAATGTCCATCACGTGAAAGGTAGTGTTGAAGACTTGAGGTCCTATCTTGATAGGGAGAACCACTTCACCATAGACAACACTCTTCGCACCATCGTAAGCACGCACCACAACATCACTAGGTTTCAGTTCAATGCCTTTGTAGTCAAATTTATCGAGTACAGCTTTCGGGAGCACATTCAAGGAAGAGCCGTTGTCGATCAACACGTGAGCCAGGGTGATCCCCTCACACTCGATGGAGATATGCAGAGCTTTATTGTGATTCTTTCCTGCTGGCGTCAGGTCAGCATCGGAAAAGCCTAGGCCATTGTCAACAGTCAAATTAGCAACATAATGTTCGAATTGATCGACGGATGTTTCTTGAGGCACATGAGCGGTCTTCAAGAATTTCATCAATGCATTGGCATGGGATTCAGAAGATAACAATAAAGACAACATTGAGATTTTAGACGGAGTATGCCCCAATTGTTCCACTACATCAAAATCGCTCTTACGGATGATTTTCAGCATCTCTTCCATTTCCTGTTTGGCAACATCTTCAGAAGTAACTTCGACCGATGTCTCTGACTGAGGAGGATTGACTGGTCTTTTTCCTCGAATTTCGGGAGCGGGAGGTGAGATTTCTGGGGAGTAGATCCTTCCACTTCGAGTAACTTTACTAGTCCCCACAATATCATTAGGATTAGCAGAACTACCAACTTGCTTTATGCCATGGATGTAAACGTCGCCTCCATAGTTCCACGGAATAGCTTTGCTGGAGGAATATGGCACGGGGCCAGGCGCGGTAATAATCAGGGGAGCCACTTTGGGCTCAGCGGTAATCTTCACAGGCACTCTAGTAGCGGTAATCTTCACTAGAGCTTTGGACCTAGCAATCACAGATATCTCTTCAATAGAGTTGTCCACCTTAGGAACCCTTTCAAATAGAATTGTACGATCATCCATCAGCCGTTGAATGCCGTTCTTCAACTTCAAACAATCATTGGGTCGGAGTACACAGAGATCGCAATCTTCAGCACAACCTGGAAATAAACCAGCTTGCAATAAATTCTTCTTAACGATCAGGAGAGGAGATGCTAAATCAGCAACGTCAGTAACGTGAGAATTGTCGTCCACAACATTAACATTCTGGTCATGATTAGGCATAGGTGCTGTGATGACATTGGGGGTCGCCGGAGGATCAAATTCAATTTCTCCAGCGTCGATCATATCCTGAATCTTGTTCTTCAACAGCCAGCAATCATTCGTATCATGCCCGGGGCTATCGGAGTGATAGGCACACCTGGCGTTGGGATTATAACGAGGAGAAGTAGTGTTGGGATTTGCAGGAGGGCCTCTGAGGGTAATCAAATTGGCCTTTAACATACTCTGCAGTGCTTGGGTTAAAGTCATATTGATCTTGGTAAACTGTCTTCTCGACCTGTCTTGTCTGTGTTGGAAGTTCTGAGATGGCGGTGCGGCAATTGTAACTGCCCCAACAGTATGGTCACGATTCTTCTTGTTATGCTTCCTCTCACTGTACACAACATTTGATTCACTCTTTCCCTGATAGGACTTTTTGGTGCTTGCAGAAGTAGCTGCCTGTATCTTTCCACTTCGAATGCCGCTTTCAACCCGTTCACCTGTCAAAATAAGTTCAGTGAAACCTGACGAGGAACTTCCCAGTAGATGGCTGTAGAATGGGCCAGTCAGTGTACCCATGAACATGTCCACTAACTCTCGATCAGTCATAGGGGGTTTGACTCTGCCAGCCAAATCTCTCCACTTTTGAGCATATTCTTTGAAACTTTCTTTAGAGCCCATAGTCATATTTTGTAGCTGTAGCCGAGTAGGCGCTAACTCAGAATTATACTGGTAGTGCTTGTAGAAAGCTGTTGCTAAATCAGTCCATGTGCGGATGTTAGAGCTCTCAAGCTGATAATACCACTCTAACTGTGTGCCAGACAGACTCTCTTGGAAGAAATGGATCCACAGTTTCTTATCAGTAGTGTGCGGCTGAATCTTTCTCACATAAGCCCTTAGATGCATCTGAGGACAAGAGGCACCATCATACTTAGTGAAAATGGGAACCTTGAATTTGCGGGGAATGACCACATCAGAGACCAGACCCAAGTTTTCGAAATCCAGACCGGGCACTTTCTGCCCCTCCATAGCTAGCATACGTTCTTCCAGCAACTTGTACTTATCATCCTTCGGAGAGTACTGTTCATGTTCATAATCTTCATCGTCGTCCTCAGAATTGACGAGATTAGGATTCTCATCTTCCGAATCATTCTCGGTCTCTTCTTCTGAATCCTTCGGAATTCTAATCTTGACTCCTGTAACCTGTCCCTTAAGCCTTCTCCCCGGGTTGATGTAACCCACAGGTTTCTGGTCCTTCTTCTTCTCCATCAAAAGAGCTTTCAGTTCTTCCTGCCCCTTAGATAAGCTCAGCATCATTTCCTGGAATTGAGCATTCTGGGCCTGGAGATCTTTGACAGTTTGTTCGAGAGCCATTGTTCAATCTGTTTGAATCTGCTGGAATCTGTTTGATAGGAAAATCGTGAGAACACTGATCCTTTAGAATACCTGTTATGCGATGCAATGCAATGTATGAAATGTTTTCAAGGACTTTCGGGATTTAACTTTGCATAAACTAACAAAAAGAGCTTTTTTTTTCTTTTCTCTTTTGTTTTTGCTTTTGTTTTTGTTTTTTTTGTTTCTGTTTTTTTTAGCAGAGTTAAATCCCTAAATCCTTGAAATGGTTAGTACAATGCCATGATGTTATGATGTTATGTTGTTATGATGTCATGTTGTTAGATAAATAACAAGCACAAGCAAGTCACACAACAATCACTCCTAGGTTTTAAGGCTTGCGTGAGTTCCATAGGTAAATACCCTCCCCACTGAAGTTTGGTTGGTTCAACCTGTCTTAGAATAGTAACCGGGTTCTAGAAGGATCTCAAATCATTGACCTTTCCTTAAGTCCACTTCAGTGCAACACCAAGTGGTTGACCGAAGCTTCCCTAAAGTCCAATCTCAAAGAGTGTAGTATCGAGTCTCAACCAACTCCAGTCGGAACCGAAGCCAGTTATCTCACTACTTTCTAATGGCCAGGATGAGTCAATTAGGGTTCTAAAGGTCTGGTTAATGCTTTTATGACACCACGCGAATGCCAAATATTTCCTCAACTGACATGAGGAACATCAGGACATCCAAAGTGCCACATTAACCGTAGCCATCATTTTGACCATTCCAGTATACGTCGGACAGTCGCGATGATCTCTTGCTACTTACCTAAGGTACACTAGATCCGGGTGTAGGATCTTTCACTCAAGCATAACATACCCAAGCAATCCCTTAAAAATAAATCAGACAAATTGAATAAGTGATCTTGTTTTTAAGGTAACCTCTCTTTATAAATATTTAGGGTCCCCAGCAGAGTCGCCAGTTCTGTCATACGGTGAACTGGACTTTTTGTGTTTTGCTTTTTATCGCAATGTCGCGGTTAGCAAGAGTCGCCACCGACTTTTCTTTTATCCAATAAGGAAAGGTGGAAAAGAACAGGAAAGACCTTAATTTAGATTTTGGGTTCGGGAGGTACATTATACAAAGGGAAGGTGTTAGCACCCTTTGTATCCATGGTTATCCATGGGCTCTTAATTGCTCGATCACTTATATTATTTTTGTCTGAAAAAAAGTGTTTGTGAATTGTTTAGAAAAATTGTTTTGGAAAGAGAATTTAACTTTGTAATGATTCTTGTATGAATGTATACAAAGTGATTATCTCGTTTAGTTTTGAAAATTGTTTAGAAAAATATAACTCGGTAATGATTCTAGTATGAATGTATACCAAGTGGTGATTTTCTGAAGGTATTTTGAAAAGTGTGAGGTGTGAAAAAATGTTTTAGGTTGTGAGCCAGCAATTAAGAGTTATACCGACCCAAGGTCTTTATGAGTATTTCCTATCCTTATGAGGGTAAAACTGTCCTTATTATTGAGAAATAAGTAGTTTTATCCTTTGGATGTAAAAGGGTCATCGTAGGGTCATCGATTGGTCATTGAAGGCAACAGTTACGAGGATACCTTAGCATTCGAAGGGACTATCATCTTTTAACCGTAGGCAACATCGGAGGGTCATCGAGGGACAAAGTTGTATATTCGAGGGCAACATCCGAGGGACTATAATTTATTTTATGATGATTTAACCGAAGGGTCTTTGCTAAGGGTATCCCCACGTTCGCCGTGCATCAGGAAAAAAAACAGGGGAAAACAAGAGAAAAAAGGGGACATGACCGTAATATCGTAATCGTAAGGCAACAAAGAGAGGTCCAAGATCACTTATTCAAAGGCAAAGTTGTACAATTAATTATATAATTAGGATGAAACTCCACATTAAAATTATTAAAAATAATATATTAAAAAATTAATACATTAGAAATTAATACATTAAAAATTAATTTAGGGTGAAACTCCACAAGGGTATCCCACAAATAAAGTGGAATACCTAGCCAATAACCTTTTCCTGGGATATGTGAACCTTTACGAAACTCAAAAAAAGAAACATGTCAGAACACCAAATCAGGGTGCAATCGAAGATTACACCGGAGAAATATCACAACAATAAATAGGATAGGATGAATAATGCATGGCTATGATAAAAACATAAAAAAAACAGACTAGAAGAATCAGGTACTGTCTCGTTCGCCTCTGCCTCGCCTAGCGAAGGCCACAAATTTTGAATTTGAAAACAGCCCCATGTTAGGAACTTTGAATTTTATGGCATTTTATCACAGGAATAACATGGTCAAACATTCAGGGTATTCAAGCGTATTTAGATTCCCATACGAAAGCAAATTATATATCAACATTTAATCATGATACATTATATATGTAGATATGACCAATTGAAAGTATAAACAATAGAGATACGCAAACCTGTTTGCCAATTCAAGGTTGAAGGGATTGACCACTTGTAGTATCGGAATAAGTTAGGCAGCGGGAATTGGACGGCGATGGCTTCGGTGCAGATGGGCTGCCTTCAGGGTTTCTTTACTCTGAATTCTCCGGGTAGGCAGGGTTCCTATGCCAAAGTTTCTATCCGTCCTTCTCTGTTCTCTCTCTTTCTTTTCCTCAAGGTTTTGTTCCAAGGAAACCTCAGAGTGTTTTGCTTCTCTTCCTTCTTTCTCCAGTGAATCTCCCAGTGTAAACTCCAAGTCTAACTCCCCCTACTGAAACTTCAGTATTTATAGACTAATTTCGTGGGTAATGGGCTTGGAATGAGGGAGACCCAAGTCCAAAATAATTTGTTATATTTTATTTATTTATTTATTTTAATTATTTAATTAATTAATTAAAAAAAAAATTTCTCTTTTTTTTTTTCTTTTTTTTTTTTCGTTTTTTTTTTTTTCTTTTTTTTTTTTTTTTTTTTTTTTTTTAGGAAAAATGATGGGTAATTTTTGGGGTATGACAAACGGTAAATGAAAAGGGACCCGCTGGGGATAAAAATGCTTAATCAGAGCAATTATCCGACGGAAGGGAATATCAAGACCGAATATTGGATAATTATAACCGTCAAAGAGGGGATTACATCTACCGAATACTGGGTAGAAAACCACAGAAGAGTAACCGTCATCAACGAGGATGAACAACAAAGGTCAACTCTGCAAAGGGGAGAAAATAGGGTTTATAACTACCGGTATAAGGGTAGAAAACCACAGACTCAGCTGGAGAGGAAAATAGGATTTACAACTACCGGTATAAGGGTAGAAAACCACAGACTCCTGATGAGGATAAAAATAGGGTTTACAACTACCGGTATAAGGGTAGAAAACCACAAAATCTGCTGAGGATAAAAGTAGGGTTTATAACTACCGGTATAAGGGTAGAAAACCACAAACTCCGCTGGGGATAAGATGAATGATTGCCGGTTACTGAGCAATTATTCACTTATACCACGGGGAATCACAAGAAAACAGTCTCGAGGCCAATTTAGGATCAAACCAAAAAGGAAAACTGAATCAAGACTCGTTCTAATGAGGATATAACTCAATAGGGAAACCCATCCCAATATATGTGTTGGGAGGAAACGAAAACGACCGTCATCCACGAGGATATAACTCAGTGGGGAGTGCAGAAGGAAAGATACACTTTCTGCTTATGGGGCTGACTCTATATGGAGAGATCAGACACACACATCTGCTTGGGGAATGTATATTCACCAATTAGCAGGAGACAACAAACAAACGATATATGGCAAAGAATGCAACATGAATATCTGAATGTTATGATTAGGCATGTATATGCATGGTTTATGTATGAGGAATGCTGACAAACAGACATTCTAACACACATAGGATCCAGGAATCAACCACCCGGTACTACCCCTCAAGAGGGAAAGCCAAGAATCACCAGAGAGCAAATGATCCGCCGGAGACCGGAGATACCAGGGAACAACAACATCTCTGAAGGGGAGGAGTCAATAATCATCCCAGCTGGGGAGAGGGGTTATTATAATGAGACCACTTCCACCACATGAGCAGCTCTACTGGGGAGTCTACCAAAAACGAATCTTCCAGAGAGAACACATCTGCCGAGGATCAAAGATAAGGAAATCACAAAATCTCTGCGGGGGAATGAACCATCAGTCAATCCGATCGGGGAGAAATGCATTGCACAGGCAGAAACTGCCACAAAAGCAACTCTACTGAGGAATCAGAGATATCGCAAAATCTCCGCGGGGGATGAATCATAACCACTCCAGCTGGGGACCGGATCAAGGCGCATATAAGTTCTGCTGAGGAAACCACTCCGCCGGAGAAATTATCAAAGGGAGTGATGGATCTCTGGGGGGATACAACCACCAATCAGAAGCTTCCAAAGGTTAAAAGGACCAAGAGCTCTCACCTGCTGAGGAGGAAAGAGGCTAAAACACCTTTACCACACACTCTGCTCGGGAGGAAAAACACAATAGGCTCCGAAGGAATCATCAGTCACAGCCGGAGAAAAGAGTTCATTGTACAGGTAGAGTCTGTCACAAAGCAACTCTACTGGGGAATCCATCTGAGGGAGATAAGGGGAAACTGGTGACCAACACCAAGTACCGTACTCACCAAGAAGATCACATCCGCTGAGGGGGAAAAATGCTGCTCTGCTGGAGAAATGAAGGTTAAAAATCTTCAATCAGCACTCCACTTGGGGATGAACCATAAAAGGAACCCGGAGGAAGAAGATACAGTCAAGCCAGGGATATGAACAAATGTCTTACCCTGTTGGGAATCATACCACCCTTGGGAGAGCACTGCGGGTCTCCTAAGTATCTTTTTGTCATTGTGAATATTCACTTTGTTTAAAAACAAGTTATGAAAATTCATTTTTCAAAACAATGACATTTCCTCAATTAAAACATGCAAAACATTTGTTGAATAGAAACAAATAAGAGTGCAAATAGTTGGATAAAAGCTCAAATTTATTTGATGGAATGGTAGCCTGCAAATGGCAAGACTCCATAGATCTCTACAAGTTTGAAATTGGTGATATATATTGGAAAAGGGCTACATTGAACATAATGACCATTTCTCCACCAATTCTGAATTCGATGTATTCGAAGCTTCGGTTGGCGACGAATGAACAAGAATCTCTGACGGATGACGGATGTAGAACACAGTCTTGTCAGGATGCAGTTACTTGCCAAATCCCTAATTTTTGCCTAGATTGCCCCAGGATGAGGTACTCAATCTAGCGGGATGCAAATATCATTTTTTATGTCTCTAACTTTTGCCTGGATCGCCCTTTCGGGTTTTCAATCCACCGAGACGCTCATTTTTGCCTAAGCCGCCCTTTCGGGTTTTCAACTTAGCGAGTTGTTCTGTTTTTATTTTTAGGCAAAGTATTTCTTGACTGCATCTGAATTTACAGGACGAGTGAAATCCTCCCCATCCATAGTTGTAAGCATCAAAGCACCGCCTGAAAAGGCTCTCTTAACAACATATGGACCCTCATAGTTTGGAGTCCACTTGCCCCTGGAATCGGGCGCGAAAGACAAGACTTTCTTGAGCACAAGGTCACCTTCTCGAAACACACGAGGCTTGACCTTCTTATCAAAAACTTTCTTCATTCTCTGCTGATATAACTGACCATGGCACATGGCAGTCAATCTCTTTTCTTCAATCAAATTCAGTTGGTCATAACGACTCTGAACCCATTCAGCATCAGTCAACTTGGCCTCCATCAATACTCTCATTGACGGGATATCCACCTCTACTGGGAGTACGGCCTCCATGCCATAAACAAGAGAGAAATGGGTTGCCCATGTTGAAGTGCAGACAGATGTACGATATCCATGCAAAGCAAATGGCAGCATCTCATGCCAATCTTTATACGTAACAACCATCTTCTGGATAATCTTCTTGATATTCTTATTAGCAGCTTCAACAACCCCATTCATCTTGGATCTGTAAGGAGAAGAATTATGGTGTGCAATCTTGAACTCACTACACAGCTCTTTCATCATCTTGTTGTTCAAGTTAGATCCATTATCAGTAATGATCTTATCAGGCACACCATAACGACATATGAGCTGATTCTTGATGAACTTCACGACCAGCTGCCTGGTCACATTAGCATATGATGCCGCTTCAACCCATTTGGTGAAGTAATCAATTGCTACGAGAATAAACCTGTGTCCGTTGGACGCTTTCGGCTCTATCATGCCAATCATGTCAATTCCCCACATGGAGAAGGGCCATGGTGATGAAATGACATTCAGAAGTGTCGGAGGAATATGAATCTTATCCGCATATATTTGACACTTGTGGCATTTCTTCACGTATTTGCAGCAGTCAGACTCCATTGTCAGCCAATAGTAGCCTGCTCTCAACATCTTTCTAGCCATGGCATGTCCATTGGAATGAGTACCAAATGAACCCTCATGGACCTCAGTCATCAACAGGTCTGCTTCGTGTCTATCCACGCATCTGAGCAGAACCATGTCAAAATTTCTCTTATAAAGCACTTCGCCATTGAGGTAGAAACTGCCTGACAATCTCCTCAAAGTCTTCCTATCTTTCACAGATGCCCCAGGTGGGTAAACCTGGTTCTGAAGGAAACACTTGATGTCATAATACCATGGCTTATCATCTTTCGCTTCTTCCACTGCAAATACATGAGATGGTCTATCCAAGCGCATTACAGTGATATTGGGAACTTCATTCCACAATCTAACCACAATCATCGAAGCGAGCGTAGCAAGAGCATCCGTCATCCGATTATCATCTCGAGGAATATGATGGAATTCAACCTCAGTAAAGAATGTTGAAATCCTCCTCGCATAATCTCTATATGGAATGAGACCAGGCTGATTCGTTTCCCATTCACCCTTGATTTGATTGACAACGAGGGCCAAATCACCATAAACATCAAGATGCTTGATCCTAAGATCAACGCATTCCTCCAATCCCATAATGCAGGCTTCGTACTCAGCCATATTATTCGTGCATTTGAAAGTTAGTCTTGCTGTAAAAGGAATATGTGTGCCCTGAGGAGTAATAATCACTGCCCCAATACCATTTCCATACTGATTTACAGCGCCATCAAACACCATACTCCATCTGGAACCAGGCTCTGGCCCTTCATCGAGTGTAGGCTCATCGCAATCTTTCATTTTCAAATACAGAATCTCCTCGTCTGGGAAGTCGTACTGAACTAACTGATGATCTTCAATAGGCTGGTGTGCCAAGTGGTCAGCCAAGATACTACCTTTAATGGCCTTCTGAGCTCGATACTCAATATCATACTCAGATAACAGCATCTGCCAACGGGCAATCCTCCCTGTTAAAGAAGGCTTCTCAAAGATATACTTGATTGGATCCATTCTGGATATCAACCAAGTTGTATGATTTATCATATACTGGCGTAAGCTCTTAGCAGCCCAAGCCAAAGCACAGCATGTATTTTCAAGCATTGAGTATTGAGACTCACAATCAGTGAATTTCTTACTCAGGTAGTAGATAGCATATTCTTTCTTCCCTGATTCATCTTGCTGACCAAGGACACAACCCATCGAGTCTTCAAGAACTGTCAGATACATGATCAAAGGTCTTCCTTCTACAGGCGGAGAAAGGATTGGAGGTTCAGACAGATACTCTTTGATACTATCGAAAGCTTTCTGGCAATCCTCGGTCCAATCGTGAGACTGATCTTTCCGGAGGAGCTTGAATATCGGCGCACATGTGGCAGTCATGTGGGATATGAATCTGGAAATATAATTCAAGCGGCCAAGAAAACCTCGGACTTGCTTCTCAGTTTTGGGCTCAGGCATCTCTCGTATTGCTTTGACCTTTGCAGGATCAACCTCAATACCTCTTTCGCTGACAATAAAGCCCAATAACTTTCCAGAACGGACTCCAAATGTACACTTGTTGGGATTCAGACGAAGCTTGAACTTCCTCAGACGCTGGAAAAGCTTCACCAAGTGCTCTACATGTTCAACTTCCGTTCTTGACTTAGCAATCATATCATCAACATATACCTCAATCTCCTTGTGTATCATATCATGGAACAAGGTAGTCATAGCTTGTTGATACGTGGCTCCGGCGTTCTTCAAACCGAAGGGCATCACTCGATAATATAATGTTCCCCAAGGTGTGATGAATGTTGTCTTCTCCATATCCTCGGGTGCCATCTTGATTTGATTATATCCGGAAAATCCGTCCATAAATGAGAAGACATTGAATTTACCTGTATTATCTACCAACATATCAATGTGTGGTAGAGGGAAATCATCTTTCGGACTAGCTTTATTCAAGTCTCTATAGTCCACACACATCCGGACTTTTCCGTCTTTCTTAGGCACGGGCACAATATTGGACACCCATTGAGGATATGTAGAAGTCACCAGAAACCCCGCATCAATTTGCTTCTGAACTTCCTCTTTGATCTTCACTGCCATATCAGGATGAGTTCTTCTGAGCTTCTGCTTCACAGGCACGCACTCAGGCTTCAAAGGCAGGAAATGTTGCATGATATCAGTATCTAGACCCGACATGTCTTCATACGACCAAGCAAAGATATCAACATATTCTTGTAGCAATTTGATCAACCCTCTCTTAACAGATTCTTCAAGGAGTGCCCCGATCTTCACTTCTCGCACACAATCTTCAGACCCCAAGTTGACTGTTTCCAGATTCTCAAGATGCGGCTGAATGATCTTCTTTTCATGCTCAAGTAGACGGGTAATCTCGTCAGGAATCTCTTCAACATCATCTTCCTCTGCCTCAAATACAGGGAATTCAAAATTGGGAGATGGCGTTGGATCATTATGTTCAATGGGTTTAGAAATCAACCTGCATAATGATTTTGGATATGAAAAGATTTTTAGAAATCAAACAAGGCAAATCATTATGCAGATGAAAAGATTGATTTTATTTTATTTTTAGGGTTTTATGTGATCACCAATTTCATGCAAAAGAGCGAAAAGGGAAAATAATTGGAAAAACAAACATTTAACATGGATTTATTGAATGAAAATATCATTGTATTTATGATGCCAACAATGTCATCACTTCTCCTTTTGGCATGGGAGAAGGGTTTTTAAACAAAGTGATCATTACTTTGACTTGTGGATAACTGTAGGGACATCCACAGCGACCCAATTGTTGCAGACCCCTCCAGGGATGACAAAATTGTCAGAGTCCTCTACATCTTCTTCCAAAACAGCAGTAACTTCTTCATCCTAACCAGCGTTGATAAAACCTCCACTCTTGAACAACCCTTTCTCATTGAAGACCCCAGAAGAAAAGCCAATTCCAGCCCGGGACTTATTGTCTTCCAGCTCGATCATTTTTCCTAGACCAGCAATTGCACCACATTCAATGGCCAATTTCGCATCTCTATAGGAAGCAAATGAGGGAGTTCTCTTCTCAACAGGCTCAGCTATAGATAAAGCTTGGAAAGGAGTTCCAACTTCATCCTCAGCATCTATGTACGAGAAGGAAGACAAGTGGCTAACCATGAGAGCCTTTTCTTCTGAGTTCACGGTTCTCTTGCTCTAGATGATCCATCAATCTTGCAGAGTTGGCTCTAGTGTAGTACCGGTGAGTCAACTTGTCTTCAAAATAAATGAAGAGCACAAAATCAGACCACAGGACAGGAAGCCGGGAACAAAACCTGCTTATGCATATGATGCATGTAATGCTTGTGCATATGATTTGTTTTTATTTCAAAGGAACTCTAGGGTTTTATTTGCAAGTTTTTGGAAATATTAACATTCATCGCATATGGAAATATCTCATCAAATAATATCAGGAAAAGAAGTACATCATTGTCAATCTTTTTACAAGAGAAAAGGAAAATAATCATCCTATGGATCCCTAGAAACAATCATCTGAAGCTCAGGGCACAGGACGATAAGATGCGCGAAGCTTCTTCACCTCTCTCTTGTAGGCTGCCTCCATATCCGCCTTTTCTTTGGCGAGTCGGTCATACCTCCTTTTCCAAAACTTGGAAGACTGAGGAAGTAGAGAAGTTCATGCATCATCAAGATCATCAATAACCTGATGCTCGAGGAACTCAATCATAGCATCTTTCTCTCTAATCTGCTGAAGCAACTCTTCCCTTTCACGGATCCAGACACGTGATAGGTCTTCATCTCTCAACTCCTCTACTACTTGATTAGGAAGGGTTGAAGGCCCAGCCATAATCAAAGGTGTAGGTCTTGGATATTCGTAAGGCATGAGATACTCAGATGCTCTCTTTCTTACCCAGGCAGTGTAAGGCTCCAAAGCGACACAATTATTAGGACCCAACTCCTTCCTTCCTTTCTTATGAACCTTGCGCCAAGCGCGAACCATTCGACCCTTCAAGCCTTGGGGATCTTTACCCTCCTGAAAGAACACACCCTCTAACAGAATGTTATTAGGTTTAACCTTTAGGGGGAACCCAAGCTGACGACGTGCTAAAATAGGGTTGTAGTTAATCCCACCACATGTACCAAGAAGAGGCACATTGGAGAATTCACCACAAGAGTCAATAATCTGCACACCGTCATATACACGGTTGTACCAAGAGATATCATCATTAGTGAGAGACATAAGTCTCGTGGACCACCGTAGACATCCCTTGTTCTCCTTGAAGGCGACCGTCTGAGGTAAGTGAGAAATAAACCACTTATACAACAGAGGCAAACAACACACAATAGCGCCACCACCCTTTGCATTCCTCATATGCAAAGAGAAATAGGTATCACCCGACAGAGTCGGAACGGGATTAAGAGTAGAGAAGATCCTAATAGCGTTCACATCCACAAACT
The DNA here is from genome assembly GCF_024323335.1 of Lathyrus oleraceus. Taxonomy (NCBI): domain Eukaryota; kingdom Viridiplantae; phylum Streptophyta; class Magnoliopsida; order Fabales; family Fabaceae; genus Lathyrus; species Lathyrus oleraceus. Next base: position 164,000,425 of record NC_066583.1, read on the forward strand.
TGTCGATGTTGGGGAACAATACCAATCCATAGATGAGAAGTACAAATATGGCTTCAAAAGCATCCTCACTCATGGCCTTCCCATAAGAAGTAGCTCGAGCAATGAGGAACTCAGAAGGGAGACCTTGAATTCCACCTTTGGTAGTCATATGAGCACCAACCAGAGATTCATCTATGTGCAACATGTCAGCTATCTCTTGAGAAGTAGGAATACTCTCCAAGCCACTGAACGGCAACTGATCCAGGATAAGTGTGCCCACAAGATAAGCATATTCCTCAAGGGTAGGCAAAAGCTGAAAGTCCGGAAAGTGAAGCAACGGTACAGAGGATCATAGAACTGCACCAATACACTCATCAACCCTTCATCCACCTGAGTAGTCAGAAGAGGAAGAAGCTTCCCAAAACGAGCTTTGAAACCCAAGGGATCTAATACATAGGATGTTAGATTCCTTAACTCTTTCAGATCTGGTTGTCTGAAGCTGTACTTCTTTGTATTCCTTCTTTTTTTTTCCATGTCTGAAAATTTTGCAAATAAACCCCTTAAGTTCCTTGAAAATTTTCTTATTGTTTTGATGATATGGATGCGAGTGGATGCATGAATGCATGAATGCCACAATCACACTCAAGGATCAAGCAAAGCACACCAAACAAAGGTCATGGGATGGATCATATCATCCTTAATATCAATCATCCATTTTGGTGGATTATGGTTTGCACCTTATCAACACCCAAGTTCCATTGATATTAAGGATATATGAACGGATCAACCATGAATCAAGGGTTTGTTGCGAGTCACGAGCATGGAGTCTTGGTTAAGAACCACCCAAAGGGAGTGTGCTAGGGTTTAAACCTGCCGAACATGGTCTACAAGAAGTTCCCATAGTCATCATCCCACCTTTCGGATATTATCGGAGAAACGACTACTCGTATTCCAAGAATATTCTCAAGAGAGACTCTTATGAGTGTAGTATCGCGTAACAATCATATCAAATCTTACATTTGAACGACTTCCGCACTACATCCTAAAAATAGGCCAAGATGGGCTTGGTAAACTAAGGTCCTTGGCTTCTAAGGTCTATATTGGAAAGAGTAATGTCTAACCACAACTTACTTGTGTGACATTATTGATCCCAACATGACCTCCACCAAGTGAATGGGCTTGCAAGTCGACTTGCTAAGGAATAACTCCACACAAGTCAACAAGACTATGCCATTCTCCTATCATAAGTGAACTCGAGTCCGGGTATAGAACTCATCTCACAAAGATCACCAAACATGCAAGCAATTAATATCAAGCAATTCAATCATTACATACAATACAGTAATCTCAAATTGCACAAAAATATGTCACAAACAATATAATACAACAAAGGTTGAAAGTTGGCAAAACCCACTAGGGAACTTTTATCCCCAACAGAGTCGCCACTTTTCTGTAGCGGTGTATTCGTTACCATTGGAGATATTGACTAAATCCATAATAAATCATACAAAGTCGAGTCGCCACCGCACTTCTATTTATCCAAAGGAATGGTTAGAAAGCGAACAAAAACCTAAAAAGTTTTAACAAAAACTAGTAAAAGAAATAGAGATCTGGGTAAGGGGGTTGGTTATGTTATGGGAAGGTGTTAGGCACCCAAAACATCCTAGGTACTCCTAGGGAGCCCTTTTCACGCTTGTTGAAGGTTATTGTTTTTGTGAAAATTTTTATTTGTGCAAACATGATTGAAGAGATGAGAAAAGAATATACAAGTTTATTTACATTTTGTGTTTGGATGGATAAACCCATTGCCTACGTACCCTCTTATGAAAAGATTAGGATCAAAACCTCGTAGTTCGGGTAAAAAATTTCAAAACAAATGAGTGTATTGATTGGTCCAAAAGCCTTAAGGTCTTTCGTTATCAAAGGGAGAAAACTCAACCTAAAACCACAAATCCACCATGTGAGGATAGCTTCAACACGCTAGTGAGGGGTTAACCCTATAATAAGCATGGAAGACTCATTGTCCACTCACTAAGGATGAGGTGAGTATTATATCTACCACAAAGATAATAGCTAAAGGTTATGGAAAATTTGATTAATAAAGTGGACATATGGAACCATAAAAATCACTTGAAGTGAGTTGAATTTACCAATTAGAAGTATTCACAAAATGAGGTCAAAGTATGAATTAGAGTTCATTTACAATGAGTATTAGTGAAAAGAGTTTGAAAAATCAAAGGCATATGGCCTAGGTTTCTAATTTTGAAAATAATGTCAATGTTTGCACAAAAAGTTTTGGTTTGGGTTAGAGAAAAAAGGAAGGCTAAGTCCTAAGTGAAACAAAAGGTGAGGGATATGGAATGAAACCACACTAGGAGTTCCTCTCTTGAGACCATAGATGATCCAAGTAGATACCATCCTTTGGAATAAGCAATCACAAGGTATAAGCAATCAAACAAGTCTCATAAGAGATCCTCAATGTGTCTTGTATCTCACAAAGATGAACATGGTAATGATCTTTCAATTAAGCTAAAAACGAAAAGTTAGCACAAACACACACACAAGAAGTGAACAAGCATCACACACTATGTACATACAAGAGGCTCAAACAATGGGTGGGCTTTAGTCAAGAGGGGTCATATCAACCTCGACAAACAAGCCAAACTGTAAGTGTAATCTGGAGCTCTTAACCACTAACATTGAGAGTTAGGGTGAAGCTGATCAAAAATGGAAGAAAGGATGAGACCTCATGCTCTTAACCCTGGCCAGGGTGAGCTCATGATAAAGAAATCGTGGGGATCCAGAAAGAGGGACCCTATTCCACTTGACAGACTCTAGACAAAGATCTTGGGTACATGTTCAGAAGCATCAGCATGTAGTACGAGTATAATGAACGACTCACTGAATAACGGGGGATTGGCTACTAATCCCTTTTATCCGTCAATTGCCTCTCTTGGAGGTCTTATCAAGTAGCACATGCCTCATCTTGGAGGTCTTTGGCACAATGTTAAACAAACACAAACAAAGCCTCTTAAGGAGGACTTGCCAGCAAAATGCCTGCCAAAAAGGTGACAGGGCTTCCAGACTACATGAAGTAAGAAGATAACTACCTAAGTGGTGTATCAACCATAATCCAAGGCTTAAGCAAAAGCAAAAGCAAGCAAGCAACTAAGGTACCTGTACAAAAGCTAAACAATCAGTAATTCAGTCATAATCATCAACAGACAACAGTGAAACCATTCATCAGTTACACAACTCAATGAACAATGCTTAAGCACTCAAATGAGCTCATCACATCAATTGAAACCTACAAAACAACAATAGTTAGTACTCAAAGGCATTTGCATCTCACTAAGTGAGAACAAATCCAACCATCAATGCTAAATGTCCAAACCTGAAACACAAAGCACAATTAGTTTATGTACAAAACACTAGTACAAAGACTAAGTTCAAAATCAAACCAAATGATCAAAACAGAACCCAATCTTTTACATAATGCATATTCAAACAATCAATAAAATGTCCTCAAAAGGACCAGCATCAATTCAATAAGCAAATGCTTCAAATGGTTCATGCCATGTAATGACAAACAAATGTGCACAAAATGGACTTCAAAATTAGAAAATCCAAATCAAAACAGAAATTCATGCAATGGCTTTGATATTTTTTATGCAAGTTTCTCATGTCATGAACAAACAATATGAAAAAGATCAAATCCAGAAAGTTTCAAATGCTAGATGAATAAAAATGCAACAATTCAATGCCAAAAATGTGACACAAATTGTCACATACATCTCCATGTGTCAAAAGTGATGATAGCATATGAGAAAAATTCCAAACCAGTGACCAAAAATTCACATCATGAATGAATATTGAGCACACAAAAAATTGGATCAAATGGCTCAAAGATGAAGATTTCACAAAGCATTGAACACAACATATCAAATAAGCATCACATCAATTCAAAAATTCCAAAATCAAAAACCAGACACAAACAAATCATGAAATTAACACTATAAAAAACTAGACATCAAAACAAAATTATGAAAAAAATTTGGAGTTAATTTGGATCATTTTTCTATTTTTTATGATTTTTGTAAAATAGCCAAACAAATGAAATAAACAAATAACAATGGAGGGAAATTCAAACATTTGAATAAATTCAAAAAATATCAGGACCATTGGATGTGGCGTGCAATCATGATCAACGGTCCTCATTTGAAAGACCAAAACACATCACTTCATTAAAATACATCAGCATACACATCAGCGGTCAAACACATGCGTGGCAAAGTCAAAGCATTCACAACCAATCATACACACACGTAAGGCACACATGGAAGCCAACACATCATAAATGGAACGATGCGTTTCATTAAATCTAGTCACCAGCTTAATCAGCAGTCAAGGTACACACGTGGCTGGTCAAAGCAAATACAACCAATCATACACACACGTAAGGCACACGTGGAAGCCACATGGCGCAAACCCTAGGAATAACCAGACGCCGGAGTTGTAGCTCCGGTCGTCTTCCCCGGCCAACTCCGGCGGCGGCGACAACTAAAAATTTCCAGAAATTAATAAAACCGGTACCGTTCGAACCGTCCTCTCACAAGGAATCCAAATATGATATCACTTTTATCTAACTCTTCCTATATTTCACGGATCGAAGCAAAACATTATTGAGATCAAAACGTATATTTCATCATACATGCTCAATTCTAAGCCAAATCAAAATCTGAACACATCTACATGCTCCACTAGTCAAGATCTACACATCTATATCAAGAAAACAGCAAAAAGAGATGATGAATTTTGAATCACCTTGAAGTGCAGTTCTCTGTTAACACGTGCTCAAGCTCTCAAAAGCTCCAGATTCCTTCCTTTGACCTTGCCTTGAAGCTTTGTGCAAAGAGAATCAGTTGAAAACGCTTGGATCTACCTCAATTTCAAACTTCCATCAACATGAGAGTGCTCTTGAACAGCTTGAATTATGGCTCAATTGCAACAAACAGATGGTGAATCTTGCTCAGTGAAACACCAGGATCAATAATCTGCAAGAATCTTGAAGAATTGTGTGAAGAAAAATGCAAATCGAAGAGAGAGAAAAAATGGAGGGAACTTTGAAATTTGGATCTGAAAATTCTGTTATCCCTTGATTATGGTTAGGGTTTGGTATTTATATGCCCTGCTAATGATGCTGAAAACCAAATTAGCCAAATGCTAATCATGATTAAGGAGATTTGAAGCCATTTGCAAAAATGCAAAATGAGCTCATTATGGCCATGCTACACGTGAACAGTCCCATGCAAGGCTTGAATTCACTTAAAAGCATCCTATGGTCATGATGGAATTTGTATTTTGCTTGTATCATAAGCCAAATTTGAATTATGGAAATTTCCTCCAAAATGAACACATGAGAAATGATGAGCATACAAGCCTCTCCCATGCATTGTAAAGCTTAATTTGAGAAGTCTTGGACATGAGAATCATTTTGCAAAAAGAATGGACCAAATTGGAGCTTTGTATCAAAAGTTAGGCCATTTTGAATTTCCATGCACACCTTGTGATCAAATGACCATAACTCTCCAACCATTCATCATATGGACTTGATTTAGGACTTTTTGGAAAGGGGAGACAAAGATCTACAACTTTCATGTTCACCAAAAATCCATTTGAGACTTCTTTGATATTGACAAGTCAAGTTGAATGTGAACCAAAAACTTGCCAAATTTGGAAACTTTGAATTACAGGTCATTTTCCATTTTTAGTAACTTTTTCCATGACCTTTGAATCTTCAAGATGGATGTTTAAAATGATGAATAGGCCTTGATTGAACATGATTGAGGTGTATCAACTCATTTCCCCACCTCATAGCCCTCAGCTGACTGCACAGTTGACTTTTTGGTCCTCAGATGACCCGGTGATTGCTTAAGCTGCAAACAAAGATGTAAATGACATATTTTTGTGCTTTTTGGTTAGTAAAAAAAATGAGAAAAGAAATGATATAAAATTCAAGCATGCTTGGTGATCTTAAATCACTCACAAGGAGGTCCCACCCAAAGGGAAAAGGAGCCAAGATGCTCAATGATCCTTGAGGCTATGCAATGCAATGCTATGATGCCATGAGGGATCTTAGGGACAAAATTGGGGTCTTACATTCAGGAACTATTTACAGGAGATTTAAATATGGAGAGAGGGACTTGGTACACAAAAAAATTGTCATTAGGAACTATTTACTTTTGCTGTAGTGGAAAGCGAAGAAGAACGAAGATCCTTCAAGAGCGGACGCGATTGAAGATCAACGAAATTCTGAAATTTTTGTAATGTCTCAATTTTATCTTGTATCTGATTTGAATAATATGATAGGCTAAACCCCCCAATGCCAGGGGTGTCCCTGAATTGATCATGTAATGACTCTGATGTTAGATTTTCGTTAATATATGTTATTTGTTATCAATTTCACTGTGTGATTTGCGTAATGCTTTCTTTATCAGAAAAATTAAGATTGATGTATGGTTAACGATTAGTAGGATTGCAATTGTTAAGGTTTTTATACAGTGAAACCATAATAGATATCACCTAGGACTAGGGATACCCTATGGTTATCGGTTTATTCTTGTTAAATTAAAACGCTTTGTTTCATCATAATCACCTAAGGACTTAGAGGTTAGATTGAATACCAAAGGTTTCCCTCCGAGGTCTTAGGGGGAAATAATCTTAAGATCCGGTAATTGAAACAATTTTCAGTATTAAGGAGATATACACTCAAGGGTCATTACAGGAGTTTTTATACACCCTCCTTGGCATATGATATTAATCTGTGAAAATATTTATTTGTTTTATTTTTCCTTACAGTGAATTTTACCAAACCCAAACTCTTACTTTTGTTCAATTGAGTGACTGTTTACTCTTATATTGTTGCACAATCCTCGAGATCGATCTTTGGGAAACATCCCTCTTATTACTACATAGGCAAAAATAGTACACTTGCTATTTTTCCGATCAAGTTTTTGGCGTCGTTGCCGGTGATTGCCAAATATAAGTTTAGAATTATCTCAATTGAAATTTTGTTGCTCTGCAACTAAAATTTATTTTCCGTTATTTTGAATATTTTATTTCGATTATGTCAACTAATCTGTGTCTGATATTTGTATGTGAGGTAAGGCCTCAACTTATTTTCCTTTTCACACAGAAATCGAGAGAACCTTGCGGGCAAGACTCAAACAAGCTCGATTAGCCAGATTGGAATCAGACGAAGAAAAACTTTCCGTCCATTCAAGCTCAAATTCAGGTTTTGATAGAGAGATCAAAATTATGGCTGATGTTCCACCGCCACCAGAAAGACTATTGGGAGACTACGGAGGTGCCAATGCATAAACCGACAGATTAACTATTGTCAACCAACCAGTGAACGTGGCTAATTTCCAACTACACCCGAGTACCATTAATTAGCTTGAAAGGAAGCATTTTACTGGAAAAGTGAATGAAGATGCAAACAAGCATTTGTAGAGGTTTTTGACCATGAGTAACACTCTGAAAATTGATGGTCACACTAAAGAAGCCAAGAAGTTGAGAATGTTCCCGTTTACCTTAGTGGAAGAAGCTGAAGATTGGTTTTATTATTTACCTGCCGGTAGCATCACATCTTGGGAAGAAATGGAAAAAGCCTTCCTGAATGAGTATTTTCCAACATCGGTTTTTCTGCGGAAGAGGTATGAAATTCTGAATTTTAAGCAGAAGGACGGGGAAACTTTGGGAGACGCTTACAAGATATTCAAGAGAGTCCTAGTAGCTTGCCCAACTCATAATATGGATGCTACTGAACAGATGCAGATGTTTGTGAATGGTCTAAAAATAAAGACCAAACAACTGATTGATACTGCAGCCGGTGGTTCCACAAATTTTTCAATAGCCACCGGTATCAAGAAGATCATTGAAGCTATTACTGCTAATGAGCACATGGAGTTGTACGATAGGTGTCAAAGAAAACCAGAAGGGGTTATAGATTTAAAGGTGGAAACTACTGAAATCCGTATTGACGATAATATAGCTGCTGAAGTTGAGAAGAAGCTAAAGGCGATCAATATAGGTACCAAACAGGTGGTACAGGTCCAACCTGTTCCTACTGTCTGTTGTAAAATTTATAGTGGTCCGCACCAAACTGTCTATTGTTTTACAACTCCTCAACAAGTGGAGGAAATCAAAATTTTGAAGCAGAATAGTCCTTATTCCAACACGTACAATCCGGGTTGGAAGAATAATCCCAACTTCTCATGGAAAGACCAAAAAGGAACCGCTCCTCAACATGGTCAGTACCAAACTCAATATCAACAACAACGGCAACAAGCCCCTAAGAAAGCTGATTGGGAGATTGTTGTTGAAAGAATGGTAGCTCGTCATGTTCAATTTCAAGAAGAAACCCGGAACTATCAGAAATTCACCACAACATCCATAAAAAATCTTGAAGTCTAGATGGGTCAAATCGCTCATCAATTAGCATCTAGTTCTCAAGCACAAGGTGCTCTACCTAGTGAAACTGTGCCCAATCCTAGAGAGCATCATAATGTGAGCGCTGTGACAATAAGAAGTGGTAAATCGGATGAAGTTGTCGAGGAAATGGATGAAGAGGAAGACAAATTGATCGAAGTGGACCTTGAGATCAAAGAAAATGAAGTTGTTAGGGAAGAAGTGGTAGCATCGAAACCTGTTGTAAAAGAAACAATCATGGAGCTTAAGCCGGTTGTTAAGCTTCCCTTCCCTACTAGAACCAAGAAAAAATGACAACATGAGAAAAACTTTGAAACATTCTTAGAGTTGTTCAAGAAGCTGGATATTAACATTCCTTTGTTTGAGGCACTTGAACATATGCCTACTTATGCCAAGTTCATGAAGGATACCATTTCAAAGAGGTGGACCACCGACACTAACCTAATTATTCTAACCGAAACTTATAGTGCTATTTTGTAGGGTATGAAGATTCCGATAAAGAGGAAAGATCGAGGAGCTCTCACCATCCCATGTACTATTGGAGATAGGTCGTTCAACAAAGCTCTTATTAATCTGGGAGCTAGTGTGAGTCTCATTCCATTATCCATTTACAAGAAGCTTGGTATAGGGGTTGTGCAAGATACCAGGATGACACTACAATTCTTCGATCATTCGGTCAAGAAACCGTATAGCATTGTTGAAGATGTTTTGGTGAATATTGATAAGTTTGTTTTCCCGATGGATTTTGTAATTCTTGAAATGCCGGAAGATGAAGAGATCCCTCTGTAGCGGGGTATTCGTTACCATTAGAGATATTGACTAAATCCAAGGTAAATCATACAAGTCGAGTCGCCACCGCACTTCTATTTATCCAAAGGAATGGTTAGAAAGCGAACAAAAACCTAAAAGTTTTATCGAATCAAAAACTAGTAAAAATGTCAGAGATCTGGGTAAGGGGGTTGGTTATGCAATGGGAAGGTATTAGGCACCCAAAACATCCTTAGTACTCTAAGGGAGCCCTTTTCATATTTGTTGCAAAGGTTGTTGTTTTTTGTGAAAATTTATTTGTGCAAACATGATTGAAGGGATGAGAAAAGCGTGTATGTTTATCTAATGTACTACTTACTAAAAGAAGGGTCAAAAGGAAATGACTCGCACAGATGTCGCATCCACTGCATACGTATCTCATCTGAATCTGAGAATCAGAGTCTTCGTAGCTCGGCTACCTATGGGTTAAAGGGAAGTGTGCTCGCTAAGACGTCGCGTCTTATGCCTATGTATCTCATCGGGGATGAAAATCAGAGCAAAACGTAGTTCGACTAACTACGGGGTTAAGGGTTTGGATTTGGGGCGAACGACGTTACTACGCAATCTACCGGATGCTCGACCTTTGGAGACTTACTCGCCTGTAGTAGAAGGAGTAAACGTGTTCTATGGAGAAGAAAAATCAATGAATGCGTTTTAGGAACGCTCAGACAAAAGGGAAGTCCTAGGCGAAGGAACCTGCATAAAGTAAACACACAAAACATTGCCTCCTATCGAGGTCTTCCAGCTAAGAAAGCGGTAAAAATACGGGAAAATGTAAAAGTACCACACGGATAAAGATCCGAAGTAACAAATATTAATGGAACAAAAAAATCCTGAGATCCTTCCAAGCTAACACCATCAAAGAAAGTGAGTCAGTACAGGTAATCGGAATGAACCTCCAGGTGGTATCCCACAAATAAAGTGGAACACCCGGCAAACCATCTCCGCAAGAGTCATATGAGCCCTCACAAAACAAAACTCAACAAACAGGTTAGAGAAACAAGATAGGGTAACCAAGAGTTGCCCCTAAATCAAAATGTAACCACATGAATCATGCCATTAAAATTCACAAAAAGCCCACAAAAAGCAACCAAGGGTAGGAGACATAAACCTCTTGTCAAACACATGCATCAAAAGGGTATCAAATTCACCCATAATACCTCATACATTCAGAGCATTCAAATTAAAGGCATAAAGTAATGGGAATAAGGCAAACCTGACTGGAGAGATCAATGAAATTGAATTGCCCGGTTGGGTTTGCAAAGCAATCTGAGGGTTTATATGAGAGGGAATTGGTTCTTTGCCGATGAGTTCCCTTCAGTCTCTGGAGGTTGCTCTGAACTCTGTTAGCTCTTCTCTCACTATCTTTTTCCTGCCAGGGTAATAGGAATGGAATAGGAATGGAATAAGAATGGAATGAGAATGGAATAGGAATGGAATAGGAATGGAATGGGAATTGAATAGGAATGGAATGAATTTTGTTTCACTGAAACTCTGAATTTATAACCTGATTTTGTGGACCTGTGGGCTCAAATGAGAGAGGCCCAAGTCCAAAATTTTTCTGTTATATTTTATTTATTTATTTAACTTTTATTTATTTATTTATTTTCGTTTTTTTTAATTTTTTTTTTAATTTTTTTTTAAACACGTGGGCTTCGCCTAGCGAGCATGACAGCTCATGAACAAACTTTTGCTCCTTCAAGATTAACGTTTTGACTGACGAATAGACCCCATTTGAACCTGTTGGAAGTATCTCAAGCCATTCCCTTGTGTTGACTGATCATCTAAATAGAACCCACAAAGTGTCTTGGATGATACTCAAGCTTCAAACAAAAGATGTTAGTGACACATTTTTATGCTTTTGGTTAGTAAACAAAAATAAGAGAAACAATGATGTATAATTCAAGCATGCTTGGTGATCTCAAACCAATCACAAGGAGTCCCACCCAAAGGCAAAGGGAACCAAGATGCTAAAGATCCTTGAGGCAATGCAAATGCAATGTTATGATGCCATGAGGGATCTTAGGGTCAAAATTGGGGTCTTACACCCTCTCATTTTGGGGAGACCATTTTTAGAGACGGGAAGGTGTTTAATCAACATAGAAGAAGGAACCATGACGTTGAAAGTTTATGATGAGGAATTGAAAATCAATGTTTGAAACACCATGAAAGACAAAGATGATATATGTACCAGTCACACTATAGAGGTTCTGAATCAGGTGACGACATATGATAGCCCTTTGAATGCACCACCGTCACATTTGGAAAGAGGGTTGAGTTTGTCCAATTCCGATAGTGATAAAGAAGAGCTTAACGGGGACCCCTAAATGCTAGCCTTGCTGGATGCACAAACCCCGTGGAAAGGATCTCGACCACATTGGTGGGAGGATTTACGCCTAGCTCACTCTAGTAAGGAGGGCAAAGAGCCTAAGAAAGGAACGGAGTTGAAACAACTTTCGGAGAACCTCAAAGATGTGTTTTCCAAATTAAAGCTTTTTTCAGGAAAGTTGAAATTCAGGTGGTCGGGTCTGTTTGTGGTTCACAGAGTGTTTCTCCATGGAGCTATCGAACTGAAAAATCCAAATAATGGGGATACCTTCAAGGTAAATGGACAAAGGTTGAAGCACTACTATCAGGGATAAGAAGGTGGTTTGATTGATAATGTTCGTCTTCAAGGATGAGGGAGACGACCGTCGAGCCATGCGACGTTAAATGCAACGCTTCGTGGGAGGTAACCCACGCGGTTTTTATCTAACTATTTCCATGTTTGGTGTGTTTACAAGTTTATTCGTAGGTTCACGGTTACATCGCGTAGTTCAGAAGAGAAGGGTTGAGTTAAACTCATATAAGATTGTCGGATACAAGAAGAACAGGGATATAACCAAAAACAGTGGAAATCGGAAAATTTTGAAAAAATAGGGCCCTGACACGGGTGCCCGTGTCACCTGACACGGCCCGTGTCAGGCAAGCAAGGAAAAACCTTTTCTTACAGTAGGCTGACACGGCCGCCCGTGTCAGCTGACACGGCCCATGTCAGCTCTACTGGGAGGAGCCTCAAATTACAGTGTCCTGACACGGCCGCCCGTGTCAGCTAACACGACCCGTGTCAGGCCCAACAACCATATTTTTCAAATTTTGTCTTTTTGTGTTTTTGTGTTTTTGTGGACCCCATCCGAAATTTTCACCACTTAAACACATTTTACCCTTAATCTACCAATAAAATCTGATTTTCTTTCTCTCTCTCTCTCTCTCTCTCTCTCTCTGTCTCTCATTTTCACATCATCCTTCTCTTTCCTCACATTTTCTTAACCTTCCTCCATAACCAAACTACCTTAAAGCTCCCAACTTTAGCACCTTACTCTGTCCAAATTGCCGACACCCTTCAAGAAAGTTTCTCTACTCGCCATCCTCTACAAAGCTACGATAATCTTTTTCCGTTTTCCATACTTTTTTTGGGGTGATAAATTGTGTTACAGGAAGCAAAAATGCCGCTGAAAAGAATCTCCAAAGGGAAGCAAGCAGATGCGGAATCATCCCGTCCACGGAAACGGACAATCCATCATCCGAATTCACATGATATCATTTTGACAACCCGGAGCATGAACGGAGGTACGCATCTCAAGTCAAACGGAAAATCACTCCGACAAGGTACCTTTGCTCTGATACTTTATTTTAATTAGGTTTGTCTAAAGATTTGGATAAGATGTTCCATGTTCTAGGAATGCTTGAGTTTATGCATTGTGAAGCGCCAACCTATGAGCGCATCACCTTAGAATTCTTGAGCACAATTGAGTTCAAGATGAAAAAAGTTTGGACGGGTACAATGATGTACTTTGGAGGAACAATGTCTTTCAGGTTATACAATGTCGACCACGAGTTGATAGTGGAACAACTAGGTGAAATTCTTCTCCTACCCCTTTATGGCCCCAAAGCCGTACCAGACAGCTTTGATGCTAACACTTTCTGGTTGGCCATTACGGGACGATCCGACTATGTGGCTAAAGGGGCGAAGGCATCAGGTATTCAAAATCCCTGTTTCAGGTATACCCAGAAGGTGTTGGCTTTCACACTATTTGGCAGGGACGACAGTACAGGTGTAGCCACCCAGAGGGTACTGTTCTTTTTGTTTGCCATGGCAAGTGTTGCAGCATTTACTGTAGATTATCTGGGTCACGTGAGGAGAGCAGCCCAATGGGGAATCTCCATAGGGGGCATCATCACTCAGATTGTCCACCATTTCGGATATGACCCTACTGCACTTAATGAGACACTGGTAGCAGGTAAGAGCAAACTGGACATGAACGCATTGGTCTAACAAGATATGATTTCACAAGTTTCTGATTATTATGCCTTAATGAGTTCGGGTTAGTTTATTATTGAAGGTGAGAAAAACAAGAAAGGGGGGTTTGAATTGTTTTGGAAAATAAGCGCTTTTTCAGAATAAGAACACACAGGATTTTATACTAGTTCACTTATAACACAAAGCTACTCCAGTCCACCCGGCCAAGGTGATTTCGCCTTCAAAAAGGACTTAATCCACTAATCTTGAAAGATTATTACAACCAACGTCTAAGAGAAAGATCTCTTAGTCCTCCCAAGTATACAGACTACGCAGAGTCACTTGAGGAACAAAATCAATTTAGCAAAAGAAAATTGTAATTTAGGATGCTTCTAAGATAAAGCAGATATTACATCAAAATAGAGCAAGCAAGTGATTTCACGTTTGAGCAACAACTCGTGAAATGCTAATAGAGAGAGAGAGAGAGAGAGAGAGAGAGAGAGTTTTTCTGTGCGTTCAGGTGTATCTCTCAATGAAGTTCGCCGTCCTTTATATAGAGGTGAAAGGACCATTGTAGTGATGGCAGAATATTTGACTTGATGAGAGTTTAATGCCATTACTTCTGTATTTCTTGCTATAATAAGTTTGTCTCCCTGAATAACTTCTTTCCAAATATACTTTCTTTCCATTTGAAGTGGTAGTTTCCGTTACTCTTTCTGGATAAGGAGATTCTTCGTCAGAGTCTGTGTTAACTTTGCTACTCTGGGATTGTTTTGATGTGACATCAGAGCTTCTGATAGTCCTGGTCTTTTAGATCATCAGCGTTGATTTCAGAGGAAGTTAGAGCTTCTGGTATTCTGCTATGCTGTTTTGCTCAGAGTTAGAACTTCTAGACCGCGCTTCTTCTTCAGATGCTTCTGATCTTCTGGTACTTTGTATCTGATTCGATTCTGTATCTGATAAACCGATCAGATTCCTTTGTTCTAGTTCAGAGTCCTGCACACTTAGAAAATTTTCGTTAGAGTGCCATTTTTGGTTTCATCCTTTGTTATCATCAAAATCCTGGAATCTGTTGTAGAACAATTTTTGTTCTTACAATCTCCCCCTTTTTGATGATGACAAAACACATTTAATTAACAGATGAAACATTCAGATATAAGAGTTTATCAAATCAGATAGAAGTGAGCTCCCCCTGAGATAGGCTAGGGAGTTCAGAAGTTCTTACCAGAGCTTCCAAGCAATGAAGTTTCTAGATACCCTTCTGCAACTTTCTAAGTCAAAGAGTGTTAGATAGATTTTTATTGAATAGTATGTTTGCAGAGTACTGAAGGAATTAAATAATTTTTCATCAGAGCTGTTTGATTTCTCCCCCTTTTTGTCAAAATAAAAAATAGAGGAAAGAAGATCATATATATATATATATATATATATATATATATATATATATATATATATATATATATATTATATATATATATATATATATATATCCAGATAAGAAAAAAAACATCAGAGACAAACAAAGGAAACAAGCAGAGGCAAAAAGGCAACAAGCAAGAAATAATCCTAGGTGCCTAAGGGTTGGGAGGAGGAGGCATCCTCTGAAGCAGTTGGTTCAGCAGATTCTGGATGTTGGCGTTGACTGTGTCCTGTTGATCCAATCTGGATCAGACTTCCTTCTGCTCTTTCTGAAGCTCCTCAAGGGTCTTGAGAACCAGAGGGGCAAATGTAGAGGACTCCCCATGAGTCAGAGCATTCTGTTCTTTGGCACGGAGAGCTTCAGCTTCTGTAGCGGCTTTAGCTTCAGCTTCAGTAGCAGCTTTTGCTTCAGCTTCAGCAGCAACATCATCAGCTAGAGCTTTTGCTTAAGCTTCTTTTACCCTTTGGATTTCTTCTTGTCTTGCTCTTTCTTCTGCTTCCCTTCTGGCCTGTTCCTCAGCTTCTCTGGCTAAGCGTTCCTGTAGTCTTGTCTCAGCGTCTCTGATAAAGTCGTTTCTGACTTTCTCAGAGAGGTTTTTCATCTTAAAGGCCTCAGAAGTCATCCAGCCAATAACTCTGTTCCAGTGTGTCCTAACAGAGGAGGGATCATCACTGATGCCAGAGTTGATGGTCAGAGACTTGACCTTTTCAACTGATGCTCCTGCAAACAGCATAATTGCTTCCTCTAAGGTTGGTAGGCAATTTTCTGGTTCATATGGTAGAGGTGGAGAGTTTGGAGGGCTTAGGTTGAGAGTTTGAGGTTCAGCGGAAGTGTTTGGAGGGATAATGTCAGAGGTGTTGGGGTTAGAGGGTTGAACGTCAGATGGAGTGATGTTTGGTTGTGCCGCATCCGCGAAAAACAACCGGCGGGCTAAAAGCAAAACAACACAGAGCCGCCACCGTGCGTTATTTATCCCAAAGAGGGAAAGGAAACGCTCGAAGTAAACCTGGGAAAAGCATGGTCTCGCGACCAAAGAGAATGGGATCGAGAGTCGGTTATGCGAAGGGAAGGTATTAGCACCCCTACGCATCCGTCGTACTCGACGGGATCCACGCTCTAAAAGATAGATTAAGGTTGCTAAAACAAACATCACACGCACACTGAAGACAACACAGATGGGGAAAGAGGGGAGAGGGCTCGCTAGGATATCGCATCCTATGCCTACGTATCTCGTCTGGAACGAGAATCAGAGCTGCCGTAGTTCGGCTCACGCACGCCAAACAAGACATACACAAACACAGGCAAACATGGAACCCGAACGCCAATCGCTGGACTTACATCGGCTTCCGAACCAAACAAACACACTCAGGATACGGACAGCCAATCGCTGGGCTTACATCCATATCTTGACACACAAGAGGGTTAACAAGCAAACAAGCTACTAAGGAGTCAGGCACTCGAGCCTAGCAACTGTCAAGCAAACACACACAAAAAAGAAAAAGGATGCCCGGAGAGACCTCGCACGGTCTCCTGCCTACGTACCTCATCTGGTATGAGGATCAAGGCGACGTAGTTCCCCTGAATGGGAAAGAAATTCTAACCTAACCAGATACAAAGGGAGACACACTACTAGGGAGCTGGACTCGAGCCTAGATGTTATCATGCATCATTGCCCTATGTTATGGTTTCTATCCTAACTTGCACAGGCAGCAAGCTAATCCTAAACAGGCAAAGCAATCAAAGCAAACAATCACAAATAGCACACACTATATCCAAACAGAGGTGGCTCAAACAAGGGTTAGACTGCCAAAGCAAGTCAACTGTATCAGGGTGATGTTAGCTCTTAACCCTGACATTCAGAGTCAGGGTGAAGCCAGATGAAAGGTGAGTGAGGGGTGTGCCTCACAGCTCTTATCCCTGGCCAGGGAGAGCTTCAGACAAAGGAAGTGTGGGTCTAGAAAGTGGGAACCCTTCTACACTTATGACACTGACTCAACTGTACAACTGTACAAGGATCTTGGGTTAGGGTCCACAAGGCATCAACATGTAATGTGAGCCAAGGGACGACTCAACAGATTAGCAGGAGGTGGATTACACACCTCTTGTGTCTGCCAATTGCCTTAACAAAGGTCTTTTCCTGCTTGGGGACAAAAATAAACAAGCACAAACATCGCCTCTTAAGGAGGACTTCAGACAGGTGCTTGGCCAAGTAACAAGCCAGGTCTTCCAGACTACATGGAGTTAGTGATTCTACCTCAATTGGTTTACACAACCAAGCAGCAGCACAAAGCGAGTTCACAAAGAACTATAGCAACTAAGGTACCTGAAATCAATCTAATATAGTCAGTACTCAGCTCAAACAGTTAAACAGACAAGTTAAAAGTCACACAGTTAACTGTACACAAGCAATGCATCAAGCAAAGCATAAGCCAATGCTCAACACAAATGAATTAGAAACCACCTACAAAACAAAATTAATGTTAATCAACATCATTCACATGAGCAACTCAAACCAAGTGCATTAATTCCTCCATGCCATTTGCCTTTTGTCCTGAAAACACAATCCAAACATGAGAAGCATAACCCTAGGACAAAGCCTAGGGTCCAATAGGGATCAAAAATTCAAAACAGAACATGAAAATTATCAAAAATCAAGTTCAATCAATTAAGAATCCAATCCAATTGGTCTCATGTTCATATCATCAACCAAGATCATCTCATGAAAGAAATAGTGCAAAACATGCAATCTAGAACCTCAAAGGACCAAACAGAAAGATCCAATCCAAACTCAATCCAAAACAATTCAATAAATCTCCAAAAAATTCACAGCTAAACAGCATTCATAACATGTCAATCACACCAAATTTCAAGTCAATTGGACAATGGGAAGCAAGTCAATTAAATTCATCAAGTTAAAGCATGCTCATACAAGTCCAAACAAGGCACAATATCATGTATCAACTTCAAGCAAGCACAAAACAGTGTAGGAACATGATAAATGTACCAAACCAAAACCATGGCAAACCTTAATGTGTCTAAAAACACTCCACAAAATTTCAAGTCCATCCAATACATATCCAGAATTTCACAAATCAATTAAAAACATGACTCACAAAACGTCCACATTTGGTCAAATAGAAAGGAAATTCTCAATCAAATTGGAAACACATCCAAAAATTCCAGAAAATTCACATGTGAACCTAACATCCAGAAGTATCAACATGCAAAATTTCAGCTCATTTCAAGTTCATATGGCATGGCAACAAAAATCATGAAGTTGCATAAGAAATGGTGTGACACAAATTGTCACACCTCTAATGATCATGTCATATCTCTCAATCCATGAACTCAAAAATCACAAACCACCTACCAAAATGACCAGAAATGAGTCTAGAACAAGCATGCAAAATTTCAAGAATTTCTAATTAAGCATCATCATTTCATGAGTAAAATACCAAGCCAGGTGCAAGCAAACACATGTTCATACAAACCCTAGGCCATTCCAAAAACTACACGTGCACAATTTCCACAAAAATCACCAAAAAATACTAGAGGTTACCAGGATCATGTTGAAAAAAATTCCATTCAATTTGGACTAATGGTTATGGAGTTATGGAATTTCTAATGTTGAAGAAAAATTAAAAAATGTGAAATGAAACATGTGGAATCATGAATAATGGATGAAATGAATGCCAAGCCAAAAAATGGAACTGCTCCCACACGGAATCGAAGGGAGGTCACGGTTTGAACAAGGCAGCGCGCAAACACATGATTTAATGAACAGTAACGCGAAATTGAATCAAAGTCACTTTTCTGGAAAAATTTTGAACATTCATCATGTGTTCTTCATGTTCTTCATACATTCATAGGCTCAAGAACAAATCTCCACCAAATTGGACAAACTTTATATCAATGGAAAGGTCTCACAACGTACATCATGAATCCATAATTATTTTGTCCTAATTCTTCCTAAATTAAGAGAATCGAACCAAAACATAATCATGCATGAAACTTCCAATTCACATAACTCTCTCATTTCTCAACCAAATTTAGTGGTTCAAATTGCAGAATTCTCTACATCCAAAGATCTATCTAAAGCATCAAACAATTTCAAGAATTATTGAAGTCGAAATCTGACCTTAATTTGAAGACAGTTGCGAATTTGCGTGTTTTTGGCCTTGGAATTGCAAAACAGAACTTCTATGATGATGTGGAAGATGAATGGAACAAAGTTTGCTGCTCAATTACGCACGATCTTGATGAAATCTTGAATTGCCATTGTTGCACCTCACTTTAACAGTCCAAAATTTGGCTTGGAAATGATGAATCCTCGCTTCAATTAGCTTCAATAATGCATATAGATGATGAATGGATGAAGATCAATGCAAGGTTTATGCAAATTTTTGGAAAAAAAAGTGAGAGAGAAAGTGAAGAGGTTTTGGAGATTTTCAGATCTAGAATGAAATTCTGTTATTGCTAATCAGAAAACAGTTACAATTTAGTTTATATATGTTATGTTAATGATGTTAGTAATCATGATTAGTGCTAATGTGATGGATTAGTGAAAATGCAATTTCATGCTAAATGGCAATTTGGTCAATTCACCCACACTTATGCAAAACCAATGTAACAGTGGAATTTTCTGGTTTGAGCAAGTTTCAAATGGCATTTGTGAGCTAGTGCAAAAGGAATCATGTGAAAACAATGAATATTTCTCAAAAACACCTTTTTCCCTCCACTTTTTAAAATTGGTCCACTTGAAAAATGGACTTTTTATGTGATGAGTTTTGATGAAATGTGATGATGGATTATGATAGTACATGTCAAATGAATTTTTCTCAAAGAAACTTCACTCAATTTGGCCTTGTGAATCAAAAGTTATGCCACTTTGAAATTCAACTTTTTTGGACAATGATCAATCCATAACTTGCCAACCACACATGAGAAATTCATGTTCTTGGACTTTTTGGAAAGGTGAGAGCAATATCTACAACTTTCATGTTGAACAAATTTTCATTTGAAACATTTTTGGACACGTAATTTTGAGGAGAAAAACTTTCCATTTTTGGCAATTTTCAATTACAAGTCACTTTCTATTTTTGGAAAGTTTCCATCTGACTTTATTTTCTTCATTCTTGATGTTTGAAATGTCAAATGAAACTTGTTTAGACATGAATGAAGTGTCTCTAACCCTCTCCCTCCTCCAAATCCATCAATTCAGGCACAGTTGACCACAATTGACTTTTTTGACTGATAGATGAATTTCAGCTTGACTGATCAAATTGAGCCTCAAACTCCTGATGAAATGGCTCAATGATGAAACCCTAGCTTCCATAAGCTCAATATAATCACATGATCATCCCCATATCCACTGAAAACCCCATCTCCTTGCCAAGCCCTGATTGGCCCAATGCAACTGATTAGGGTTGACCAGTGGCCAAAACCCTAATCTCAAGGAATATGATCAAGCATAAGGAATCTCTTGGTGATGATAAAACCATGATGATGATTATGTACCATTTCAACCAAGATAAAGCTCAACCCTCCTTGAGGAACCATGAAACCCTGATTTGAAGCACCAACCCCCAGATGGTTAATGATCAATCCAATGAAACCCTAGCTTGCATCTTAACCTCTTTATCTTCTGATCAAGACTTAGGAGGATGACTTGCTCAATGTAGCCACATAATATGCAAAGATGCAATGCCTAATGACCTAAAAATGAAATGCAATATGCTAAAGCTAGTCCCAAGAGAGGAGGGCAAATTTTGAGGTGTTACAGGTTGTTCTGTGAGTGGTGAGGTTACTTCAGGTTCAGGTGGAGGTTGTTGTGGTTGTTATGAGGCAAGGTTCTGAGTCTGAAGTTGGGCTAGAGTGGGAGAAGAGGGGTCAGAGAATTCTGTGTCAGATGAGATAAAAAAGTAGGGAGGTGATTCTGGGGGAGAGGATGATGAGGTTGTTTCATTTAGCCTTTCAGCTTCAGATAGGGGTAAGGAGGTGGTTGTAAGGTTGAATTTTGGGAATGGTTGAGATGTTCTGGTGGTTGAAGGAGGGGTTTCAGATGGAGTGTATAGAGGTGTTGGTTGAGGGAGAGAAGAAGCAAGTTGTTGTGTTTGTGCAGAGGGAGCAGGAGAGACAGACTTACCAGAAGACTCATGCAGAGGTGTTGGAGGTCTTGATCCGGAGGATTCTCCTAACTTTGCTTTCTTCGCCTTCGATGTCTTCTCAGAGGGACCTCTTTTATGCCTCATGAAGTTTGGAGCTGTATCTGGTAGATCCTTTAAGTGGAAGTCAGAGATATCTATTCCTCCATCCTTCAGACTTTGTAGGTAATGGAGGATTGCCTCTCTAGGTTCTTCCTTGGAGAACAGATATAGACCATGGGGAATTTTCCTCTGATCTTTTAAGGCTTCCCAAGAGGTATTCGGAGTAGGTCTAACGTTGACCTTATCCAGAATTCCCATGCTCTTCAGATTCTTGGAGTTCAGAGGCTTTCCAGTGTCAATTGCCATGTCATCCATGAGCCTGAGCCTTACCAGATGGTCCACGAGACCACTCTCTATCAGTACATCTGAGATGAGTCTTCCCAAGGGAATGTAAGTTCTGGGCTTCATGTGATTTTTGGTTTCTCGTACAGAGTCTCTGAGGTACTTGAAGAGAAGTGCAGGGAGGCATAACTTCAGACCTTTGTGAATGCAGTACATAATACATTTCTGATCTGTGTTGATGTGGTCTGAGGAGTTTGACGCTGGGCGATGATGAATTATACCCAGAATGATTTTGAGCCAAACCCGGAGGTTCTGAAGTAGTTCTTTGTTCTTTGAGGGGTTGCCTTTTGCGTTGTGTTTGAAGATTGTTAGGTTGATTTCTTGAGATATGTATTTCGCCCTGGGATTGATATTGTAGATTCTTCTGCCTCCATCTTTCTCCATGTTTAGAAGAGCAGCGATGGACTTCTCCGTTATCACCATCTTTACTCCCAGAACGTAGGAGACGATGAAGTGATCGTCAGCATCAGCAAATCTCCAGAATTCTTTAATAAGATTTGGGTAAACTGGACCGTAGAGGCGTTGAAAGTAGTTTTCCCAACCTTGTTTGCGAAGTTCTTCAGTGAGGTCTACGCCATTTCTTCTCATGTTATCAAAATCCACCAGGGATTCACACAACACTTCCAGTTTGTCAAAGGGCGTTGCAAGGTGAATATGGGGCTCACGGTCAAGAATGTGAGGCTCCTTGTAGATTGGTGTTGTAACTACGCCTGTAACCGTTGGAGTAGGGTTGCTGGTGCTTTGAACTTGATCGTTTGAACCCATTTGCTGAGAGTAGTTGAACACAGCTTGTTGTTGAGCATCCATGAAGTTGATGAAGAACTGATATGAAGATGAAGAACTGCTTGCAGAAATGCCTTGAGAGAACTGAGGTTTAAAGAGTGAGTGAGAGTGAAATGTGTGCAAAGTGAGAAATGAGTGTTTAAATACCCAAATTAGGGTGCATGCAAAACGACACACAAATCAGAGTTTTAGCACAAAAACCAAGTTAGCACGTTTAGAGGGAGAAAAGATTATGGCTCATAAATGATGTCTAATCCCAACAGTCAGCACACTGCTCGAGGAGATCTCAAGAGACTGTTCCTTGATTACTGCTGGACAGCTGTCTAGAAGTTCCAAGGTCAGACGCAAGTCACTCCACGTGTTTTGATTTATCTGATCTTCAGGAATACCAAACGATTGGTTCCTGGATATTTCTAACTCAGATAACTTCTAACTAGGTAGAAGTATCAGAGTCAGAGGCAGAATCCATTTGTTTATGTCAGAGTCTCATTTAACAACTTCAGAGGCACATTTTATTCAGGGCAGTTTTGAATGTTCAGATTTTCTAAGATGAAGAGGAATCTATCTTCAGCTAAGGGTTTAGTAAAGATATTTGCCCATTGATGATCTGTATCAATGAACTTCAATGTTACTATCCGTTTCTGAACATAGTCTCTGATAAAATGATGTTTTATTTCAATGTGCTTAGCTCTGGAGTGCAAAATGGGATTCTTACTTAAGTAAATGGCAGCAGTATTATCACAAAAGATAGGAATGTTACTCTCGAAGATTTGCAGATCTTCTAACTGATTCTTCATCCAGAGCATCTGAGTAGTGCACAGTGATGCTGAGATGTATTCTGCTTCTGCCGTGGACAGGGAGATAGTTGATTGTCTTTTGCTGGCCCAGGATATCAGATTGTTTCCCAAGAGCTGACAATTTCCAGATGTGCTTTTTCGTTCCACTCTATCTCCTGCGTAATCTGCATCACAATAACCAGAAAGTCTATACTCTGATGTTTTCTCATACATCAACCCACCATCATCACCCTTTGTTCACCAAATTTGAGCCAAATTTCCTATTGTTTGTTATTTTACCACTGTATATAGCCATAATCCCCTACTTTACCACACCTTGCTTAGATAAGTGTTATTTACCCCGAAGCTGCTGAAAAGCCTAAGTTTGGGGTTTCATCAAAATTTGGGGACACCGACGAACCATAGATACGTGCAAAAATATGAGAAAATTCAAATAAAAAAAAGAGATCATGAAACACTTATCTAGAAGTATTATGGTGGCCAAAAAGCATGCTCAAATGAGTGATAAAAGAAAATATATGAGCCAATGAACCTCAACAAGAACGGTGTACAAAAGAAATACCCCCGAGTTTTAAATTTGAACAACAGTTACGAGGGTAACAACACAAAATCTGAGCCTGAACCCCTAGTATTTCCTTTTTTTGTTTTAACTCCCCACCTTACACCTTAACCCCGCTACAATCGAAAAAGTCCTCGAATAGTGTGCGTTGTGTGTTTCTTGTTATGAAGGCATCTGTATTTCAAACCTAAGAGTTGACTTTGCCTGTTTTATTTTTCTTGAGTGTAAACACTTTGATCCCGAGAGATTTGATGAGAGTGTGAAAACCTACAGGCCAAAAGACGTGTCAAAGTTAAAGTGTGGCTAAAGTTGGAAATCAAGAAAGAGCAAAACTGTGATTGAAAAGTGAACGAGAGATCGCGAAAGATCGCAATAGCATTGTGGATGCAAAATTTGGGGGTAACCGTCCTGATGTCTCAAGCATCACTTGAGGACAAGCAATGAGATAAATTTGGGGTTGTGACCAGTCTCCAATTCTACTTGTTTTCTGAAACTCATTGGCACCTTTGTAAGAAGTCGGTAACACATTAGTCCACTTATTTTATTGTTTTGTTTAGTAATTTAGATGTTTGGTATTGTTGTTTCCATTTGTTGATTACATGTTATATGCATCATCATACTCCATTTTATGTCCCTTTGTGGTAGTTCTTTTGGTTTCAGGTGTAAACAAGTGTACCAGAGGGATAGACAAGCAAATCGGACGTTTCGGGCCCGTCAGAAGAAGAAAATAGGACCTACGGTATCCCTGACACGGCCACCCGTGTTGCCCAACTTTTTGTAATGTCTCAATTTTATCTTGTATATGATTTAAATAATATGATAGGCTAAACCCCCCAATGCCAGGGGGTGTCCCTGAATTGATCATGTAATGACTCTGATGTTAGATTTTCCTTAATATATGTTATTCATTATCAATTTCACTGTGTGATTTGCGTAATGCTTTCTTTATCAGAAAAATTAAGATTGATGTATGGTTAACGATTAGCAGGATTGCAATTGTTAAGGTTTTTATATAGTGAAACCATAGTAGATATCACCTAGGACTAGGGATACCCTATGGTTACCGGTTTATTCTTGTTAAATTAAAACACTTGGTTTCATCATAATCACCTAAGGACTTAGAGGTTAGATTGAATACCAAAGGTTTCTCTCTGAGGTCTTAGGGGGAAATAATCTTAAGATTCGGTAATTGAAACAATTTTCAGTATTAAGGAGATATACACTCAAGGGTCATTATAGGAGATTTTATACACCCTCCTTGGCATATCATATTAATTTGTGAAAATATTTATTTGTTTTATTTTTCCTTACAGTGATTTTTACCAAACCCAAACTCTTAATTTTGTTCAATTGAGTGACTGTTTACTCTTATATTACTGCGCAATCCTCGAGATCGATCTTTGGGAAACATCCCTCTTATTACTACATCGGCAAAAATAGTACACTTGCTATTTTTCCGATTATAAGCCCTAGTTCTACGACATAAAGGCATTTCTGGAGAAACAACAATATCCCGAGGGTTTATCTATTATTGATAAGAAGGCTTTGAGAAGACTTTATTCCAAGTTTTTCTTAAATGGTGATGTGTTATACAAGAGGAATTATGATTCCCGGCTGCTCAGATGCGTCGATAGACACAAAGCTAATATGATAATAAAATCTATACATGAAGGATGTGAGGGTGTACATGCGAAAGGTCCTGCTATGGACCAGAAGATCCTTCGGGATGGATATTACTGGACAACAATAGAGGTTGACTATTACAACTTTGTTAAAAGATGCCACAAGTGTCAAATATATGGTGACAAGATCTTTGTGCCACCAACTCCATTGAATGTTATGACGTCTCCTTGGCCCTTCTCTATGTGGAGTATTTATATGATTGGGATGATAGAACTGAAAGCTTCTAATGCTCATCGATTCATCCTAGTTGCTATTGATTACTTACGAAGTGGGTCAAAGTTGTTTCATATGTTAATGTCACTCGATAGGTGGTTACTCGGTTTATTAAGAAAGAGATAATTTGCTGCTACAAAATTCCTAGTAAGATCATCATGGACAATGCTAGTAATCTCAAAAATAAGATGATGAAGGAGTTGTGCGAAGAATTTAAGATCAAGCACCACGATTCTTCACCATATCGGCCCAAAATGAATGGTGTCGTAAAAGCAGTTAATAAGCACATCAAGAGAATTCTCCAAAAAAATGGTCAAAACATATAAAGATTGGCATGAGATGCTACCCTTTGCTTTGCACGGTTACATGACCTCAGTTCGTACATCCACTAGGGCAACTCCATACTCATTAATGTATGGGGTGGAAGTTGTTTTTCTAATCGAAGTTGAGATTCCTTCACTCGGGGTTATCATGGAGGCTGACCTTAATGAAGCTGAATGGGTTCAATCTTGGTATGATCAGTTGAATCTAATTGAAGAAAAGCATTTGACGTCTGTATTCCATGGTCAATTATACCAAAGACGCCTCAAACGAGCTTTTGATATGAAAGTTCTTCCTCGTGAGTACCGCGCAGGAGAACTCGTGCTCAAAAGATATTCTACTATTCACTCGAATCCTCGAGGAAAATGGACTCCCAACTATGAAGGACCTTTTGTCATAAAGAAGACCTTCTTATGTGGAGCCTTAATCCTCACAACAATGGATGGGTGTCATACGGTGAACTGACTTCGTGTGTTTTTGCTTTAGAAAGCAAATGTCGCGGATAGCAAGAGTCGCCACCGACTTTTCTTTTTTCCCATAAGGAAAGGTGGAAAAGAACAGGAAAGACCTTAATTAGATTTTGGGTTCGGGAGGTACATTATACAAAGGGAAGGTGTTAGCACCCTTTGTATCCATGGTTATCCATGGGCTCTTAATTGCTTGATCGCTTGTGTTTGTCTAAAAAAAAAGTGTTTGTGAATTGCTTAAAAATGTTTTGAAAAGAGAGTTTAACTTTGTAATGATTCTTGTACGAATGTATACAAAGTATTTATCTCGTTTAATTTTGAAAGCGGTTTAGAAAAATATAACTTGGCAATGATTCTAGTACGAATGTATACCAAGTGGTGATTTTCTAGTAGTTGCAAAGTGTGAGGTATGAAAAAATGTTTTAGGTTGTGAGCCAGCAATTAAGAGTTATACCTACCCAAGGTCTTTATGGGCATTTCCTATCCTTATGAGGGTAAAACTGTCCTTACTATTGAGAAGTAAGTAGTCTTATCCTTTGGATGTAAAAGAGTCATCGTAGGGTCATCGATTGGTCATTGAAGGAAACATTTGTAAGGATACCTTAGCATTCGAAGGGACGATCATCATTTAACCGTAGGCTACAAAGACGGGTCACCGAGGGACAAAATCATATATTCGTAGGCGACATCAGAGGGACGATGATTTATTTTATAGGGACATGATGATTTAATCGAAGGGTCTTTGCTAAGTGTATCCCCACATTCGCGGGACATGACCATAATACCGTAATACCGTAAGGCAACGAAGAGAGGTCCAAGATCACATATTCAAAGGCAACATTTTACAATCAATTAGGTAGTTGTAATCAATTAGGTAACTAGGTCCATATTATAATCAATTAGGTAATTAGGGTGAATCTCCACAAGGGTATCCCACAAATAAAGTGGAATACCTAGCAAGCTACTTCTCCGGGAGTATGTGAACCCTTACAAAATTCAGCAAACAGGTCAGAATACCAAATCAGGGTGCAATCGAGAATTGCACCACAAAAGAAACACAACGCATGGTTAGAATAAAACAGATCAGATAAGCATAGAACAGCACAGAAAAATCAGCGACTGTCACGTTCGCCCCTGCCTCGCCTAGCGAAGGCTTAGCGAATACTCGCTACATGCTCGCTTAGCGATGTGCTAGCGAGCGGCTGTGGGTTCTGGTTTTGGTAACAGTACAATTCCAGAAAGCTCCAGGCCCTATGGCATCCATTACAGAAATTACATGGTTAAACGTTCAAGATATTCATACATACTTAAATTTACATGCAAAAACTTAAGATATTTTTATAGATTCAATCATAATGCCACATGCAAGTTAAGAACATAAGGCGATAATAGTAATGCAAACCTGTTTGCAACTGAATTGCAACCTTGAATCGGCAAGTCGCTCTTAGGGTTGGCGCCAGATTGAGTTGGGCGGAGGTAACCTTGGTGCAGATGAGTTTCCTTCAGGGTTTCCTTGAGGGTTGCTCTGAATTCTCTGGGTTAGCCTCCAGGGTTTGCTGTGTTGCTTCTGTTAGGGTTTCCTTGCTAGGGTTTCTGTCCGTCTGCCTCTGTCCCCTTTTTCTGAATGAAGCTATGCTATTTATAATAATTTTTGTGACCTGATGGGCTCAGAATGAAGCCCAGAATTTTCTGGTATTCGCAAGCTTCGCTAGGCGAGTGGCGTAGCGAAGGGTTCGCTAGGCGAAGGAGTTGCTCGCCTAGCGAGCATGCCAGTTTGGGCCATCTTCTGGATTTGGCCACCTGTGTGTTGGGTCTTTGTTCTTTTAAGATCAATGCCTTGAACAATGAGTTGGAGTGCCTTGAAGAATGTCTTGAAAGATTAACGGGCAAATTTTGGGGTATGACAGCTGCCCCTGTTCAATATTCTTGAACCGAGAGAGTTAGAATGGTATGTATGCCATTCGTGGTCTGGAGGTGGAAGATTATTGAACACTAGAATGCCCCAAAAATTTGCACTTGTTAATCAAAGGTTAGTCTTGATGGAGATGGGCTTAGAGATGCCATCCAGGAAGTTTGATGATGAAATATCATAATGGGTCATACACTGCTGGGGATAAAGGATCAGAATGGATCATACACTAGATCGTATCTGAATCACAGAATGAGTTATTCATTAGGCGGGTGACTTCGCTGGGGAGGAAAGATCAGAATGGATCGTACGCTAGATCGTATCTGAGTTGCAGAATGAGCCGTACGTTAGGTTGTATCTGAAAAAGGGGGTCATAATGGATCGTATGTTAGATCGCATCTGAGTTGAAGATCCAAATGGGTCGTACGTTAGACCGTATTGGAGTTGCAGAATGAGCCGTACGTTAGGCTGTATCTGAAAAAAGGGATCAGAATGGATCGTACGTTAGATCGCATCTGAGTTGAAGATCCAAATGGGTCGTACGTTAGACCGTATTGGAGTTGCAGAATGAGTCGTACGTTAGGCTGTATCTGGAGAAGAAAGTAGTCGTATGATAGACTACACCCCGGAATGTACCGTACGCTAGGCAGTATATGAGGATTTGAGGATCAGAATGGATCGTACGTTAGATCGCATCTGAGTTGAAGGAGTCATATGTTGAGCTGAATCAGAATGAACCGTACGTTAGGCTGTATCTGCTAATATTTGTTGTATTTGCAGTAAATGTCTGGGATGGGCTTAAAGATGCCACCATTAGGAGGATATCAGAATGCTTGTCAGAATGAATGTTCATATAGACTATATCTGAGAGATGTATTTGAATCTTGAACGTAATCGATAAAGATATCCGTCTGAATGGACCTTTGTTTTGACTGTATCAGGAGGATAATTAACTTGAAAAATAAAGTTAGCTTCATGCTATGTCATGATGCATGAGATGTTTTATGCTTTCGGAAATAAATGCGAATGTTGTAGGCATGTGTATGCTGTGAAATGATGTAATGAATGAATTATGTGTCTGAAAAGTTCTTCTAGGGGAAAGTAAATCCCGATATTCTGGTTGGAGATACTTGTATTGATGACCCTTTCTTAGCTGGGGATACTTGATTTCTGTCCGATGATAGAAATACTTAACAGAAGCCTGGCTGGGGGATGGAGGAGATGATCCGTCTGTCTAGCGATGCTAATTCCTTCTGGGGAGTAACTGGTTTATGCTGGGGAATCGAACTAGCAACCAGATTCGTTGGAAAGCATGGTTAGACCTTCTCCTCGATCCTGAAGTCTTTTAGTAATTGCTATTTCTGATTTATGCATGTATTTTGATAAACATCGATCATATTCAAATGCATATATCAATTCAGATTAAATCAATGGACGTTTATGCAAGCAAAACAGAGAAAGTAAAACAAAGCATCTTTTTGGAAATGAAATTGTATTGATTTTGAAAGAGGGCCTATAACCAGGCAATTCGAATACAAGGAGACAGAAATCCTAGTAAGAGGAAATTGTCAAGAAAGCAAAGAACAAGCTATGAAGGAAAAGTCCTATTGATTTTAATTCTGCTACTGTCATTATGTCTTCAAGCGTCTCATCTCCTGCTGTCGGATAGAAGTGATTGGCTTGTTCAGTCCCTTTGACTTGGGTGAAGCTGACTGAGAACGGGACATAGTCATACGCTTTAATCCTTAATTTTTGCCTGGACCGCCTTTTCAGGTTTTCAGTCCACCAGGATACCCTTTTTTGCCCAAGCCGCCTTTTCAGGTTTTCGACTTGCCGGGTGTACATTTTTATATGTTTATCCCTAATTTTTGCCCGAACCCTTTTGGTTCGCCGGGATGCCCTTACTTTTGCCTAGATACGTCGACCTAGCGGGTCTCTTTTATGCATAGTATTTTTTAACTATGTCTGCGTTCACGGGATATGGGAAGTCTTCGCCATCCATTGTAGCAAGTATCATGGCTCCACCAGAGAATACCTTCTTAACTACAAGTGGCCCTTCGTATGTGGGAGTCCATTTGCCTCTGGGGTCACCTTGTGGTAGAATGATACGCTTGATCACCAGGTCGCCAATCTGATACACCTGTCTCTTGACCCTTTTGTTAAATGCCCTGGTCATGCGCTTCTGATATATCTGCCCATGACAAATAGCTGCAAGTCTCTTTTCATCAATCAAATTTATCTGATCGAGTCGAGTCTGAACCCATTCATCCTCGTCTAAACCTGCCTCTTTCATAATTCTTAGAGAGGGAATCTGAACTTCCACTGGTAAAACAGCTTCCATTCCGTAGACCAAAGAGAAAGGAGTTGCCCCTGTCGAAGTGCGCACTGAAGTGCGATAACCATGAAGAGCAAAGGGTAACATCTCATGCCAGTCTTTGTATGTTACTGTCATCTTTTGTATGATCTTCTTTATATTCTTATTAGCAGCCTCCACGGCGCCGTTCATCTTCGGCCGGTACGGAGAAGAGTTATGGTGTTTTATTTTGAACTGCGTGCAGAGTTCAGTAATCATCTTGTTGTTCAAATTGGTGCCATTGTCCGTGATAACTCTTTCAGGGATGCCATATCGACAAATAAGACTATTCTTGATGAATCGTGCCACCACATTCTTGGTGACAGAAGCAAATGAGGCTGCCTCTACCCATTTTGTAAAGTAATCAATAGCAACAAGGATGAAACGATGTCCATTAGAAGCATTAGGTTTAATCTCTCCAATCATATCAGTGCCCCACATTGCAAAGGGCCAAGGTGCTGTCAACACATTCAATGGAGCAGGAGGCACATGTACTTTATCCGCATAGATCTGGCACTTGTGACAAGTTCTGGAGTGATGGTGGCAATCAGCTTCCATGGTAGACCAATAATACCCTGATCTCAGAATCTTCTTGACCATTGTATGTCCACTAGAGTGAGTCCCAAAAATACCGTCATGTATGTCTTCCATAATCTTTTCTGCTTCCCTTTTATCCACACAACGCAGCAAAGTCGAATCATGATTACGTTTGTATAATACTCCATTACTCAAAAAGAATTTAGCGGAGAATTTCCTCAGAAATTTTCTGTCATTGATGGATGCCCCTTCAGGGTATTCCTGAACTTCTAAATATCTTTTTACTTCGTGGAACCAAGGTTTCTCTTCTACTTCATCAGCATTAAGTTCATAACAATATGCTGGTTCATCTAATCGTTCAACGGTGATCATGGGAGCTTCATTATCCCATCTGACTCTGAACATAGATGACATGGTGGCCAATGCGTCTGCCAACTGATTCTCTTCTCGTGGAATATGTTCGAATGTAATCTCTTCAAAATATGGGATTAATGTCAACACCCGTTCTCGATAAGGGATGAGATTTGGATGTTTAGTGTCCCATTCTCCTTTGATCTGACTGATTACCAAAGCTGAGTCTCCATACACACTCAAAAACTTGATTCTCAGGTCTATAGCGGCTCTGAGTCCCAAAATACATGCTTCATACTCGGCCATATTGTTGGTACAATCAAAACATAGTCTAGCAGTGAAAGGCGTATGGCAACCCTTGGGAGAAATAATTACAACACCAACACCATTGCCCAACGCATTAGAAGATCCATCGAAAACCATAGTCCATCGGGATCCCAGTTCGGGTCCTTCATCTGATCCAGGTTCTTCATAATCAGTAACAAGCATGACATCCTCATCTGGGAACTCAAAATTCATAGATTGGTAATCATCCACTGCTTGATGAGCCAGATGATCAGTTAGCACGCTCCCTTTGATTGCCTTCTGGGTAGTATACTGGATATCATATTCTGTTAAAATCATCTGCCATCTTGCTATTCTTCCGGAGAGGGCAGGTTTCTCAAATATGTATTTGATAGGATCCATCTTAGAAATCAATAAAGTGGTATGATTCAACATATACTGTCTTAGTCGGCGAGCAGCCCAGGCCAAAGCACAGCAAGTTCTCTCGAGCAGTGAGTATCTTGTTTCACAGTCGGTAAACTTTTTGCTAAGGTAGTATATGGAATGCTCTTTTCGACCAGACTCGTCATGTTGCCCCAACACACACCCCATTGAATTTTCTAACACGGTCAAATACATAATTAGAGGTCTTCCTTCAACTGGTGGCATCAGAATTGGAGGTTCTTGGAGGTACTTCTTGATTTTGTCAAAAGCTTCTTGACATTCATCATTCCATATCATCTCTTGATTTTTCCTCAGTAACTTGAAGATGGGTTTGCAGGTAGCGGTCAAATGGGAGATAAACCGGGCAATGTAATTCAAACGTCCCAAGAAACCTCTGACTTCTTTATCTGTACGGGGAACTGGCATTTCTTGAATAGCTCTCACCTTAGCCGGGTCAACCTCAATTCCTCTACCACTGACAATAAATCCCAAGAGTTTACCGGATCTAACTCCAAAGGTGCATTTGTTCGGGTTCAATCTCAGCTTGTATTTCTTCAACCTCTCAAACAATTTGTACAAATGGTCGAGATGTTCTTCTTCAGTATGAGATCTGGCTATCATGTCATCCACATATACTTCTATTTCATGATGAATCATATCATGGAACAAAACCACCATAGCACGCTGGTACGTTGCCCCGGCGTTCTTCAACCCGAATGACATTACTTTGTAACAAAAAGTGCCCCATTGCGTCACAAACGTAGTTTTTTCCATGTCTTCAGGTGCCATCTTAATCTGGTTATAACCCGAGAATCCATCCATGAAGGAGAATACCTTGTGTTGAGCGGTGTTATCTACCAGAACATCAATGTGCGGAAGTGGAAAGTCATCTTTGGGACTCGCTTTATTCAAATCTCTGTAATCTACGCACATTCGCACCTTACCATCCTTCTTTGGCACTGGTACCACATTAGCAACCCATTGAGGGTAAGAAGTAACAGCTAGAAAACCGGCATTAAATTGTTTCATAACTTCGGCTTTGATCTTCTCGGACATTTCAGGACGCATGCGACGAACCTTTTGCTTAACAGGACGACAATCTTCCTTCATCGGCAAACGATGCACTACTATATCAGTATCCAGTCCTGGCATGTCTTCGTACGACCAAGCAAAAATCTCAATATAGTCATGTAACATCTGAATCAATCTTTCCTTGACACTACTTCCCAAGCCTGCTCCTATTTTGACTTCTTTCTTGTCTACTTCAGTGCCCAGATTTACAATTTCGATTGATTCTTCATGCGGCTGTATAGTCTTTTCTTCTTGCAGTACCAGTCTGGCAAGCTCTTTAGGTACTTCACAATCTTCCTCACTTCCATCCTCGGTTTGGTAGATCGGATTTTCGAAGTCATAATTAACAGTAGCAGAACTATTATCAACAGGATCCAGAGTGGGTATGGATCTGCAATTCGTTACGTGAGTGTGTGTAAGAAAACATAGCTTGTTCGAAAGATGACAGGAAAGATAAAGAGCGCAATATTTGAATGCAAAAAAAAAGTCCATTGATTTATTGAATATGAATATGCTTATGAAGATGACAAAACCCTTAACAAGTTAGCTATTGTGTCCCGGGCATAGACACAATGCTTTTAAGAAGTTCAATTATAAAAATTAAAAATTTGCAATATTTGTAAGACCCCAATTTTTGCCCTAAGATCCCTCATGGCTCATATCATATCATATCATGGCCTCAAGGATCATTGCATACCCTAGCTTCCCTCCTAGTGGGTGGGTCATCTTGTGAGTGTGGTTCCTGATCACCAAGCATGTATTGCATTTGCATGTCATTGCTTTTCATATGTTTACTAACCAAAGGTACAAAAATATTGTCATCTAATCATGTTTCTTGCAGCTGAAGCAATCAACAGTCAAACAGTCAAAATCAGCCATTGAGCATTGGATGGTGGCCATTCTTGAAGAATTTGGGCACCATGATCATTCATCAAGAGTTCATATAACTTGTGATATCATTTGGTATCAAGACCTCAAGAGAAAGAGGCTTGGAATTCATCAGAACATGGCCCAGTCCACCAAAAACCTAGAAAAGTCAACTGAAGTCAATTGTGGTCAACTGTGCATTTAATCAGGATTTGAAGGTGTGAGATGGTTGGAAAAGTCTCATTCATGTCCATATGAGTCTCATTTGACATTCCAAAGATCAAGGTTGAAGGATTTGAAGTCAAACGAAAAGTTTCCCAAAATGGAAATGACCTGTAATTCTCACCTGCCCAAAATGGAAAGTTTTTCTCCTCAAAATTACATCATTAACCAAGCTTCGAATCAAAATTTTTACAACATGAAAGTTGAAGATCTTGTTCTTGCCTTTCCAAAAAGTCCAAGAACACTCATTTCCCATTTATGGTTGGCAAGTTACGGTCAAATCATTTTCAGAAAATGCCTAAATTCAAAGTGGCATAACTTTCACATGGAATGGCCAAATTGGATGGTTCTTCTTTGAGCAAACCACATTTGATATGTACTTTCATGATCCATCATCACATTTTGCCAAAAGCCTTCACATAAAAAGGTCATTTTTTAAGTGAACCAATTAAAATGCAAGGGCAAAATGGTCCAACTTTCAAAGTACATGGAATTTTGACATGGGACCAATTCCAACAGCTTCCAAATGAGATTTATGATTTTCTTGAAGTGAGAAATCACTGTTACATTGGTTCTAGTCATCCAAGGGCAAAAAGGCCAAATTGCACAAAGAAGCTCATTTTGCTAATTACCAATTTTGCCTAATCATGATTAAAGCTTGGATTAGTGTGAAGTATATAAGCTTAATTGTAACTGTTTCTCAGGAGAATAATCACTTTTTTCAGATCAAAGCCAAAAAATCACAAATTCTCTCAAATTTCTCCAAGTTTCACATTCACTTTTTTCTTGAATTCATCAACAATCCTTGATCGTTTGTGCTAGTTCTTTGTGAATTCTTCATGTGCAGGTCTTGGATAATTTCTGTTTGAAGCATTTGGAGGAGGAAATCGAGCAAACAACCAACTGTTGAAAGTATCATCTTCCATGGCAGCTGCGAAAATCCACTTCTTCGTGCACCTTTGAGCTAAGAGTTCTTCACCGATCATCTTCATAATCATCATCCTTCATCTGTTTTCAAGAATTGGATCAAAACAAGCAAGGATTTCACACTGTGCTTCAAGAAGGTGAGTTTTTCGAATCTTCCAATTGTTGCAATTGCCATGTGGATTCAGTAGATCGTTGAACGTAGAGTAGTTTGACGCTTGAACCATGCAATTTCATCCAATATTCATGGAGAAATCTTGATTCAAAGTTTATGCATCAAAACTTCTTTCGATCGGATCTTTATACACGTTAACCTTTAGACTAAACCTTTGCCATATTCGTGTTCCTGAGTGAAAGACGGAGAGATCCATATATCATTTGCGTGTTTTGGTGAAGAATCGCTCGTAACCAATTCTGAAGGTGAAGATGATGAACACGCGCGAAGAACAATGAAATTCTGGAAAAAGTTTCGCTGTTGATCTTCTTTCTTCGCCTGGCAATTCAAAAACGTGTTTCCCTCCAAATCAGTCCAATCGCAAGCCGCCAGCAAATAAATGAAGCACGCGCGTTTTGGCCTGGCTGGGGTTAATTACGATTACGCCATTCAGATATATTTAATCCATTAATCACTTTAAATAATTATTTCAATAATTTTACAAAACTTTAAAAAATCATATAAAATCCAATATTAATCCAAATTAGGTGGCAATTTTTTTGTTAGATCCCAAATTTCCCCTAGTTTTTTTTAGGCATAATAGTTCATGTTGTGCCTGGTAAAATTTTGGATTGGCTTATTGATTTTTGTCATGTGTGCATTATTCATATGTTTTACCATTTTAATCACCAAATAATCATGCTAGCTCCAAATTTAATGAAATTTCATATGATGATTCTTGACTCATGCCTGGAGATTTTGATGTATAATTTGTGATTTTTGGATCTCTGGTTTGATAGATAGGATTTAATCTTTTTGAGTGTGACAATATGTGTCACACTATGCTATGCTGAGTTCATGATTTATTTTTTCATGCTTACACTAGGCCTATGGCTCTGATTTTTTGCATGAGATGACTTTTATATGTTAGGTTTCGCCCTGATTTTTTTGTGGATTTAATTGATCCATTTTCTATTTGATTTGGAATTTTGATTGCTGTTTAGCATTTTTAGGGTTTTGATTGAGTAGTAAACTTACATGACTTGTAAAATCCTAATCCCTTACCATATGAATGTGAAATTTGGTGGAGTGCTTCCTAACATGCCTAGCTTCAACTTGGCTTTGGTCCCATTCATTTCTAATTTGATCTCACTGTTTTACCATTGATTGAAGTTGGTGTACATTTTGGTGACCTAATTTGGTTGTGTTTTTGCATGCCTTAACATGTTGATTTAATTCCCATAGGTCCTTTTGTCCAAATTGCATGAAAATTGACATGTAGCTCCTTGAATATGTTCTATTTGAGGTGGAATTTTTGTGGAATTTATTGAGCTGTTTTGATATTTATTTAGCTGAAGTCATTCTGTTCACTCATATGTGATTCAACTTTGCTTACTTTGAGTTAATTTGTGCATGAAATGAAATTAGTGCATAGTTTGGGTATGAGACCAATTGGGATCTCTTATTATTTGAATTATCTTGGTTTTGATCATGTTTTACTTGCTGTTTCAAGATTTTCCCCTCCTTTGGACCCTAGGCTTGTCCTAGTGGTCTTGTTACTCATGTTTGAGTTTGACTTTGACTTTTCAGGTTAAGAAGCAAAGTGCTTTAAAGGAATTAATGCAAGTTGAATTGTTTCATTTGACTATTGTGAACTAACTTGTTTGTGTTGTAGGGTGCTTGGTTCACTTGAGCTTTGTGCTATGCACATTATTATTGATTGTACATTGATTATTGATTCTTATGTTGTTGTTTTGTTATTAATGATTGGGATGCTGATTATACTTGATAGATTTCAGGTACCCATAGTTGCTCAGTTCTCTTAAGAACTTGCATTGCTTTGCTTGTATAAGCATTTGCATTGAGGTAGACTCTCTTGTCTCCATGTAGTCTGGAAGACCTGGCTTGTTATTTAGCCAGGCAACTGTCTGAAGTCCTCCTTAAGAGGCAATGTTTGTGATTGTTTATGTTTGTCCCAAGCAGGAAAAGTCCTCATTTTGAGGCAATTGGTGGATATAAGAGATATGTAGCCTATCTCTCACTATTTTGTGAGTCTTCTCCTTGCTCCCATTACATGGTTGTAGCATTGAGATCCTAACCCAAGATCTATCGAATCTAATTTGTGGAGAGAGTTCCATCTTTCTGAACTCCCACACCTTCTGATATTCAATACTCTCTCTGACCAGAGATAAGAGCGATGAGGCACACCCCTCATATCCTTTCATCTGCTTCACCTTAGCCCCTCAATGGCAAGGTTAAGAGCAACTTGAACCCTATTACAGTTGGCTTTAATGCCTCACCCTTTTGCTTGAGCCTCATTGAATGGTTATAGTGTGTGCTACTTGAATTTATGTGATTGATCATTTGATTCATTTATACATGATTACTTGATTTGCCACTGTGCATTTACTATCATTGATTGCCATTGTGCATTTATCATCATTGTTTGCCATTAGTGCATGATCATTTCATTTGTCCTTGTGACATTGTTGTTTTCCCATTGAGGACAATTGTAAGTCCATATTGATTGGCTTTTGTTCCTATGACATGGAAGGGATAGAGTGTAAGACCACTTCATTGGTCACTCATATCCTCTTTGCTCTTTGATTGAGCTTGTTGTTGTATGTGAGGATTCATTGTAAGCCCATGTAATTTGGCATTTGTTTTCCTATGATCATTGTGGAGGTCAACCTAAGCCCAGATAGATTGGCAATTGACTTCCATGTTTTGTTTTTGTTTTGCTTTATGAGATTGGAGTAAGACCATTTATTGGCATCCGGTATCATTGCTTTATTTTAGGAGATTGGTGTAAATCCATTTATTGGTATCCGGTATCCGCTTTTGTGTGAGATTGGTATAAGTCCATTGAGTGGCATCCGGTATCGCCTTGTCTTTTATTTTACTAACTTGTTTTGTCCCTTTATTCCAAAGGACACACTTGAATCATCTCCTATATGATTTCAAGAGGTGAACCTCTAGGAAGTTTTACACTCCATCATCCACCCTTTTGTTGTTTCAAATCCTTTTCACATTGTTGACTTTTCAAACTTGTATATACAAGTTGTGCAAACATTCTCACTTCCTTCCAAATTAGAAACTTGGACCTTAAGTCCATGATTTTCCAAACTTCATTTTTGTAAATACTTCATTTTGAATTGACTTTAATCATACTTTGACCTTTTTGTAAATAATCCAAATAACTTCACCCATTCAAATGATTTTGTGGCTTTGTCCATGTTTGTTAAGTTTTCATACATTAGCTATAGGTTTGATTTACCCTAGTTGGTTGATATTAATCTCACCTATTTGTCCTTAGTTGATTGAATTGTAAGTCTTCCTTGCTTATTATAGGGTTAACCCCTCTCTAGCAAGTTGAAGCTTTTCTCACATGGTGGACTTGTTGTTTCTTAAGGTTGAGTTTTCTCCCGTGGGTAACGTAAGACCTTTGAGCTTGTGTTTTAAAATTGAATCCACTAACTTTTGGAAGTTTTTAGCCGAACTACGGTGTTTTGATCCTTACCTTTGATGGAAGGTACGTAGGCAACGGGTTCATCCGTTCGAACACAAAAATAACTAACTTGTATATTCTTCTCTCATCTTCCCATTCATGTTTGCACAATATGTCAAAACAAATAAACATTTTTTATACAACAAGTGTGAAAAGGGCTCCCTAGGAGTACCTAGGACGTGATGGGTGCCTAACACCTTCCCATTGCGTAATTTACCCCTTACCCAGATTCTCTGATCTTTTTCATTAGTTTTATACGTGTAAAACTTCTTAGGTTTTTGTTCGCTTTTTAACCAGTCCTTAGGATAAATAAAAGTGCGGTGGCGACTCGAATTCATTGTATGTTTTGCTTATGGTTTAATCAATAAATCATATAGCGACGAATACACCGCTACAGAAAAGTGGCGACTCTGCTGGGGAAGGTATCGTTCCTTGGTGGTATTGCCTACTTTTCACCCTTGTTGTATGATATACTGTTATTTGTTATTTGACATATTTTTGTACAATTTGGGATAATTGTATTGATTGTAATGTTTGAATTGCTTGATATACAATTGCTGTTTGCTTTGGTGATCTCGGTGAGATGAGTTCTGTACCCGAACTCGAGTGCACTCTAGGATAGGAGAATGGCGTAGTCTTGTTGACTGGTGTGGAGTATTCCTTAGCCAGTTGACTTGCGAGTCCATTCACTTGGTGGAGGTCATGTTGGATTGATAATGTCACACAAGTTATTTGTGGTTAGGCATTATTCGTTCAATCATGTGCCTTAGAAGCCAAGGACCTTAGTTTACCAAACCCATCTTGGCCTATTTTTAGGACGTAGTGCGGAGGTCGTTCAGATGTAAGATCTGATGCGATTGTTACGCGATACTACACTCATAAGAGTCTCTCTCGAGAATATTTTTGGAATACGAGTATTCGTTCCTCCGATAATATCCGAGAGATGGGACGATGATTATGGGAACCTCTGGTAGAACATGTCTGGCAGGTTTAAACCCTAGTACACTCCCCTTGGGTGGTTCTTAACCAAGACTCCATGCTCGTGACTCTCAGCAAACCCGTGATTCGTGGTTGAGTCGTTCAAACATCGTTAATATCAATGGAACTTGGGTATTGATAAGGTGTAAAACCTAAATCTACCAAAATGGATGGTTGATATTAAGGATGTTAGAGCCGGTTCATGTACCGTTAATATCAATGGAACTTGGGTGTTGATAAGGTGAAAACCTAAGTCCACCAAAATGGATGATTGATATTAGGGATACAATGAGCTTTCCCACGACCTTTGTTTGGTGTGCTTTGCTTGATCCTTGAGTGTGATTGTTGCATTCACGCATTCATGCATTCATCTGCACTTCATGTCATCAAAAAAAAAAAAAGGAAAATTTTCAAGGAACTTAAAAGGGTTTATTTGCAAAATTTTCAGACATGGAAAGACCAAAGAGGCATACGAAGAAGTACAATTTCAAACAGCCCGATGTGAAAGAGTTAAGGAATCTAACATCTTATGTATTAGATCCCTTGGGTTTCAAGGCTCGCTATGGGAAACTTCTGCCTCTGTTGACTACTCAGGTGGATGAGGGATTGATGAGTACTCTGGCTGAGTTCTATGATCCGCTGTATCACTGCTTCTTATTTCCGGACTTCCAGCTGTTGCCTACTTTGGAAGAGTACTCTCACCTTATTGGGATCCCGATTCTGGATCAGGTGCCGTTCAGTGGCTTAGAGAGTATCCCGTCTACTCGAGAGATTGCAGATTTGTTGCACATCGATGAAGACCTGATCAAAGCTAATCTGACTACCAAAGGTGGAATTCAGGGTCTTCCTTCCGAGTTCCTTGTCGCTCAAGCTACCTTCTATGGGGAAGCCAGGAGTGAGGATGCCTTTGAGGCTTTGTTTGTATTGCTCATCTATGGGTTGGTTCTATTTCCCAACTTCGACAAATTTGTGGATATGAATGCTATTAGGATCTTCTCGGTTCTTAATCCTGTTCCGACCTTGTTGGGTGATGCATATGTCTCTTTGCACCTGAGAAATATGAAGGGTGGTGGAGTTATTGTCTGCTGTCTGCCTTTGCTGTACAAGTGGTTTATTTCGCACTTGCCGCAGACACTTGCTTTTAAGGAGAACAAGGGATGTCTACGGTGGTCTCAGAGACTTATGTCTCTCACTAATGATGATATCTCTTGGTATGATCGCGTGTATGATACTGTGCAGATCATTGACTATTGTGGTGAATTCCCTAATGTGCCTCTTCTTGGTACATGTGGTGGGATAAGCTACAATCCTATTCTAGCACGTCGTCAGCTTGGGTTCCCCCTAAAGGATAAACCCCATAACATTCTGTTAGAAGGTGTATTCTTTCAGGAGGGTAAAGATCCCCAAGGCCTGAAAGCCAGATTCGTCCGCGCTTGGCGCAAGATCTGCAAGAAGGGTAGGAATGAGCTAGGTCCGAAGAATTGTATTGCTTTGGAACCTTATACTTCCTGGGTCAGACAGAGAGCTGCCACTTATTTGATGCCATACGATCATCCGAAACCTACACCTTTGGATGTGGCTGGGCCTTCAACCCTCCCTACCCAACGTGTAGAGGAGTTGAGAGAGGAAGACCTTTCACGTGCTTGGATCCGTGAAAGAGAGGAATTGCTTCAGCAACTCAAGGAGAAGGACGCTCTGATTGAGTTCCTTGAGCATCGGGTGATCGATGATCCCAACGATACTTGGACTTCTTTGCTTCCTCAGTCTTCCAAGTTTTGGAAAAGGAAGTATGATCGGCTTGCTAAGGAGAAAGCAGATATGGAAGTTGCCTATGAGAGAGAGATCAAGAAGCTGTGTGTTTCTCGTCTTCCAGCATCCCGAGCTAATAGGGATCCATAGGATGTTATTTTCCTTTTCTCCTTGTAATTGAATCAAAAAATGTTGTACTTCTTTGTCTCGATATATTGAATGAGATGTTTTCCATATGAAATTTAAATTGCTTAAAAATTCAAAATTTGCAAATAATACCCTAAGGGTTCCTTGAAAATAAAACAAAGCATCTGCATTAGCACCTCATGCATCATATTGCATGAGCAGGTACCTTGTTTCTGGTCTTCTTGTGCTGACTCTGTGCTCTTCATTTATTTTGAAGACAAGCTGACTCACCGGTACTATACCAGAGCAAATTCTGCCAGAGTCATGGATCAGCTAGAGCAAGAGAACAGAGAACTGAAGGAAGAGGTCGCCAGACTTGGCGCT
Organism: Lathyrus oleraceus; assembly: GCF_024323335.1. Lineage (NCBI taxonomy): Eukaryota > Viridiplantae > Streptophyta > Magnoliopsida > Fabales > Fabaceae > Lathyrus > Lathyrus oleraceus. The sequence continues at coordinate 164,042,612 of NC_066583.1, forward strand.
TTGATGGAGCAACTTCTTGCTGCTCAGAATCAGCCTACTCAACCGCCTGCAACTCCTGTTCAGAGGGCCGTTGTCTCTGAAATAGTAGCTCCGTCCGTGCCAGCCAGTGCTCATTTTGCTTCTCACGCCATGCCAGCCGGGTTCCCTTGGGGTATGCCTCCGGGTTTCATGCCTGACATCCCTGCTCCAACCTTTGCTCACATGCCGGCATCTAGCCCGGTCCCTGTTGCTGCTCCTCCGGTCGTGCATACTATGCCGAGGGTTGAAGATACCATCTATCATTCCGAGCCATCTGAGGGCCCGGACGTTAATGAAAAGATGGAAGCTATGAATGACCAGTTCCTTGAGCTGAGGAAGGAATTGAAGACCCTCAGAGGTAAGGATCTATTCGGCAAGTCTGCTGCCGAGCTCTGCCTGGTTCCAGGTGTTAAAATACCGATCAAGTTCAAAGTTCCTGACTTTGAAAAATACAAAGGGAACACCTGTCCTCTTGCACACCTGGTTATGTACGCCAGGAAGATGTCAACTCAGACTGACAATGATCAACTCTTGATCCACTACTTCCAGGACAGCCTGTCTGGTGCTGCGCTCCGTTGGTATATGAGTCTGGATAGTGCCAACATCAGATCCTTCAACGACCTTGGCGAAGCCTTCGTCAAGCAGTATAAATATAACGTCAATATGGCGCCTGACAGAGATCAACTCAGGTCTATGTCGCAGAAGGATAAAGAAACTTTCAAGGAGTACGCCCAGAGATGGCGAGAGCTTACTGCTCAGATTACTCCACCACTCGAGGAGAAAGAAATGACTAAGATCTTCCTGAAGACTCTTAGCTCATTTTATTATGAGCGAATGGTAGCTAGTGCTCCCTCTGACTTCACCGAGATGGTGAACATGGGGATGAGACTTGAAGAGGGTGTCCGTGAAGGACGTTTGGCCAAAGATGAAGGCTCTTCTAGCAAGAGGTATGGCTCATTTGCTAAGAAGAAAGATGGGGAAGCACATGCTGTGCAGTCCCATAAACCCAGGAAACCTCCGGTTCAGAGGAAACCAGCACGTCGTGCCGGTCATCAGCATCAGGTGGCCCATATTGCGCCTGTCTTCAAAGACAATGCTCAGCATCAACAGCAGTATCAACAACCTCAATATCAGCAACAACAACGTCCAAAGCAACAGGCTTACCAGCCTCGTGGAAGCACAACCAATCAGGCTAATTTGAGTTATGACCGGAAAAAGATCAGCTTCGATCCTATCCCCATGTCATACGCAGAGCTTTATCCTTCTTTGTTAGAAAGGAAATTGGTAACTCCCAGGGATCCTCCTGCTATTCCTGCAAACCCACAATGGTGGTATAAGCCAGATCAGCATTGTGTGTACCACTCCGGAGCTCCGGGCCATAATATAGAAAACTGTTATCCACTCAAGACTAAGGTTCAAGACCTGATGAGATGTGGAGTTTTGAGCTTCGAAGATTCGGGCCCAAATGTCACTAAGAACCCATTGCCTTCGCACGGGAAGTCTGTGAATATGGTCCAGGGATGCCCTGGGAAATATAAGGTCAAATATGTAAGTCATATTCGACAGTCGTTGGTGGAATTACATCGGTTGTTGTGTCAGTACAGCCACATGGAGCATGACCACGACAAGTGCCGCATCTGTTCGGTGAACCGCTTGGGTTGTAACCAGGTCCGCAGAGAATTGCAAGAGTTATTAGACGAAGGAACCATTGAGATTCTGCAGAATCGCAATGTCGATGAGGACGAACCGGAGGTGAACGTTATTTCACCAGTGTTCAAGTTACCTGAGCCTGTTGTTATTCGCTATGATAGCAGCAAGCCAAAAGCTTCTCCCTCCTTGGTGATTAAACCTGCAGGCCGTGTGCCTTATTCTTCTGACAAAGCTGTACCGTTCAGATACAACCCAGTGGCTGTGCAAGATGGGGTCGAAGTGCCTTTACCGTCAACTGCGGTAACCAACATCGCTGATGTAAGCGGGCTGACCCGGAGTGGTCGTGTTTTCTCTGCACCTGCTAAAGCTCCTGTTGCTTCTGAATCTGCTGAGCGCCCGGTTGGGACTGCAGTTAATAGTCAGAATCCGGCACTTGATGTTGCCAGACCCTCCTCCGTACAAAAAACTCCTACTTCTTCAGTTGGCCCGAGTGGCATTATGAGTGAAGAATCTGATGAGATGCTAAGGCTCATCAAGAAGAGCGAGTATAACGTTGTAGACCAGCTTCTACAAACGCCATCCAAAATCTCCATACTATCCTTGCTGTTGCATTCAGAACCCCATAGGGAGGCTCTGCAGAAGGTATTGGACTTGGCGTACGTTGATCACGATGTCACGATTGAACAATTTGACAGTATAGTTGCAAACATTACTGCTTGCAACACTTTGAGTTTTAGTGACGCTGATCTCCCCGAGGAGGGAAGAGACCACAACATGGCTTTACACATATCTCTAAACTGCAAATCAGATGCTATGTCCAACGTGCTGGTGGACACTGGATCATCATTAAATGTATTGCCAAAATCCACACTCTCCAGATTGTCGTATCAAGGTCCTCCTATGAGGCAGAGTGGGGTTGTTGTGAAGGCATTTGATGGGTCGTGCAAGACCGTGATTGGGGAAGTTGATCTCCCAATCAAAATCGGACCAAGTGATTTCCAGGTTACTTTCCAGGTAATGGATATCCACCCACCATATAGCTGTCTCTTAGGCAGACCATGGATTCACGAGGCTGGTGCCGTGACATCCACCCTACACCAGAAGCTGAAGTTTGTCAAGAACAAGAAACTGGTTGTGGTAGGGGGAGAAAAGGCTCTCCTGGTTAGCCACTTGTCTTCTTTCTCCTATATTGATGCAGAGGATGAAGTTGGAACGCCGTTCCAAGCTTTATCTATTGATGAACCGATTGAGAAGAAATCTCCACCATTCGCTTCCTACCGTGATGCAAAGTTGGCCATTGAATGTGGTGCAGTAGCTGGTTTAGGGAAGGTGATCGAGCTGGAAGACAACAGATCCCGGGCTGGCATAGGCTACTCTTCTAGGGCGTATAATGAGCAAGGGCTGTTCACAAGTGGAGGATTCATCCATGATGATCAACCTGAAGAGGAAGCTGCTGCTATCATTGAAGAGGATGCAGAAGATTTGAACAATTTTGTCATACCTGGTGGTGTCTGCCACAATTGGGTCGCTGTAGATGTTCCTACAGTCATCCATAGATCAGAGTAATTGTTCACTTTGTTTAAAACCCTTCTCCCATGCCAAAAAGAGAAGTGATGACACTGTTGGCAGCATATATACAATGATGTTTTCATTCAATTAATGCATTGTTAAACATTTGTTTTTCCTTTTGTTTTCACTTTTCGCTTTTTGCATGAAATCAGTGATCACAAAAAACCCATAAAAACAAGAATAAAAGCAACATTTTTCATCTGCATAATGATTTGCTTGTTTAAATTCTAAAGTTTTTCATTAACCAAAATCATTATGCAGGTTGATCTTAAAACCCATTGAACATAATGATCCAACGCCATCTCCCAACTTTGAATCCCCTGTATTCGAGGCAGAGGAAGATGATGTTGAAGGATTTCCTGATGACATCACCCGTCTCCTTGAGCACGAAAAGAGGATCATTCAGCCGCACCTCGAAGATTTGGAAACAATCAACTTGGGGTCTGAGGATTGTGTTCGTATGGTGAAGATTGGGGCACTTCTTGAAGAGTCTGTCAAGAAGGATTTGATTGAATTGCTACGAGAATATTCAGATATCTTCGCTTGGTCATATGAAGACATGCCGGGTCTAGATACAGATATTGTGCAACATTTCCTGCCTTTGAAGCCTGAGTGCGTGCCTGTGAAGCAGAAGCTCAGAAGAACTCATCCAGATATGGCAGTGAAGATCAAAGAGGATGTTCAGAAGCAAATTGATGCGGGGTTTCTGGTGACTTCTACATATCCTCAATGGGTGGCCAATATTGTGCCTGTTCCTAAGAAGGACGGAAAAGTCCGTATGTGCGTTGATTACAGAGATTTGAATAAAGCTAGTCCGAAAGATGATTTTCCTCTACCACACATTGATATGTTGGTAGACAATACAGCTAAATTCAAAGTCTTTTCCTTTATGGACGGATTTTCCGGATATAATCAAATCAAAATGGAACCCGAAGATATGGAGAAGACAACATTCATCACACCTTGGGGAACATTCTGTTATCGAGTGATGCCCTTCGGTTTGAAGAACGCCGGAGCCACGTATCAACGAGCTATGACTACCTTGTTTCATGATATGATGCACAAGGAGATAGAAGTCTATGTTGATGATATGATTGCTAAGTCCCGAACGGAAGTTGAGCATGTTAAGCATTTGTTGAAGCTTTTTCAGCATTTGAGGAAGTTTAGACTCCGCCTGAATCCGAACAAATGTACCTTTGGAGTCCGTTCCGGAAAGTTATTGGGTTTCGTGGTTAGCGAAAGAGGTATTGAAGTTGATCCTACAAAGGTCAAAGCAATACAAGAGATGCCTGCACCCAAAACTGAGAAGCAAGTCCGAGGTTTTCTTGGCCACTTGAATTACATTTCCAGATTTATATCCCACATGACTGCTACATGTGCGCCGATATTCAAGCTCCTTCGGAAAGATCAGTCTCATGATTGGACCGAGGATTGCCAGAAAGCTTTCGACAGTATCAAAGAATATCTGTCCGAACCTCCGATTTTGTCTCCGCCTGTGGAAGGAAGACCTCTGATCATGTATTTGACTGTGCTTGAAGACTCGATGGGTTGTGTACTCGGTCAACAAGATGAATCAGGGAAGAAAGAATCTTCTATATACTACCTCAGTAAGAAGTTTACTGATTGTGAGTCTCGGTACTCTATGCTTGAGAAGACGTGCTGCGCTTTAGCCTGGGCTGCTAAGCGTTTGCGCCAGTACATGATAAATCATACAACTTGGTTGATATCCAGAATGGATCCAATCAAGTATATCTTCGAGAAGCCTGCTTTAACTGGGAGGATCGCCCGTTGGCAGATGTTGTTATCTGAGTATGATATTGAGTATCGAGCTCAGAAAGCTATTAAAGGTAGTATCTTGGCTGACCATTTAGCACACCAGCCAATTGAAGATCATCAGTCTGTTCAGTATGATTTCCCAGATGAGGAAATTCTGTATTTGAAGATGAAAGATTGCGATGAGCCTACACTTGATGAAGGTCCAGAACCTGGTTCCAGATGGACGATGGTGTTTGATGGCGCTGTAAATCAATACGGAAATGGAATTGGGGCAATAATCATTACTCCTCATGGCACGCATATTCCGCTTACAGCAAGGCTAACTTTCAAATGCACGAATAATATGACAGAGTATGAGGCCTGTATTATGGGACTTGAAGAATGTATTGATTTGAGAATCAAACATCTTGATGTGTATGGTGATTCGGCCCTGGTTGTCAATCAGATCAAGGGTGAGTGGGAGACGAATCAGCCAAGTCTCATTCCATACAGAGATTATGCAAGAAGGATTTCAACATTCTTTACAGAAGTTGACTTTCATCACATCCCTCGAGAGGATAATCGGATGGCAGATGCTCTTGCTACGCTCGCTTCCATGATTGTAGTGAAGTATTGGAATGAAGTTCCCAATATTGTCGTGATGCGCTTGGATAGACCAGCTCACGTATTTGCAGTCGAAGAAGTCAATGATGACAAGCCTTGGTATTTTGATATCAAGAATTTCCTCCAGAACCATGTCTACCCGCCTGGGGCATCTGTGAAAGATAGGAAAACTTTGAGAAGGTTGTCAGGCAGTTTCTACCTCAGTGGTGAAGTGCTGTATAAAAGAAATTTTGACATGGTTTTGCTCAGATGCGTGGATAGACACGAAGCAAACCTGTTGATGACTGAGGTCCATGAGGGTTCATTTGGTACTCATTCCAATGGACATGCCATGGCAAAGAAGATGTTGAGAGCAGGCTACTATTGGCTGACAATGGAGTCTGACTGTTGCAAATATGTAAAGAAATGCCACAAGTGTCAAATTTATGCGGATAAGATTCATATTCCTCCGACACTTCTGAATGTGATTTCATCACCATGGCCTTTCTCTATGTGGGGAATTGACATGATCGGCATGATTGAACCGAAAGCGTCCAACGGACACAGGTTTATTCTCGTAGCTATTGACTATTTCACCAAATGGGTCGAAGCCGCTTCGTATGCGAATGTGACCAGACAGGTGGTTGTGAAGTTTATCAAGAACCAGCTGATTTGCCGTTATGGTGTGCCAGAGAGGATCATTACTGATAATGGATCTAATCTGAATAATAAGATGATGGATGAGTTGTGCGCTGAATTCAAGATTGCACACCATAATTCCTCTCCCTACAGACCTAAGATGAATGGGGCTGTTGAAGCTGCCAATAAGAATATCAAGAAGATCATCCAGAAGATGATTGTCACGTACAAAGATTGGCATGAGATGCTGCCATTTGCTTTGCATGGATATCGTACATCTGTACGCACTTCAACAGGGGCAACCCCTTTTTCTCTTGTTTACGGCATGGAAGCTGTTCTCCCAGTATAGGTGGAGATCCCATCAATGAGAGTCTTGATGGAAGCCAAGTTGACTGATGCTAAATGGATTCAGAGTCGTTATGACTAGTTGAATCTGATTGAAGAGAAGCGATTGACTGGCATGTGTCATGGTCAGTTATATCAGCAGAGAATGAAGAAAGCATTCGATAAGAAGGTCAAGCCTCGTGTGTTCTGAGAAGGTGACCTCGTGCTCAAGAAAGTTTTGTCTTTCGTGCCCGATTCCAGGGGCAAGTGGACTCCAAACTACGAGGGTCCATATGTTGTTAAGAGAGCCTTTTCAGGCGGTGCTTTGATGCTTACAACAATGGATGGGGAGGATTTCACTCGTCCTGTGAATTCAGATGCAGTCAAGAAATACTTTGCCTAAGAAAAAAAAAGTATATGCAAATGAAAAACAAGAATTGCTCGCTAAGTTGAAAACCCGAAAGGGCGGCTTAGGCAAAAATGAGCGTCTCGGTGGAGAACCCGCAAGGGTGATCCAGGCAAAAATTAGAGACTTGAAAAAAGAGGATATTTGCATCCTGCTAGATTGAGTACCTCACCCTGGGGCAATCTAGGCAAAAGTTAGGGATTTGGCAAGTAACTGCATCCTGACAAGACTTTCTGTTCACCAACCGTCTGTTCGTCAGAAGATTCTCGATTCGTCGTCAACTGAAGCTTCGCATACATCGAGATTCAAATTGGTAGAGAAAGGATCATTATGTTCAATGTAGCCCTCTTCCAATATATATCACTGATTTCAAATTTGTACAGATCTATGGAGCCTTGCCATTTGCATGCTACCATTCCATCAAATAAATTTGAGCTTTTTATCTAATTATTTGCACTCTTATTTGTTTCAATTCAACAAATGTTTTGCATGTTTTAATTGATAAAATGTCATTGTTTTAAACAAATAATTTTTTTAAAATTGTTGTTTTAAATAAAGTGAATATTCACGATGACAAAAGGATACTCAGGAATGTCTCAGTGCTCTCCCGAGGGTGGTATGATTCCCAACAGGTAAGACAGTTGTTCATATTCCTGGCATTTGATTGTGTCCTCTTTCTCCCGCTTTGTTGTTGGGGTTGTTCCCCAAGCAGAGATGTTGTTGAAGACTCATTTTCTTCTCCAGCAGTAATCTCCCCAGCATGGTTGATCTCATTATGGTAGATTCAGTGGTTGGTGGATTGATATCCCGGTACCTTACCGCTTTCCTCAGCATTGTCGCAAGCAGAGCTGTTGGTGGGGTTGTTCCCCAGTATAGTCGCAAGCAGAGATGTTATTGAAGATTTCGCGTTCTTCTCCAACAGTAGTCTCTCCCCAGTGCAGTTGCCAGCGGAGTTGTTGTGTATCTCCTCAGCATGGTTGCATTCCATCTTTCCCAGCTTAGTCTGCAGTATGGTTGTTGTGGCAGTTTCTGCCTGTTGAAAGCTATCTCAATCCCCAGTAGGGTTAGTTGGTGGTTCTAGCATCCCAAAGATTGGAATGATTTCCTGATTAACTCTTGATCCTCAGTAGAGTGGCTATTTGCAGAATCTATTTGTGTGATCCGTCGGATGTATGTTCTCCCCGAGTAGAGTGGCTTGTTGCGGAATCTACTTGTGTGGTGCTTTCTCCCTCAGTGGGTTGTTCCCCAAGAGAGTAGCTGATAGCTTTTCCCCAGTAGAGTTGCTTGTGCAGTTAGATTCTACTCGGATGATTCTCCTTCAGTGGGTTGTTCCCCGGATTTGTTTGGAGTTGCTTTTGCAGCAGTTCTTGGTTGAGCCATGAACTTTTGTTTCTCAGTTGATACTGATCCTCTGCAGATATCCTTAGGATTCTCCTGATCCCCTACAGATTTGTCTTGGTGGCAGTTTCGCCCGTTGTGACTTTCTGTACCCTGTTTGGGTTGTTTTGCTGATCCATCGCTCAGAGATTTAGTGTATCCTGATCTCTTTGTTTCCCCAGCAGTGCCCGCAGATCTTTGCTTTACAGCACGTGGATCTCTAGCAGATTGGCTTTCCAGTTGGTTTTTCCCCTGGAAGTATAGTACCGGGCGTTTGATTCATGGACCTGGTTGTGTTAGATATGTCTGTTTTGTCAGCATTCATCAAACATAAATCACGCATATTCATGCATATTCATACACATTCAGATATTCATGTTGCATTTGTTTGCCATATATCTTTTGTTTGTTGTCTCCTGCTTTGGGTGATATAGATCTCTATAGATCTTCCCAAACAGATGTCGGGTGTTTAAATCTCTCCATATAGAGTCAGCCCATAAGCAGAAAGTGTTTGTCTTTTCCTTCTGCAGTTCCCCACTGAGATATATCCTCGTGGATGACGGTTTCTTCCGTTTCCTCCCAACACATATATTGGGGTGGATTTTCCTATTGAGTTATATCCTCATAGGACGTGTTTTGAGTCAGTCTGTCTTTTCGGATCAATCCCGAATCGGCGTTGTGTCAGCTGTTTCTTGTGCTTCCCTGTGGAAGAAATGAATGGTTTGCCCAGTAACCGACATCAATTCGTTTATCCCCAGCGGAATTTTGTGGGCCGCTACCCAGTAACCGGTAGTTGTAAGTCCTATGTTCCTTGCTTCTTTGGCGGAATTTGTGGTTATATACCTTTTATTCCTCAAGCAAGAGTTGTTGGTCTTCTACCCAGTAGTCGGTAGTCGTAAATCCTATTTGCCTGCTCTCCAGCAGTTAGTGGTTTGTTATAAACCTTCTTTGTGTTTCCCGTGCGGATTTGTGATTCGTTCCATCCCCACGCGGAGTGGTTGGTTTTCTACCCAGTTCGGTAGATGTAAACCCTAATTTGTGGTTATTCCCACCAGAGTATGGCTACTACCCCGTATTCGGTAGTTGTAAGTCCTATCTTTTTTCCCCTAGCAGAGGTAACCTTTGTGGTTCGTTCTGGTCGTTGGTGGATTTTCTGTTGTTGTGATTTTTGTCCCCAACAGAGTTTACGTTTCCCGGTGGTATAAGTTGAATAAGTGCTCAATACTTGGCCTTCATTCACCCTTCCCAGTGGAGTTTGTGGTATTTTACCCCGTATTCGGTAGTTATAAATCCCATGTTGTTTTGTTCTCCCCATCGGAGTTTGTACCTTATGGTACGAGTGGATAATTGCCGGTTGCTAGCAATTTTATCCCAGCTGAGTCTTTGGTTTATACCCAGTAGTCGGTATTGTTAACCTCTTGTTTCCTCAGCCAGATTTGTGGTATTCTACCCCGTATTCGGTAGTTGTGAACCCTAATTTCTCCCCTTTGCAGAGTTAGCCTTGTTATTCATCCTAACCGATGACGGTTACTCTTTGTGGTTATCTTCATTCGTTGTTCGATGATTGATATTCCTCTTTGCTTTTGGATAATTGCCGGATGCTAGCAATTTATCCCCAGCAAGTTGTCTTCTGGATCATTGCCGTATGCTCGCAATGTTATCCCTTTTGAAGTTTCCAGTGGGTCTTTTCACCGTTTGCTAGTGATTTGTTCCCCGGATCATTGATTGTTTATCAATGTATCCCCAGCCAGTCCCTGTGGATAATTGCTGGATGCTTGCAATTCATTCCCAGCGGATCGCCTTTCATTTACCCGGTTGTTCGGTAATGATTGTTGCTGCTTTGATTGGTCATCATTATATACCTATTTTGGTATCCCGATGCCTTTATTTTCGGTCGATTTATCCTTCATTAACCCTTATACCGGTGGTGGATAATCTTCCATGCGAGTGTGTTATCCGCGTTCTGACGGTAATGGATAATATATCTCATGCACTCTTCAGTTGAAGCCTTCTGTGTTTCCCTGGTCGAGTAAGATTCGTTATTCCCTTTGTGGAGTCGAATATTTGTTGTTTGGATAATTGTCGGATGCTTGCAATTTATCCCCTTTGAGTTGTCTTTCGTTTACCCGGATGCTTGGTATCGATTGTCTCTCTTTTCGGTTAGTCGCCTATTATATACTTCGGTATCTCTGGTGTCTTTTCCTTTTGAGTATATTATTCACGGTCTGCCGGTAATGCATAATATATCTCTTTCACTCTTTGATTGGAATCCTTTGTTGATCTTCCCCAGTAGAGTAAGGTTCGTATTCTTTGTAGAATCGAATATCCATCCTTTAACCAGTTTGTGTTTTGGATGATGTGTGTTTTGGCATATATACCAATTCACGTTTTCGGTAGATCACCTATTATATACCCAGTAACCGGTATCCCTGGTGTCTCTTACCATGCGAGTGTATTATCTACGGTCTGCCGGTAATAGATAATATATCTCATGCGAGTATTCTATCCACGTTCTGACGGTAATGGATATTGTATCTCATGCACTCTTTGGGTTTGTGTCCCCAGTTGAGTAAGATTCGTTTTCCCGTTGTGGGTTCGAATGTCCATCCTGTAAGTCGATTTGCTTTTTCAAGCCCTCCTTTCGGATGAAGAGTGTTTTGGCATATATACCAATTCACATCTTTGATAAGTCACCTATTATATACTCCGGTATCTCTGGTGTCTCTTCCTTTTCGAGTATATTATTCACGGTCTGCCGGTAATGAATAATATGTCTCATGCATTCTTGGATCAATCTTTTGATTGTTCTCTCCGCAGAGTAAGATTCATATTCCTTGTGGAATTGAATATCCATCCTATAAACAAGTCTGCTTTTCTAATTTTTCTTCAGGATGATGAGTGTTTTGGTATATATACCAATTCACGCTTCGGTCGGACACCTATTATATACCTCGGTATCCCTGGTGTTCCTTCCTTTCTGCTCCCTATTATGACCTTGGTCCCTTGCGGAGTCAGATTTCCCTGAGTTATGTACCTTTTTCAGGTCCTTCTCAGACGTTTGGTTGATTGATATCTCTCACCCTTATACCGGTCTTAGATATCCATTCTTCCTAAGTTTGTTGCCCTTATACCGGTGACATCTTATCCTTGGCTTCCCCTGGAAAGTCTTTTTTCTAGATTTCCCCCAGCGGAATTGTGTTGCTATTTGTGTTGCTGTATTGGTGTTATCCCCAGTACATGCATCATATAAGTCAGCTTGAGTCTTTCCAATAGGAGTGTTTCCCTTTGGAATTGCTTCTTTCCCCGTCTTGAGTCCTTTACTTCCCCAGTGAGGTCTCCATTCTGATTTCTGTTATCTCCTAATCAGAGTCGTGCGTTGCACACGTTGTGTCAGTTGTGTTTTCCCCAACTCAAAGTCGTGGCCTGCTCACGCATTCTTTTTCTTTTATTATCCCCTATAAGAATCCCCATGAGAGTCTTGTTAGAGTCTCTATTCCTGGTGAGTGAAGTACTCGGATGGATCGTCTTTTCTTCTGTGTGAACCATATTCCTCACAGAGTTTGTGTCTTTTTGCATGCATACAACTGCATCATGAGGTCTCTTAGGGACCAAAAATTTGTCTCATTACTGTTATTTAAGTCCATTATACCGCGTCGAGATGAAGATTTCTAAACTTCACTTCTCCGGCTAGAATGACCTTAAATAGGGGCATCTGTAAGACCCCAATTTTTGCCCTAAGATCCCTCATGGCTCATATCATATCATATCATGGCCTCAAGGATCATTGCATACCCTAGCTTCCCTCCTAGTGGGTGGGTCATCTTGTGAGTGTGGTTCCTGATCACCAAGCATGTATTGCATTTGCATGTCATTGCTTTTCATATGTTTACTAACCAAAGGTACAAAAATATTGTCATCTAATCATGTTTCTTGCAGCTGAAGCAATCAACAGTCAAACAGTCAAAATCAGCCATTGAGCATTGGATGGTGGCCATTCTCGAAGAATTTGGGCACCATGATCATTCATCAAGAGTTCATATAACTTGTGATATCATTTGGTATCAAGACCTCAAGAGAAAGAGGCTTGGAATTCATCAGAACATGGCCCAGTCCACCAAAAACCTAGAAAAGTCAACTGAAGTCAATTGTGGTCAACTGTGCATTTAATCAGGATTTGAAGGTGTGAGATGGTTGGAAAAGTCTCATTCATGTCCATATAAGTCTCATTTGACATTCCAAAGATCAAGGTTGAAGGATTTGAAGTCAGACGAAAAGTTTCCCAAAATGGAAATGACCTGTAATTCTCACCTGCCCAAAATGGAAAGTTTTTCTCCTCAAAATTACATCATGAACCAAGCTTCAAATCAAAATTTGTCCAACATGAAAGTTGAATATCTTGTTCTTGCCTTTCCAAAAAGTCCAAGAACACTCATTTCCCATTTATGGTTGGCAAGTTACGGTCAAATCATTTTCAGAAAATGCCTAAATTCAAAGTGGCATAACTTTCACATGGAATGGCCAAATTGGATGGTTCTTCTTTGAGCAAACCACATTTGATATGTACTTTCATGATCCATCATCACATTTTGCCAAAAGCCTTCACATAAAAAGGTCATTTTTTAAGTGAACCAATTAAAATGCAAGGGCAAAATGGTCCAACTTTCAAAGTACATGGAATTTTGACATGGGACCAATTCCAACAGCTTCCAAATGAGATTTATGATTTGCTTGAAGTGAGAAATCACTGTTACATTGGTTCTAGTCATCCAAGGGCAAAAAGGCCAAATTGCACAAAGAAGCTCATTTTGCTAATTACCAATTTTGCCTAATCATGATTAAAGCTTGGATTAGTGTGAAGTATATAAGCTTAATTGTAACTGTTTCTCAGGAGAATAATCACTTTTTTCAGATCAAAGCCAAAAAATCACAAATTCTCTCAAATTTCTCCAAGTTTCACATTCACTTTTTTCTTGAATTCATCAATAATCCTTGATCGTTTGTGCTAGTTCTTTGTGAATTCTTCATGTGCAGGTCTTGGATAATTTCTGTTTGAAGCATTTGGAGGAGGAAATCGAGCAAACAACCAACTGTTGAAAGTATCATCTTCCATGGCAGCTGCGAAAATCCACTTCTTCGTGCACCTTTGAGCTAAGAGTTCTTCACTGATCATCTTCATAATCATCATCCTTCATCTGTTTTCAAGAATTGGATCAAAACAAGCAAGGATTTCACACTGTGCTTCAAGAAGGTGAGTTTTTCGAATCTTCCAATTGTTGCAATTGCCATGTGGATTCAGTAGATCGTTGAACGTAGAGTAGTTTGACGCTTGAACCATGCAATTTCATCCAATATTCATGGAGAAATCTTGATTCAAAGTTTATGCATCAAAACTTCTTTCGATCGGATCTTTATACACGTTAACCTTTAGACTAAACCTTTGCCATATTCGTGTTCCTGAGTGAAAGACGGAGAGATCCATATATCATTTGCGTGTTTTGGTGAAGAATCGCTCGTAACCAATTCTGAAGGTGAAGATGATGAACACGCGCGAAGAACAATGAAATTCTGGAAAAAGTTTCGCTGTTGATCTTCTTTCTTCGCCTGGCAATTCAAAAACGTGTTTCCCTCCAAATCAGTCCAATCGCAAGCCGCCAGCAAATAAATGAAGCACGCGCGTTTTGGCCTGGCTGGGGTTAATTACGATTACGCCATTCAGATATATTTAATCCATTAATCACTTTAAATAATTATTTCAATAATTTTACAAAACTTTAAAAAATCATATAAAATCCAATATTAATCCAAATTAGGTGGCAATTTTTTTGTTAGATCCCAAATTTCCCCTAGTTTTTTTTAGGCATAATAGTTCATGTTGTGCCTGGTAAAATTTTGGATTGGCTTATTGATTTTTGTCATGTGTGCATTATTCATATGTTTTACCATTTTAATCACCAAATAATCATGCTAGCTCCAAATTTAATGAAATTTCATATGATGATTCTTGACTCATGCCTGGAGATTTTGATGTATAATTTGTGATTTTTGGATCTCTGGTTTGATAGATAGGATTTAATCTTTTTGAGTGTGACAATATGTGTCACACTATGCTATGCTGAGTTCATGATTTATTTTTTCATGCTTACACTAGGCCTATGGCTCTGATTTTTTGCATGAGATGACTTTTATATGTTAGGTTTCGCCCTGATTTTTTTGTGGATTTAATTGATCCATTTTCTATTTGATTTGGAATTTTGATTGCTGTTTAGCATTTTTAGGGTTTTGATTGAGTAGTAAACTTACATGACTTGTAAAATCCTAATCCCTTACCATATGAATGTGAAATTTGGTGGAGTGCTTCCTAACATGCCTAGCTTCAACTTGGCTTTGGTCCCATTCATTTCTAATTTGATCTCACTGTTTTACCATTGATTGAAGTTGGTGTACATTTTGGTAACCTAATTTGGTTGTGTTTTTGCATGCCTTAACATGTTGATTTAATTCCCATAGGTCCTTTTGTCCAAATTGCATGAAAATTGACATGTAGCTCCTTGAATATGTTCTATTTGAGGTGGAATTTTTGTGGAATTTATTGAGCTGTTTTGATATTTATTTGGCTGAAGTCATTCTGTTCACTCATATGTGATTCAACTTTGCTTACTTTGAGTTAATTTGTGCATGAAATGAAATTAGTGCATAGTTTGGGTATGAGACCAATTGGGATCTCTTCTTATTTGAATTATCTTGGTTTTGATCATGTTTTACTTGCTGTTTCAAGATTTTTCCCTCCTTTGGACCCTAGGCTTGTCCTAGTGGTCTTGTTACTCATGTTTGAGTTTGACTTTGACTTTTCAGGTTAAGAAGCAAAGTGCTTTAAAGGAATTAATGCAAGTTGAATTGTTTCATTTGACTATTGTGAACTAACTTGTTTGTGTTGTAGGGTGCTTGGTTCACTTGAGCTTTGTGCTATGCACATTATTATTGATTGTACATTGATTATTGATTCTTATGTTGTTGTTTTGTTATTAATGATTGGGATGCTGATTATACTTGATTGATTTCAGGTACCCATAGTTGCTCAGTTCTCTTAAGAACTTGCATTGCTTTGCTTGTATAAGCATTTGCATTGAGGTAGACTCTCTTGTCTCCATGTAGTCTGGAAGACCTGGCTTGTTATTTAGCCAGGCAACTGTCTGAAGTCCTCCTTAAGAGGCAATGTTTGTGATTGTTTATGTTTGTCCCAAGCAGGAAAAGTCCTCATTTTGAGGCAATTGGTGGATATAAGAGATATGTAGCCTATCTCCCACTATTCTGTGAGTCTTCTCCTTGCTCCCATTACATGGTTGTAGCATTGAGATCCTAACCCAAGATCTATCGAATCTAATTTGTGGAGAGAGTTCCATCTTTCTGAACTCCCACACCTTCTGATATTCAATACTCTCTCTGACCAGAGATAAGAGTGATGAGGCACACCCCTCATATGCTTTCATCTGCTTCACCTTAGCCCCTCAATGGCAAGGTTAAGAGCAACTTGAACCCTATTACAGTTGGCTTTAATGCCTCACCCTTTTGCTTGAGCCTCATTGAATGGTTATAGTGTGTGCTACTTGAATTTATGTGATTGATCATTTGATTCATTTATACATGATTACTTGATTTGCCACTGTGCATTTACTATCATTGATTGCCATTGTGCATTTATCATCATTGTTTGCCATTAGTGCATGATCATTTCATTTGTCCTTGTGACATTGTTGTTTTCCCATTGAGGACAATTGTAAGTCCATATTGATTGGCTTTTGTTCCTATGACATGGAAGGGATAGAGTGTAAGACCACTTCATTGGTCACTCATATCCTCTTTGCTCTTTGATTGAGCTTGTTATTGTATGTGAGGATTCATTGTAAGCCCATGTAATTTGGCATTTGTTTTCCTATGATCATTGTGGAGGTCAACCTAAGCCCAGATAGATTGGCAATTGACTTCCATGTTTTGTTTTTGTTTTGCTTTATGAGATTGGAGTAAGACCATTTATTGGCATCCGATATCATTGCTTTATTTTAGGAGATTGGTGTAAATCCATTTATTGGTATCCGGTATCCGCTTTTGTGTGAGATTGGTATAAGTCCATTGAGTGGCATCCAGCATCGCCTTGTCTTTTATTTTACTAACTTGTTTTGTCCCTTTATTCCAAAGGACACACTTGAATCATCTCCTATATGATTTCAAGAGGTGAACCTCTAGGAAGTTTTACACTCCATCATCCACCCTTTTGTTGTTTCAAATCCTTTTCACATTGTTGACTTTTCAAACTTGTATATACAAGTTGTGCAAACATTCTCACTTCCTTCCAAATTAGAAACTTGGACCTTAAGTCCATGATTTTCCAAACTTCATTTTTGTAAATACTTCATTTTGAATTGACTTTAATCATACTTTGACCTTTTTGTAAATAATCCAAATAACTTCACCCATTCAAATGATTTTGTGGCTTTGTCCATGTTTGTTAAGTTTTCATACATTAGCTATAGGTTTGATTTACCCTAGTTGGTTGATATTAATCTCACCTATTTGTCCTTAGTTGATTGAATTGTAAGTCTTCCTTGCTTATTATAGGGTTAACCCCTCTCTAGCAAGTTGAAGTTTTTCTCACATGGTGGACTTGTTGTTTCTTAAGGTTGAGTTTTCTCCCGTGGGTAACGTAAGACCTTTGAGCTTGTGTTTTAAAATTGAATCCACTAACTTTTGGAAGTTTTTAGCCGAACTACGGCGTTTTGATCCTTACCTTTGATGGAAGGTACGTAGGCAACGGGTTCATCCGTTCGAACACAAAAATAACTAACTTGTATATTCTTCTCTCATCTTCCCATTCATGTTTGCACAATATGTCAAAACAAATAAACATTTTTTATACAACAAGTGTGAAAAGGGCTCCCTAGGAGTACCTAGGACGTGATGGGTGCCTAACACCTTCCCATTGCGTAATTTACCCCTTACCCAGATTCTCTGATCTTTTTCATTAGTTTTCTACGTGTAAAACTTCTTAGGTTTTTGTTCGCTTTTTAACCAGTCCTTAGAATAAATAAAAGTGCGATGGCGACTCGAATTCATTGTATGCTTTGCTTATGGTTTAATCAATAAATCATATAGCGACGAATACACCGCTACAATATTAAAATAGGCAATAACAATTACTCCTGACTAAAGGAAATCGGGATAGTGTCTTCAGCCTTCCAATTATTGAGTCCGTCACCAATTGTTGTGAAAATCCAGCTATCCAAGTCACAATCGCTATCAGCATCTTCTACAGGATTAATTTGATCTTTGACCATCTTTTCAGAGTTAAACCCCAGACCAGACTTGTCAGACTTGTACGGTACGTTGATCAGTTGACCCCAACCAGTACGACCACCATTTTCAACCACGGCTTGAGCATCTTTCAGAGAAATCATAGCAGGAGGAACACGAATAACCTTGGGCACAAGGGGAGTTGGCTTAAGGACAGGACGGGGCGGCGGAACCACTTCAAATGACTGAGAGGGAGTCTCGAAGAATTCGCCATCCACCTTGACGTATCTGAAGGCCTGCACACTACTGACAATATACTCTTCTTCTCCACACAGAGTGACAATCTTACCCTCTATTGGATACTTCAGCTTTTGATGGAGAGATGAAGCTACGACACTTGCCCCATGAATCCAAGGGCGTCCCAGCAAGCAGGAATAGGCAGGACGGATGTTCATCACGTGAAAGGTAGTGTTGAAGACTTGAGGTCCTATCTTGATAGGGAGAACCACTTCACCAAGGACAACACTTTTTGCACCGTCGTACGCACGCACCACAGTATCACTAGGTTTCAATTCGATGCTCTTACAATCAAGTTTATCGAGCACAGCTGTCGGCAGCACATTCAAAGAAGAGCCATTGTCGATCAATACGTGAGATAAGGTGATCCCTTCACACTCGATGGAGATATGCAGAGCTCTATTGTGATTCTTTCCTGCTGGTGTCAGATCGGCATCAAAAAAGCCTAGGCCATTGTCAACAGTCAGATTGGCCACATAGTTTTCGAACTGATCGACGGATGTCTCCTGAGGTACATGAGCAGTCTTCAAGAATTTTATCAATGCCTTGGCATGAGATTCAGAAGATAATAACAAGGATAACATCGAGATCTTAGACGGAGTATGCCCCAGCTGCTCTACCACATCAAAATCACTCTTACGGATGATTTTCAGCATTTCCTCCACTTCCTGCTTGGTAACATCTTCAGTAGTAACTTCGACCGATGTCTTTGACTGAGAAGGGTTGATCACTGGTTCCTTTCCTCGAGTTTCAGGGGCGGGAGGTGAGATTTCTGGAGAGAAGATCCTTCCACTTCGAGTAACTTTACTAGTCCCAACAATGTCATTAGGATTAGCAGAATTACCAACTTGCTTTATGCCATGGATGTAAACATCACCTCCATAATTCCAAGGAATGGCTTTGCTTGAGGAATACGGTACTGGGCCAGGTGCAGTAATAATTAGGGGAGCTGCCTTGGGCTCAGCAGTAATCTTCACAGGTACTCTAGTAGCGGTAATCTTCACTGGACCTTTGGACCTGGCAATCACAAATATTTCTTCCACAGGGTTTTCCACCTTAGGAATCCTTTCAAAGAGAATTGTACGATCGTCCATCAGCCGTTGAATACCATTCCTCAATTTCAGGCAATCATTGGGTCGGAGTATACAGAGATCGCAATTTTCAGCACAACCTGGAAATAAACCAGCTCGCAATAAATTCTTCTTGATGATCAGGAGAGGAGATGTTAAGTCCGCTACAGTAGTAATGTGAGAATTGTCATTCACCACATTAACAGTCTTGTCATGATTAGGCATAGGTGCAGTGATGACATTGGGAGTCTTCGGAGGATCAAATTCGATTTCTCCCGCGTCGATCATATCCTGAATCTTATTCTTCAACAACCAGCAATCGTTTGTATCATGCCCGGGGCTATCGAAGTGATACGCACACCTGGCGTTGGGATTATAACGAGGAGAAGTAGTGTTGAGATTTGCAGGAGGGCCTCTGAGAGTGATTAAATTTGCCTTTATCATACCTTGCAGTGCTTGTGCTAAAGTTATATTGATCTTGGTAAACTGCCTTCTCGGCCTGTCTTGTCTGTGCTGGAAGTTTTGAGCTGGCAGTGCTGCAATTGTAACTGCTCCAATGGTATGGTCACGATTTTTCTTGTTATGACCCCTTTCACCGTACACAGCATTTGATTCATTCTTTCCCTGATGGGTCTTTCTGGTGCTTGCGGAGGTAGTTGCCTGTATCTTTCCACTTCGAATACCACTTTCAACACGTTCACCCGTCAATATAAGGTCAGTGAAACCCGATGAAGAACTTCCCAGTAGATGGCTATAGAATGGGCCAGTCAGTGTACCCATGAACATGTCCACTAATTCTCGATCAGTCATAGGGGGTTTGACTCTGCCAGCCAAATCTCTCCATTTTTGAGCATATTCTTTGAAGCTTTCTTTAGATCCCATAGTCATATTCTGCAACTGTAGCCGAGTAGGCGCCAACTCAGAATTATACTGGTAGTGCTTGTAGAAAGTTGTCGCTAAATTAGTCCAGGTGCGGATGTTAGAGCTTTCGAGCTGATAATACCACTCCAACTGTATGCCAGACAGACTCTCTTGGAAGAAATGGATCCATAGTTTCCTATCAGCGGTATACGGCTGAATCTTTCTCACATAAGCTCTCAGATGCATCTGAGGACAAGACATACCATCATACTTAGTGAAAGTGGGGATCTTGAATTTGTGAGGAATGACCACATCAGAGACCAGACCCAAGCTTTCGAAATCCAGACCGGGCGCCTTTTGACCCTCCATAGCTAGCATACGTTCTTCCAGCAACTTGTACTTATCATCCTTCGGAGAGTACTGTTCATCTTCATAATCTTCATCGTCGTCCTCATGGTTGAGAGGATCAGCATTCTCATCTTCCAAATCATTTTCTGTCTCCTCTTCTTGATCCTTCGGAAGTTTAATCTTGATTCCTGCAGCCTGTCCTTTAAGCCTTCTTCCCGGGTTAATGTAACTCACAGGTTTCCTGTCTTTCTTCTTCTCGAGCAAGAGAGCCTTCAGTTCCTCCTGTCCCTTGGATAAGTTCAGGATCAACTCCTGGAATTGAGCATTTTGAGCCTGGAGATCTTTGACAGTTTGTTTGAGAGCCATTTTTCTGTTTGCAGGAAAACCGTGAGAACATAGATCCTTTAGAATACCTGTTATGCAATGTTATGTCATGCTATGCAATGTATGAAATGTTTTCAAGGACTTTTGGAATTTAACTTTGCGTAAACCACCAAGAAAGGAACTTTTATTAATGATTTTGTAATCAATATTTATTACAACAAAATAATAAAATACAATGACAGCTCAAGTCTCCCAGGGACGGCTTCTTTTCGGGCGAAGATATGTATTGAGTCTTCGTTCCTCATTAAGCTGGCTGGTGAGTTCTAACACTTTCTTCCTTTCAGCACAGAACTGGGCTTCAAAAGTATCCCTTTCCTCTCTCAACTGGATCCAGGATCTTTTCAATTCTTCAACATTGGTAGGCATATCCGGATAAGGAATGATCTGAGAAATACCTCCTTCAACTTCTGGCTTAACAATCAGCGGTCTGACTGCAAGATATGGCATGCCAAGTTCACGAGCTCTTGCGCGTACCCATCTGAGATAAGGTTCCATAGTGTAATACCCCAAAATTTACCCTTCATTTTTCCTAAAAAAATAAAAAATAAAAAATAAAAATAAAAAATTAATTAATTAATTAATTAATTAATTAATTAAATAATTAAAATAAATAAATAAAATATAACAAATTATTTTGGACTTGGGTCTCCCTCATTTGAGCCCATTACCCACGAAAATCAGTCTATAAATACTGAGGTTTCAGTAGAGGAAAAGACACTTGGAGTTACACTGGGAGATTCACTTGAGAAAAAGGGAGAGAAGCAAAATACTCTAAGGTTTCCTTGGAACAAAACACTGGACAAAACCTGAAGGGAAACCTACAAGCTACTCTGCAGCAACCTCCAGGCAACTCTGAAAGGTTCATTCTGACTCACAGACTTTCAGCTCAAGCAAACCCTGCCATTTGATTTTTCTTCTCCAATCAGGTTTGCCCTATATCCATCATCTTTATGCCTTTAATTTGAATGCTCTAAATATATGAGGTATTATGGGTGAATTTGATACCCTTTTGATGCATGTGTTTGACAAGAGGTTTAGGCCTCCTACCTTTGGTTGCTTTTTATGAGTTTTTAGTGAATTGAAAGGGCATGATTTATGTGATTACATTTTGATTTGAGGGCAACTCTTGGTTACCCTATTTTGCTTCACTAACCCTTTTGTTGAGTTTTTGTGAAGGCACCTAACTTTTGCAGGGATAACTTGCGTGGTTTCCCACTTTATTTGTGGGATACCCCCTGGAGGTTTCATTCCGATTACCTGTACTGACTCACTTTCTTTAATGGTGTTTAGCTTGGAAGGATCCCTGGGTTTCCCATTCCTTTAATTGCTGTAACTTCGGATCTTCATCCGTGTGGTAATTTTTTCCCTCTCTCATACTTTATCGCTTTCTTAGCTGGAAGACCTCGATAGGAGGCAATGTTTGAGCCCCTTGGTGGCATTTTACTTTGAGATACATGTTTTGTGTTTTGTATTCATATCCCCACATGTAGCGCGGTTCCTTCGTCAAGGACTGCCTTTTGCCCTTGAGCATCCCAAACCCATACCCTTTATTGATTGTTCTTCTCCATAACACATGTTTACTCCTTCTACTACAGGCGATTAAGTCTCCAAAGGCCGAGCATCCGGTAGATTGCGTAGTGACGTCGTTCGTCCAAAACCCAATCCATAACCCCGTAGTTAGCCGAACTACGTTTTGCTCTGATTCTCAGGCCAGATGAGATACGTAGGCATAAGACGCGATGTCTTAGCGAGCACACATCCCCCAACCCATAGGTCAGCCGAGCTACGAAGACTCTGATTCTCATATTCAGATGAGATACGTATGCAGTGGATGCGACATCCGCGCGAGTCATTTTCATTTAACCCTTTTTTTTGGGTAAACAGCACAAGATAAACTCACACCCTTTAGACGAAAACTACAAAAGTGGATCCCGTAGACTACTACGGATGCGTAGGGCTGCTAATACCTTCCCTTCGCATAACCGACTCCCGAACCCAAGATTTGGTTGCGAGACCCTGTCTTGTCCTTTCCTTTTTTCAGGTTTACTTCGAGCGTTTCCTTTCCCTCCGTTGGGATGAATAACGCACGGTGGCGACTCTTCTGTCTTTTCCTTTCGCCGGTTGTTTTTTTTTCGCACTGTATTTTTCAGGTTGCGACAGCTGGCGACTCTGCTGGGGACCCTAAGAAGTTGACCTCTTGCTGGTCCATCTTCCCTAAGCGAGTCCCTCCTAGCTTTTGTAGTTTGTTTGTTTATTGGGTGTTCATGCTTTTATACAGTTATTTATTTACCTGCTTTACCTTATTTCATTGTGTACATATCATTGCTGTATCTGTTGGTTGGCTATGGCTGCTTGGTGATTTTTGTGAGATGAGTTCTATACCCGAACTCGAGTGCACTTAAGATAGGAGAATGGCATAGTCCTGTCAACTTGTGTGGAGTATTCCTTAGCGAGTTGACTTGCAAGCCCATTCACTTGGTGGAGGTCATGTTGAGATCAATAATGTCACATAAGTAAGTTGTGGTTAGACATTACTTGTTCCAATATAGACCTAAGAAGCCAAGGACCTTAGTTTACCTAACCCATCTTGGCCTATTCGTAGGACGTAGTGCGAAAGTCGTTCAAATGTAAGATTTGATACGATTGTTACGCGATACTACACTCATAAGAGTCTCTCTTGAGAATATTGTTGGAATACGAGTAGTCGTTCCTCTGATAATATCCGAAAGATGGGATTATGACTATGGGAACCTTTTGTAGAACATGTTTGGCAGGTTTAAACCTTAGTACACTCCTTTTGGGTGGTTCTTAACCTAAACTCCATGCTCGTGACTTGCAACAAACCCTTGATTCATGGTTAATCCGATCAGGTATCCTTAATATCAATGAAACTCGGGTGTTGATAAGGTGTAAACCATAATCCACCAAAATGGGTGGTTGATATTAAGGATAACATGATCCATCCCATGACCTTTGTTTGGTGTACTCTTAATTTCTCTCCAGACAGTGCGACCTGACAGATGTTCAAGCAGATACAGCAATCCTGATTGACATGCCACTGCATTGCATTCACATCGTTGCATCACATCATTTGCATTCATATCATTTAACACATGTTTATCCATTTCTGTGGGGTTTATATCTTCCACTTGATTCTAGTTGGAATTTTCTTGGTTCTCATCAACGGCTTAGTCTTTTCTTACACTGTTTATCAAATGTGAGACTGGAATCAAGGGGGTAGAATACCTTTGGAATTGATAAACATGTCATTGCATTTGCATATTCATTAGCATGTCTTGCATAACAGGTACTGCCGCAGGGGTGACCATTCCAGCTGCAGCACCACTACAACAACAATAATCACAACGTCAACCAACTCAGTATCAACAGCAGCAACAGCCGGGTAACAGACCCGCTTATCAACAGAGGCAAAGGATGATGGACCGGCGTTTCGACACCCTTCCAATGTCGTACGCCCAGTTACTTTCTAGTCTTCAACAACTACAACTTGTGCAATTGCGCACTCTGGCTCCTCCTTTTGGTAGACTTCCGGTGGGTTACGACGCCAACGCTAGGTGTAGCTTCCACTCTGGGGCACCTGGCCATGACATTGAGAACTGCAAAGCTTTTTAGCACCTAGTTCAGGACCTCATAGATTCAAAGGCCATCGACCTTGCACCAGCTCCGAATGTCGTCAACAATCCCATGCCCCAGCATGGTGGTGCGAACGTTAACATGATAGAGGGAAAAGCCAAGTCCATTAAGGATGTGTTGAAGTTGAAGACTCCATTGTTGGATATCAAAGGATGCTTGCTGAAGGCCGATGTTTTCCCCGGTTGTGGGAAGGATTGTTTGGATTGTGCCACTCAGAGTGGAGGTTGTTTGAAACTACAACAGGGTATTCAGGCCTTGCTCGACAAAGGTATCCTCCAGGTTGATGGTCTGTCTGTCCAAGAGTATGCGGAAGGGGTTGAGGAAGAAGTGTTTGAAGATGCTACTGATGAATTCGCAGATGTTGTTCCTGTTAATTTTGTGATTCCCAGTGAGGTCTCTGCAGTCAACGAAGAAGATGGGGATAGTGATTGCGACATTGACAACTGGGTGCGTCCGAGGATCCCGGGTGAAGTTCTCAACAATTGGTCTTCTGAGGAGATTATCCAAGTCACTCTTCTTGAAGAGTAATTTTCTTTGTTTATTCATGCATATCCAAGTCTTACGTTCCGCCCAGGGCGTAATGACTCATTGTAGGGCCCATCTATGTGACACTTGCATTTTTTATCATAAATAAAGGACGTATTTTTGCATTCAAATATTTCGTTCCCTGTCTTTCTATTTTTGCAGTTTTTCAAAATAAAAAAAAAATGGCAATGTTTTGTTTAGTTTCCACTTTTTTTCTTTCACACTCATAAGCACATACCATCACTCATGCAGATGCACATCACCGGATCCTATTGATAACGTTTCTGCTACGGCTCGCTTCGACTTTGAAAATCCAATCTTTCAAGCTGAGGAAGAGGATGATGAAGACTGTGAACTCCCTGAAGAACTTACCAGGTTATTAAAACAAGAGGAAAGGGTAATTCAACCGCATCAAGAGTCTGTTGAAGTGATTAATCTCGGCACCGAGGACGCCAAGAGAAAAATCAAGATAGGGGCTGTTTGGAGAGATGATGTGAAGAAAGGGCTGATTGAATTGCTGCAAGAATATGTTGACATCTTCGCCTGGTCTTATCAGGACATGCCTGGGCTGGACACAGACATCGTGGTACACCGCTTGCCTCTCAAAGAAGGTTGTCCTCCGGTCAAGCAGAAACTCAGAAGAACAAGACCAGAGATGGCTGTCAAGATAAAGGAAGAAGTACAAAAGCAGTTGGATGCAGGGTTTCTAGCAGTCACCAATTATCCGCCATGGGTTGCAAACATTGTCCCAGTACCTAAGAAGGATGGAAAGGTACGGATGTGTGTCGACTACCGGGATCTGAACAGAGCTAGCCCTAAAGATGATTTCCCATTACCTCACATCGACATTTTGGTGGATAATACAGCTCAGTTCTCGGTATTCTCCTTCATGGATGGCTTTTCTGGCTATAACCAAATCAAGATGGCACCAGAGGACATGGAAAAGACAACTTTCATAACCCCATGGGGCACCTTCTGCTACAAGGTGATGCCGTTTGGTCTGAAAAATGCCAGAGCAACATATCAACGAGCTATGGTAACTCTGTTCCATGATATGATTCATCATGAAATCGAGGTTTATGTGGACGATATGATTGCCAAATCTCAGACAGAAGAAGAACATTTGTTGAATTTGCAGAAACTGTTTGAGCGTTTGAGGAAATTCAAACTGAGACTTAATCCGAACAAGTGCACTTTCGGGGTGAGATCGGGAAAATTGTTGGGTTTTATTGTTAGCGGAAAAGGGATTGAGGTGGATCCCGACAAAGTAAAAGCGATACAGGAAATGCCTGAGCCAAGAACAGAGAAGCAAGTCCGTAGTTTCTTAGGGAGGTTGAACTACATTGCAAGGTTCATCTCTCACCTAACAACCACGTGTGAGCCATTTTCAAATTGCTGAGGAAAGATCAGGCTATCAGGTGGAATGAAGATTGTCAAAGGGCTTTCGAGAAGATAAAAGAGTATCTACAGAAACCTCCGATCCTTATACCTCCAGTTCCTGGGAGACCTCTGATAATGTACCTATCAGTGACTGAGAACTCGATGGGGTGTGTATTGGGACAGCATGACGAGTCTGGTCGAAAAGAGCATGCCATATACTACCTTAGCAAAAAGTTTACCGACTGTGAAGTCAAATATTCGCAGCTTGAGAAAACTTGCTGTGCTTTGGCCTGGGCTGCTCGCCGACTGAGGCAGTATATGTTGAACCATACTACCTTGTTGATTTCTAAGATGGATCCAGTGAAATACATATTCGAGAAGCCAGCTCTCACCGGAAGGGTCGCTCGTTGGCAAATGATTTTAACAGAGTATGATATTCAGTACACGTCACAGAAGGCCATCAAAGGGAGTATCCTGTCAGACTATCTTGCTCAGCAGCCGATTGATGATTATGAGCCGATGAAGTTTGATTTTCCAGATGAAGACATCATGTTCCTCAAGATGAAAGACTGTGAAGAGCCAGTTGTTGAGGAGGGACCTGATCCAAACGAAAAGTGGACTTTGTTGTTTGATGGGGCTGTCAATGCTAGAGGAAGTGGAATTGGTGCTGTCATTACAACTCCGCAAGGTGCCCACATACCTTTCACCGCTCGTTTGACTTTTGAGTGCACAAATAATGAAGCTGAGTACGAGGCCTGCATCTTGGGTATTGAGCAAGCCATTGATTTGAGAATCAAGACTTTGGACATCTTCGGAGATTCAGCTCTGGTGATTAATCAAGTGAATGGTGATTGGAATACTCTCCAGCCCACTCTGGTCCCCTACAGAGATTACACGAGAAGACTTTTGACTTTCTTCACAACGGTAAAATTGTATCATATACCTCGTGATGAGAACCAGATGGCAGACGCACTTGCTACTCTATCCTCCATGATCAAGGTAATTCGTTGGAACCATGCTCCCAGGATCGATGTGATGCGCCTTGACAGGGCCGCGTATGTGTTTGCTGCTGAACTGGTAGTCGATGACAAGCCTTGGTATCACGATATCAAGTGCTTTCTGAAGAATCAAGAGTACCCTGCAGGGGCATCCAACAATGACAGAAAGACTTTGAGAAGATTGGCAGGCAACTTCTTCTTGAACAAAGACGATGTGCTGTATAAGAGGAACTTCGACATGGTTTTGCTCAGATGCGTGGACAGACACGAGGCGGACATGTTAATACAGGAAGTTCATGAAGGTTCCTTCGGTACTCATGCCGGCGGACATGCAATGGCTAAGAAATTGTTGAGAGCGGGTTATTATTGGATGACCATGGAATCAGATTGTTTCAAGTATGCTCGGAAGTGTCATAAATGCCAGATTTATGCTGATAAGGTGCATGTACCGCCGAATCCTCTGAATATGATGGCTTCGCCGTGGCCGTTTGCTATGTGGGGTATTGACATGATTGGAAAGATTGAGCTGACTGCTTCCAATGGGCATCGCTTCATCCTTGTTGCCATCGACTATTTCACCAAGTGGGTCGAAGCAGCGTCGTTCGCGAATGTCACCAGGCATGTGGTTGCCCGTTTCATCAAGAAAGAAATCATTTGTCGCTATGGGATTCCCGAAAGAATCATTACTGATAATGGTTCTAATCTCAACAACAAAATGATGAAGGAGTTGTGTCAGAACTTCAACATTCAGCATCACAATTCTTCCCCCTATCGTTCTAAGATGAACGGCGCTGTTGAGGCGGCAAATAAAAACATAAAGAAGATTGTGCAGAAGATGGTCGTCACGTACATAGATTGGCATGAGATGCTACCCTTCGCCTTGCATGGGTACCGTACTTCAGTACGTACATCGACCGGGGCAACCCCTTACTCCCTGGTGTATGGTATGGAAGCGGTCCTACCTGTTGAAGTGGAGATTCCTTCTCTAAGAGTCCTGTTGGATGTCAAGTTAGATGAAGCTGAATGGATTCGGACAAGGCTCAATGAGTTGAGTCTTATCGAAGAGAAGCGAATGGCAGTCATTTGTCATGGGCAGTTGTATCAGAGTCGGATGAAGAGAGCTTTTGATCAGAAGGTGCGTCCTCGTTGTTTCCAAGTCGGAGATTTAGTGTTGAAAAAGATCCTTCCTCCTCAGACAGATCACAGGGGCAAGTGGACTCCTAACTATGATGGACCGTATATTGTCACCAAGGTTTTTGATGGTGGGGCCTTAATGCTTGCAACTATGGATGGTGAAAACTTCACTTCCCCTGTGAACTCAGACGCAGTTAAAAAATACTTCGCATAAAATAGACCCGCTGGACAGTAAAAAGAATAGTCCAGGCAAAAAATGGGCATCCCGACGAACCAAGAAAATGAAAAGGTTCGGGCAAAAATTAGGGACAAAAATAAAAAAAAGATTGTACACCCGGTAAGTTGAAAACCTGAAAAGGCAACTTAGGCAAAAATGGGTATCCCGGTGGATTGAAAACCCGAAAAGGGCGATCCAGGCAAAAGTTAGGGATTAAGCGAATGACTGCGTTCTGAGTAGTTCTGAATCTCATCTCGTGCCAATGACTGGAAATTTTTGAAGGATAGGAAATAGTCCAATCACTCTTTCAGAAAGCTGATCATCTGGAGGATCTTGAAGACGGGCAAGTCATAGCAGAATTGGAACCCAATAGAAATCCATTTCACATTGCCATTAGATTAATTTTTGTTTTTATCTTTTGTGCGATTACCTCTTTCTAGGGATTGCTTCCTGATGTAAATGCCTATTCAGAGGCTGTTCAATCAATAAAATCATGTTATTCAGTATATCTCTGTTTTCATTTTACTGTTTTGTTTGCAAAAATGACGTCCGAATTTTTGATAAACATTGCATCATGACACATAAGGGCTTTACAGGTACATGCTTAATAAACATTTAAAATTGCTGTAAATTTTAAGTGCTTTGGATCGTCTATTCAGAACAGATACCCTCGGGGCATTTCCTTAAAATTCCCTGCAGATGATCGTGAATATCTTCCTCAGTGAAGTCACCAACAGACAAATTCGGTGTCTTATCCCTGCAGAGCTGATCAGAGTGTTGGATTCTTCAATCCCCAGCAGGTTCTCACCACCGTACTTCCCCAAGCGGTTGTTTCAGAATATACACTCCCCAGCGGAGTTGACAGTGCCAGACTGTATCTTCCCAGCAGAAGTGGCTGCTCCTTAGAGTTCGATGCCAGATCGATAATCCCAATGCCAGATCCATGGTTTCTTTTCTTGAAGCAGAACCTCGGTACCGTATCAGTGTTTGCTCCCCCTCCTGAGTCATCTCTCGCAAATCGTGGTTGCCAGAATCATTGTAGCTCTCCTCAGCAGCAGGCTTCCAATGTCATTCTTTCCCCGATTAGAGTCTCGGTATGGCCAGAACACCGCATGGCTAGTCTTCTCCCCACAGAGTTCATTGTGGTGTGTATCTCCAGCAGCCTGGCCAGAGCCCAGAGGATGGTAATCATTTCCCCAGCAGATCCCCTTGCCCCGGCTTGGCATTCTACCCAGCATTTCGCATCCCTGCATGTAGAATCATATTGCATTGCATCCTTCCAAATCGCGTAGCATTTCCATTTTCATGGAGCATTACGCCATTGAAAAATTCAAACATACGCATGTAAGCATAAAACATTCTCGGTATCCCAAGTGATAAGCTAGAAGTTGTTTCCAGTACTCAGACTGAAGATTGTTCATGACTTACCTTTGTTATCCCCAGCAAGTGTCATTGGCCCATGCGCCGCCTCTATTATCATTCCCTATTTCTGCCAATGCTGACAGGCATGAAATTTTCCGATGTTCAGATCGAAGTGGCATTCAGGCCAGTTTTCCGGTATCTAGACCGAAGTGGCATTCAGGCCAGTTTTCCGGTATCCAGACCGAAGTGGCATTCAGGCCAATTTTCCGATATTCAGATTGAAGAAGTTTCCGACGATCAGGTCGATGCGACTTGTGGCGTTCAGGCCAGTTTTCCGATATTCAGATCGAAGAAGTTTCCGACGTTCAGGTCGATGCGACTTGTGGCATTCAGGCTAATTTTCCGATGTTCAGATCGAAGAAGTTTCCGACGTTCAGGTCGATGCGACTTGTGGCATTCAGGCCAATTTTCCGATATTCAGATCGAAGAAGTTTCCGACGTTCAGGTCGATGCGACTTGTGGCATTCAGGCCAATTTTCCGATGTTCAGATCAAAATCCTTTCCAGTATTCAGACTGCTGAGCGGCATTCAGGCCATGGTTATTTCTGTGTTACCATTTATTTTGGTATCCAGTTTAACATTCTTTTTTCGATATTCAGACTGACTTTCACCGTACCAAACGGATTCTTCTTTCAAGACCACCTCTTTGCCGATTCTGACAGACATTGTTACTTCACTTCACTTCAGTGCAAATTTTTGGGCTTTTATTGTATTCAATCCCTTGATACCTCGAAAGCACGAAAGCAGCTGTCATCTTCCTTCCGGGTCTCCAGTTGATTGAATAGGGGTAGCTGTAATACCCCAAAATTTACCCTTCATTTTTCCTAAAAAAAACAAAAACAAAAAAAAAAAAAAAAAAAAACGAAACGAAAAAAAAAAACGAAAACGAAAATAAAAAATAAAAAAAAAAAGAAAAAAAAATAATTAATTAATTAATTAAATAATTAAAATAAATAAATAAAATATAACAAATTATTTTGGACTTGGGTCTCCCTCATTTGAGCCATTACCCACGAAAATCAGTCTATAAATACTGAGGTTTCAGTAGAGGAAAAGACACTTGGAGTTACACTGGGAGATTCACTTGAGAAAAAGGGAGAGAAGCAAAATACTCTGAGGTTTCCTTGGAACAAAACACTGGACAAAACCTGAAGGGAAACCTACAAGCTACTCTGCAGCAACCTCCAGGCAACTCTGAAAGGTTCATTCTGACTCACAGACTTTCAGCTCAAGCAAACCCTGCCATTTGATTTTTCTTCTCCAATCAGGTTTGCCCTATATCCATCATCTTTATGCCTTTAATTTGAATGCTCTAAATATATGAGGTATTATGGGTGAATTTGATACCCTTTTGATGCATGTGTTTGACAAGAGTTTAGGCCTCCTACCTTTGGTTGCTTTTTATGAGTTTTTAGTGAATTGAAAGGGCATGATTTATGTGATTACATTTTGATTTGAGGGCAACTCTTGGTTACCCTATTTTGCTTCACTAACCCTTTTGTTGAGTTTTTGTGAAGGCACCTAACTTTTGCAGGGATAACTTGCGTGGTTTCCCACTTTATTTGTGGGATACCCCCTGGAGGTTTCATTCCGATTACCTGTACTGACTCACTTTCTTTAATGGTGTTTAGCTTGGAAGGATCCCTGGGTTTCCCATTCCTTTAATTGCTGTAACTTCGGATCTTCATCCGTGTGGTAATTTTTTCCCTCTCTCATACTTTATCGCTTTCTTAGCTGGAAGACCTCGATAGGAGGCAATGTTTGAGCCCCTTGGTGGCATTTTACTTTGAGATACATGTTTTGTGTTTTGTATTCATATCCCCACATGTAGCGCGGTTCCTTCGTCAAGGACTGCCTTTTGCCCTTGAGCATCCCAAACCCATACCCTTTATTGATTGTTCTTCTCCATAACACATGTTTACTCCTTCTACTACAGGCGAGTAAGTCTCCAAAGGCCGAGCATCCGGTAGATTGCGTAGTGACGTCGTTCGTCCAAAACCCAATCCATAACCCCGTAGTTAGCCGAACTACGTTTTGCTCTGATTCTCAGGCCAGATGAGATACGTAGGCATAAGACGTGATGTCTTAGCGAGCACACATCCCCCAACCCATAGGTCAGCCGAGCTACGAAGACTCTGATTCTCATATTCAGATGAGATACGTATGCAGTGGATGCGACATCCGCGCGAGTCATTTTCATTTAACCCTTTTTTTTTTGGTAAACAGCACAAGATAAACTCACACCCTTTAGACGAAAACTACAAAAGTGGATCCCGTAGAGTACTACGGATGCGTAGGGCTGCTAATACCTTCCCTTCGCATAACCGACTCCCGAACCCAAGATTTGGTTGCGAGACCCTGTCTTGTCCTTTCCTTTTTTCAGGTTTACTTCGAGCGTTTCCTTTCCCTCCGTTGGGATGAATAACGCACGGTGGCGACTCTTCCGTCTTTTCCTTTCGCCGGTTGTTTTTTTTTCGCACTGTATTTTTCAGGTTGCGACACATAGGAATAGAGTTTTTCTGTTCTAAAATGCTTCTTTTCACCATGCCCCAAGCTCGTACAAATCTTTGATGGAGACCTTGGGAATCGTTGTCATAGTCAAACACAGTGCCTTGGATAATTATTTCATGTGGACCATCTCTTCGAGCACAACCAAACTGACGTAGGGCTAAAGCAGGATTATAAGTAATACCTCCCCTCATCCCCAGGAGTGGTACGTTAGAGAATTCTCCACAACGGTCAATGAGGATAACATTTTCTTCGAGATGAGGACACCAACGGATGTCTGAATGGGAGAGTGACATTATCCTTTGAGACCATTTCAAATTCTGCTCATTCTTCAAGACTGATTGAAGAAGGTGCGAAATAAACCACCTAGATAATAAAGGTATGCAGCACATGAGAGTCCCTTGCCTTTTCATAGTACGGGTGTGAAGGGAATGCAAAATGTCTCCAAGCAAGGTAGGCACAGGGTTATGAGTGAGAAATATCTTAATAGCATTCATGTCTATGAATTGATCCGGGTTAGGAAATAGCACCAAACCATAGATTAGTAGTGCTAGAACATCTTCGAAAGCATGGATATTCATAACCTTTAGGGATTCTCGGGCCTTATTTATCAGAAACTTGGCGAGTAAACCCTTAACTCCACTTCTTGTCACCCAATTAGTTTCAATGTCTGACTTTGTCATGTGTAAAGCCGCAGCAACCTCTTCAGACTTCGGAATCTTTTCTAAGCCACTGAAAGGTATTTGATCAAGGATAGGTATCCCAAGCAGCCTGGAGAATTCTTCTAATGTGGGCACCAACTGATAATCTGGGAATGTGAAGCAATGGTGTTTAGGATCGAAGAACTGGAATAGAACTCTCATCATATCTTCTTTGAAACCGGTGGTAACTAAATTGAGGAGAGAACCATGTTTCTTGATGAACTGAGCATGATCGGGAAGTTCTGACACTAAATCCTTGAGTTGAGGAGAGATCGCTACAAGATTGATTCGGATGGTCTTCCTGGAAGCCATAACCTGTTAAACAGAGCAAAGCTAAATCCCTAAGTCCTTGAAATGGTTAGTACAATGCCATATGTTATGATGTTATGATGTTATGATATTATGATGTCAAATGAATAACAGGCACAAGCAAGTCACACAACAATCATTCCTAAGTTTTAAGGCTTGTATGAGTTCCATAGGTAAGTACCCTCCCCACTGAAGTTTGGTTGGTTCAACCTGTTCTAGAATAGTAACCGGGTTCTAGAAGGATCTCCAATCATTGACCTTCTTTTAAGTCCACTTCAGTGCAACACCAAGTGGTTGACCGAAGCTTCCCTAAAGTCCAATCTCAAAGAGTGTAGTATCGAGTCTCAACCAACCCCAGTCGGAACCGAAGTCAGTTATCTCACTACTTTCTAATGGCTAGGATGAGTCAATTAGGGTTCTAAAGGTCTCGTTAATGCTTTGATGACACCACGCGGAAGCCAAATTTTTCCTCAAGTAAACATGAGGAACATCAGGACATCCAAAGTGTCACATTAACCGTAGCCATCATTTTGACCATTCCAGTATACGCCGGATAGTCGCGATGATCTTTTGCTACTTACCTAAGGTACACTAGATCCGGGTGTAGGATCTTTCACTCAAGCATAAAACACCCAAGCAATCCCTTAAAAGTAAATCAGACAATTTAAATAAGTGATCTTGTTTTTAAGGTAACCTCTCTTTAATAGTCCCCAGCAGAGTCGTCAGTTCTGTCATACGGTGAACTGACTTCGTGTGTTTTTGCTTTGGAAAGCAAATGTCGCGGATAGCAAGAGTCGCCACCGACTTTTCTTTTTTCCCATAAGGAAAGGTGGAAAAGAACAGGAAAGACCTTAATTAGATTTTGGGTTCGGGAGGTACATTATACAAAGGGAAGGTGTTAGCACCCTTTGTATCCATGGTTATCCATGGGCTCTTAATTGCTTGATCGCTTGTGTTTGTCTGAAAAAAAAGTGTTTGTGAATTGCTTAAAAATGTTTTGAAAAGAGAGTTTAACTTTGTAATGATTCTTGTACGAATGTATACAAAGTATTTATCTCGTTTAATTTTGAAAGCGGTTTAGAAAAATATAACTTGGCAATGATTCTAGTACGAATGTATACCTGTAACACGGTGGGAGAACTGACTTTAGTTAAATGTTGCGGATAGCAAGAGTCGCCACCGACTTTTATTTTATCCAAAAGGAAAGGACATAAAAGAACAGGAAAGACCTTAAAAAGATTTTGAGTTCGGGGGGTAGGTTATACAAAGGGAAGGTATTAACACCCTTTATATCCATGGTTATCCATGGGCTCTTAGTTACTTAGCTCACTTTGTTTGTTTGCAAGAGTGTAGTGTGTGATTAGAAAAATTTCTTTAAGTACTTTGTAATGACCCTCGTATGGGTGTATACAAAGCCTAGTTTAGAAATTGTGAGGTGTAAAAGTAATTTTGAAAAGTGTGAGCAAGTAACTATGAGATACCTACCCTAGATTAAGTCTTTCGTGTTCTCGTATATTCTTTCAATGGTAAGGCTGTCCCTATTATTAAGGAATAGGTAGTCATTACCTTGGATGTGTTTAAGGGACGGGCGTAGGGTCATCGTATGGTCAATGAAGGCAACATAAGGGGTGTCTTTAGCAACTCGTAGGGACTATCATCATATTTACCGAAGGGACAAGATCATTATATCGTAGGAAACCTCGTAGGGACTTGATCTTTTAAGTTTATAGGGACTTGATGATTTTTCTGTTTGAAGGGACTTTGCTTAAGACACCCCTATTTTCGATGGACTTGACCATTTAAAGAAGGCAACCAAGAGGAATACCCTAGGAAGTACAGATGGCGATCAAAGATCGACCTACGTGTGTGAGTGTTATTTTTCAGATATTTGTCTTGAATTTAATTTTCTAAGTTCAATTATTTACAGTTAGTTTTTTGCACTCCCTAAATTACTATCCACGCAATAAATATTTACAAAAATAAAAGCAAGAAAAATAAATTCCTAAACTATTACATGGCTATGGGACAGATACATAATAACCAGGCGAGAAAGAATAAATTTACAACCTATACATTTGTTCCTAATATTATAAATAAAACAAAATTAAAATAAGGAAAATAATGAAGCAAAAATAGAATAGATAAAAGCAAATAATAATAAAATAATAAATAAACAATGGTAATAAAGCAATAATAAAATAACAATATAATAAAGTGATAATAAAAGGTTAGAATTTAAAGAAATTATTTTAGGTTAAACAAGTTAGATTTTTTTAGAAGTTATTAGAAAAATATGAGTTTAAAATAAATTAGTAATAATAAAAGAATTTAAAATACATTAATGTACAAATTATAAAATAAAAGAGTTATATGAAAAATATTAAGTTAGTTATTTACAAAATAAATAAAGATTATAGAAAATATCAAATTATTAGATTAATAGGTTTATTATTATTATTCAATTAGAAAAATGGTCAATTAGATTTTATTTACAAAATATATAGGATTTATTATTATAAGTAAGTAATAAAAAAAAGTTATTAAAATAGTTAGTATTTATTATTTATTTACAAAAAATATAAAGGTTATAGAAAAATATTAAATAATTAATTTAGTAGGTTTTCACGCCCTACATCATTAAACCACGCAGTTAATATAGGATCAATGACAGGAATTTAAATGGCAGAAAAATAAATGGCAGAAAAATAAAATGGCAGAAAATAAATGGCAGAAAATAAAACCCTAATTATTACAACGCTTTGGTGCAGTTACATAATAAAGATGGCGAAAAGTAAAACTGAAAATATTACAAGTTAAAACTTTAAATATTACAAGGGCGAAGCAGTTACAGTATATGAATAACATAAATATGAGCGAAAATAGAAAATAATAATAAGGTTTGTTAAGGTTTAAGAAAAGGTTTATGGTTTAGAGGAAATAACACGGTTAAAGTTTTAGGTTTGAAATTTAGAGTTTGTGGCGAAATTGTCAGGGTTTAGGAAAAATCAGGGTAGTTAGTTTAAAAAAAAAATGTGCAGATCTAAATATATGTATAAAAAAAAATATGAATTAAAAAAAACAACGGCGTTGCTAGCGCAAAATTGCGATCATCGCAACTGGATCGGATAACACAAATGTCACGCGTCATACACGTATATGTGAAAACGGCGTATTGACACGATCCGATCCGAAAACATAATCAATTATAACATAAAATCGAAATATTATATATATTTAACACACTAGTTACATATTATAAATTATATTATATGATCCATATGCATTTTTATTAACAACAAAATTATTATTATATTATTTATATATTATAAGACATGTAAAACTTATATAAAAACAAACACATCAAATACATAATACAATGAACCAAATTATTATACATGTTATACTTATGTGCATAAAAAAGCAAAACGGCGATATCCTGATATATTAACCAAACCGCATGTATCTGGAATACATAACACAGTCACACATATGAACATGTATTTGAAACACAGTAACAAATATATCAACAAAATAGATAAAGTATATATCATATATAAACTATTACCAAACTGTGTGTACGATAGTATAGATCAGCCACTCTCAGTTTCTCTTTTTTGTTCTGTCTTTTTCGGCCTCCCTCTATCCGTCATGCTAGTAAATATATATAGGAACAAATTAGGTTAATGATAATGGGCCTAAGTTTATTTTGAAACCCAATATTAAATTAAAAACTGAATAAAGTTAAATAATTAAAATAGTTAAAATTAAAATAAAAACTAATTAACCTATTTATTTATTCTAGACCCAATATAAAAATAAATAGACTCAAAAAAAAAAAAAGTCGGGCACCAAAATGCTCGAAAAAATAAAATGAACACGTCAAAATAATCAGCACGAAATAAATGACTCGGAAAAATACAGCGTTTGGTCGGATTTTGAAATAAAAATTATGACCGTTTAAACTGCTCAGACTGATCAACATATGACCACAAATAGTCGTAAAAATATTTTTAGCATGTCAAATTAAACCACGTGAACCGCAGATTAATGTTACCGACATTTGCAAACTTAAACTTGTCATTTTTTCGTTGACTAATTTTAGGCACAGTTAAAAAGTTAATTTGACCAGTCTGTTTGTAAATTCCAAGAAATTATTCCGGCTAATATTAAGACAGAAAAAAATGTTATGCTATGAAGATGATGCAAATGAATGTGAAACAAAAAAATTGGTTAGAGTTAAAAATAGAGGGCAAATTTTGGGGTGCAACAGCTGCCCCTGTTCAATTTTCTGAAACCTGAGGAGTTAGATTGGCCTGTGTGTCATTCGTGACTTGGAAGGTTGAAGGGGATTGAACACAAAAGCCCAAAAATTTGCACTCGCCGGTGCGTAAAGTAACACTGATGACTGGTTGTATATGCTTAAGTGGGCTTGAAGATACCACTTGGAAGAACTGGAGATGGGCTTATAGATGCCATCCATAATATCAGGAGGTGATAATATCTTGATGTTGATATCAGTACTAGGTCTTCGTATAGGCCGTCTCTGAATCGTATCTAAGAACATACTTTTAATTTAAGTGTCAGAACCAAATCTTCGTGGCGATTTCTTTCTGAAGTAAGTATCAGCACTAGACCTTCGTATAGATCGTCTCTGAACTGTTTTGAATTGTTGAATAGACCAATAGAGATAAATCTTCGTGATGATTATCTCTTCTGGAAATATCCTGGATTAGGGAATAGATCTTCGTATAGACCGTTTGCCTACTATCCAAGAACAAAAGAATATCAGGATTAAATCTTCTGAAAATATCCTGGACTAGGGAATAGATCTTCGTATAGACCGTTTGCCTAATATCCAAGAACAAAAGAGTGTCAGGATGAAATCTCCTGAAAATATCCTGGACTAGGGAATAGATCTTCGTATAGACCGTTTGCCTACTATCCAAGGACACCTTGAGTAATGATTAAGTATCAGCACTAGATCTTTGTATAGATCGTTTCTGGCCTGTTGTGAATTGTTGATAGTATTTTATCTGTATATAACCATCCTGCAAGGAAAAGGTTAGTTTATGCAATATGTATGCATGCATGGCATGGTGCATCTAAGTAAATGTATTATGCACTTATGGATATGCTATGGTATGATGTAAATGATGTATGTATGAATCATGCGGCCTGAAGCGTTCGGATATCTTTGTATAACAACTGCTGGCTAGGGAAAATAAATCCCGATTCGTTGCTGAAGAATATGAGGAACTCGTTCCCGTCTTGTTTGATAGTATAGTATTTGTCACTTCCTGTATTCGTTCGTCGTACTTCTATTGAAGGAATAAGTTCCTGAGTATCCCGACTGAGGATAAAAGAGATGGACATAAATTCAAGGGGAGACGTAATTCGAAGCATCTATAAAGATAGATTTGCTCTACTGGGGATTTGTAGTGGGGATGAACCGGCGAAGCTTCGTTGAACTACTACCCTCGTTCGTCCTTAGTAAATACTATTACTGCATTCTATGCATTTCTGGTAAACATCAATCGTATTCAAAAGCATACATACATTCAAACACAACCAATGGACGTTTTCGCTTATGTAAATAGAGTAAAAGTAAATCTAGATTCAAAGATGAAATTTTATTTATATCACAAAGTGACCTATACATAGGCAAGTTTGTACAAGGAGACAGAAATCCTAGTTTGAGGAATTCGTCGTAAATTTTTTCATAAAACAAAGAAAACAGCTATGTGAAAAATGATCCTATTGAGTTTCAATTCTATTATTGCCATTATCTTCAAATATCTCATCTTCTGCTGTTGAGACAGAAACGATTGGATTGATCTTTATCTGTTTGAACTTGATTTAGGTAGCACCATCAGTTGAAGTTACATGAGTGATCCAAACAAGACATAGTCATACGCTTTAATCCCTAACTTTTGCCTGGATTGCCCTTTCAGGTTTTCAATCCACCGGGATACCCTTTTTTGCCCAAGCCGCCTTTTCAGGTTTTCGACTTGCCGGGTGTACATTTTTTTTATATATATCCCTAATTTTTGCCCGAACCCTTTTGGTTTGCCGGGATGCCCTTATTTTTGCCTAGGCCAGTCAACCTAGCGGGTTTCTTTTTATGCGTAGTATTTTTTAACTATGTCTGCGTTTACAGGCTGTGGAAAGTCTTCACCATCCATAGTAATAAGCATCATGGCACCTCCTAAGAATACTCTTTTGACCACAAATGGTCCTTCATATGTAGGAGTCCACTTGCCCCTAGGATCACCCTGTGGTAGTATGATACGCTTGATTACCAAGTCACCAGCCTGATATACCTTTGGCTTAACCTTCTTATTGAAAGCTTTGATCATCCATTTCTGGTACATCTGACCATGACAAACAGCTGCCAACCTCTTCTCATCAATCAAATTTATCTGGTCGAGTCGAGTCTGAATCCACTCATCTTCATCCAAGCCTGCATCCTTCATGATTCTTAAGGAAGGGATCTGAACTTCAATGGGCAGAACTGCTTCCATACCATAGACTAGGAGAATGGGGTTGCCCCTGTTGAAGTACGTATTGTAGTACGATAACCATGAAGAGCAAATGGTAACATCTCGTGCCAATCCTTGTAAGTAACAGTCATCTTCTGTAGAATCTTCTTAATGTTCTTATTAGCAGCTTCTACTGCCCCATTCATCTTCGGACGATACGGAGAAGAGTTGTGATGCTTAATCTTGAACTGCATGCAGAGATCAGTAATCATGGTATTGTTCAGATTAGAGCCATTGTCTGTGATAATCCTTTCAGGGATGCCATACCTACATATGAGATTATTCTTAATGAATCGAGCCACAACATTCTTGGTAACAGATGCGAATGAGGCTGCCTCTACCCACTTTGTAAAGTAATCAATAGCAACTAGGATGAAACGATGCCCATTAGAAGCAGTAGGCTTGATCTCACCAATCATATCAATGCCCCACATGGCAAAAGGCCAAGGAGCAGTCAACACATTTAATGGAGCCGGAGGTATATGCACTTTATCAGCATAGATTTGACACTTGTGACATGTCCTGGAATGTTGATAGCAGTCAGCTTCCATGGTAGACCAATAGTATCCTGCTCTCAATATCTTCTTTGTCATAGTATGACCACTAGAATGAGTGCCAAAAATCCCATCATGCATGTCTTCCATAATCTCTGTTGCTTCCTTCTTATCCACACAACGAAGCAAAGTTGAATCATGATTGCGTTTGTACAAAATTCCATTACTCAAGAAGAACTTAGCAGAAAACCTCCTCAGAAACTTCTTATCTTTGACAGATGCCCCTTCAGAGAACTCCTGAGTTTCAAGATATCTTTTTACTTCATAGAACCAAGGCTTTTCCTCTCCTCCTTCAGTATCAATCTCATTGCAGTATGCAGGCTTCTCAAATCTATCAATAGTAATCTTGGGAGCTTCATCATCCCAGCTAATCTCAAACATAGATGCCATGGTGGCTAATGCATCTGCCAACTGATTCTCTCCTCGTGGAATGTGTCCAAAGGTAATCTCTTCAAAATGTGGGATCAAAGACAGCACATGCTCTCTGTAGGGAATAAGATTTTCATGCTTGGTATCCCAATCTCCTTTAATCTGACTCACTACCAGGGCTGAATCTCCATATACGTCAAGGAACTGAATTTTCATATCAATGGCAGCTTTGATGCCCAGGATACATGCCTCATACTCAGCCATGTTATTGGTACAATAGAAACAAAGTCTTGCAGTAATCGGGGTATGACAACCTTCAGGGGAAATGATCACAACACCAACACCATTACCAAGTGCATTAGAAGCTCCATCAAAAACCATAGTCCATCGGGATCCTTGTTCAGGTCCGTCATATTGTCCAGGTTCTTTGGTAATAATCATAATGTCTTCATCGGGGAATTCAAAACTCATTGACTGATAATCATCCACTGCCTGATGAGCCAAATGATCAGCTACAACACTTCCTTTAATGGCCTTCTGAGTAGTGTACTGTATATCATATTCTGTTAAGATCATTTGCCATCTCGCTATTCGTCCGGAGAGAGCAAGTTTCTCGAATATGTACTTGATTGGATCCATCTTCGAAATCAATAAGGTAGTATGAGTCAACATATACTGTCTTAGTCGGCGAGCAGCCCATGCCAAAGCGCAGCAAGTTTTCTCGAGCAGTGAGTATCTTGTTTCACAATCGGTAAACTTTTTGCTAAGGTAGTATATTGCCTGTTCTTTTCGACCAGACTCGTCATGTTGCCCCAACACACACCCCATTGAGTTGTCTAATATTGTTAAGTACATAATCAAGGGTCTTCCATCAACTGGTGGCATCAAAATTGGAGGTTCTAGGAGATATCTCTTGATTTCATCAAAGGCTGTCTGGCACTCATCATTCCACTCCATTACCTGATCTTTCTTTAACAACTTGAAGATTGGTTCACAGGTAGCAGTTAATTGGAAATAAATCTTGCAATGTAATTCAATCGTCCCAAGAAACCTCTAACTTCCTTCTCAGTACGGGGAGCTGGCATCTCTTGTATAGCTTTCACTTTTGCAGGGTCTACTTCAATACCTTTTCCACTGACAATGAAACCCAGGAGTTTACCAGACCTAACTCCAAAAGTACACTTGTTTGGGTTCAATCTCAATTTGTATTTCTTCAACCTTTCAAACAACTTATGCAGATGATCAAGGTGTTGCTCTTCATTCTGGGACCTGGCTATCATATCATCCACATATACCTCTATCTCATGATGAACCATATCGTGAAACAAAGCCACCATAGCACGCTGATATGTTGCCCCGGCATTCTTCAAACCAAATGGCATCACTTTATAGCAAAAGGTACCCCACTGTGTAACAAATGTAGTCTTCTCCATATCTTCAAGGGCCATCTTGATTTGATTGTAACCAGAGAAACCATCCATGAAAGAGAATACTTTATGCTGAGCAGTGTTGTCTACCAGAACATCAATATGAGGCAGTGGAAAGTCATCTTTGGGGCTGGCCTTATTCAAATCCCTGTAGTCTACACACCTACGTACTTTACCATCTTTCTTAGGTACCGGTACCACATTTGCAACCCATTGAGGATAAGAAGTCACAGCTAAGAACCCTGCATCGAATTGTTTCATTACCTCTGCTTTAATCTTTTCTGACATTTCAGGACGCATGTGACGAACCTTCTGCTTCTTTGGACGACAATCTTCTTTTACCGGTAAACGGTGAACCACAATGTCCGTATCCAACCCTGGCATATCTTCATAGGACCAAGCAAAGATTTCCACATAATCACGTAACATTTGAATTAATCTGCTCTTGACACCATCTTCTAATTCAGCTCCTATCTTGACCTCTTTCCTGTTTTCTTCAGTTCCTGAAATTCTAGTTATCAGACTTTGGATGTCACACGGGTTGTTATGACATCCAATTCTGCACAGACAGGGATTATGCAGAACTTATCAGTAAGTGCAGTAAATAACACAAGTAATTGTTTACCCAGTTCAGTCCAACATGACCTACATCTGGGGGCTACCAAGCCAGGGAGGAAATCCACTATTAGTAGTATCAATTCAAAGCTAAACACACCCGTTTACAACTTATCACTTAATCCATATCCAATGCAATTTCAATCTTAACCTAAGATCAGAGTTCCTACTCACTCCCCCTCAATCACCTCAGTGATTACTATCTTTAAACAATATTAAAGACAAGTTGAAGTCACACTTCAAACAACTCTTGATTGTGCTTCACAGCTTTAATCAAGATACACAGCACTCACGCTTAAAAGCTTTGAGTGACACAACACTTACAACTCAATGAACACCCTATGCCACAGCTATCATCTACTTGATAATGGCTTGGCTTACAAGATACGTCTAATACAAGACTCACAAAAATACAGCAGTGAAGTATGATGGACACACAAAATCTTCACGCCTCAAAATCCCCAAAACTGAATGAAGGAACGCCTTCCTTTTATATTGCAGTATCCTGGGCTTTTGCACCTGTATTCTCCTGAATTTAAGGTCACGCGAGTTCCCATAAATTCAACATTTAGGTTACTAACAAATAGGCTATTTGTTAGGTTCATTGAATGTAGCTTGGTTGTTGATTTCCTGGATTTTCTCTCAGTTGTTGAATCCCTGAAGAATAGCCTGAGAAAAAGCTGAAACAGAAAACTGAACAACCTACAATATAGCATATGCTGTCAGGCATGAATGTCACGACATTCAGCTTGACATCAAGGTCCATATGCTGAGTCTGTTTTTCCAGAAAACAGACTGTACAATTTTGCTGACCTGTACATGATCAAAATGACCATACTACAGTAACAGCTTACATTAATAAATGTCAAAGTGTCCAACTTAAGATTTACACATTTGGCCTTAAGTTAGTTCTGTTATTCTCTTGAAGAACAAACTAAGTTACATGCTGAAGTATAGCAGAACACCACTCTGTCTAATGTTCAGTAGCTGCTGTCAATGATGAATGTCATAACATCCAGTTTGACATTCAGTCAGTAGGCCTTATGCCAGGTCTGATCTTTCCTTGATAACCAGACTGGAAATAAATACTAAGTTCTAACAGAACACCTGCTGTTCTATTCCTTAGTATCTGTTGACAGGTATGAATGTCACAACATCCAGTTTGACATTCAATAAATCCTGTGTTAGCTAGTCCTGCAGTAACTACAATGTAGTCACACATACATGTCATGACATCAGTCAAGACATTAGTACCCATCTAGTGTTTTACCATATAATGCAGCCAATTAAACACCTACAAACTCCCCCTTTGGCAAATTTTTGGCTAAAACACTTTAATCCCCATAACAGAGTTCATAGCAGCGGAATCACACACCTAGCAGGAATTAATACTAGCTAATACACTCAGAGTGGCAGCACACTCACACACATACAGAAGTTAAACAAAAACTTCACACACAATCGCTGCAGGGGAGGAATCTGTCGTCCTGAGAGTCTGTTGTAGAGACCCATGAGTGTCTGTTGTAGAGACACCCACTCTGTTTGTCAGGGGTTACTCCCCCTTTTTGTCAAAAATGTTGCCAAAGCCAACAACATAACCAGAGAATAACGACAGAGTTACAAACTTGGTTTTACTTCACAGTTTCAACCAAGTTACCATCCACTTGATCTTGCTTCACAGCTTTGATCAAGTAATCACCCACTT
Organism: Lathyrus oleraceus; assembly: GCF_024323335.1. NCBI lineage: Eukaryota > Viridiplantae > Streptophyta > Magnoliopsida > Fabales > Fabaceae > Lathyrus > Lathyrus oleraceus. Next base: position 164,087,255 of record NC_066583.1, read on the forward strand.
TTGCTTTACAGTAGGTACCACCATATCAGATGCCATGATGTTGTTTCTGACATCCAGAACCACTTCTGCATGAACAGCATCCTTGAACTCCTGCAGGTACATTGGCCTTCTCACAGTAGGGTGTCTCCTTACCCTCTTGTATCCACCCTTGTTGCAAGTGGCATAGCTATGATCTATTGACCAATCATAGCCTAGTACAAATTGTTTAATAGGCAGAGATATTAAACAATTTATCCCAACCATCAGTGGTTGCTATAAGGTCTCAGAGAGACATATTCCCAGTTTGCTCCTTAAGTTTTCAAACTGAGTAGCATCCAGAGCCTTTGTAAATATGTCAGCCAGTTGAAGATCCGTGGCTACATGTTCCAAAGTGATCACCTTGTCTTCCACCAGATCTCTGATGAAGTGGTGCCTAATGTCAATATGTTTGGTCCTGCTGTGTTGGATGGGATTCTTGGAGATATTGATGGCACTGAGATTATCACAGAACAATGTCATGACATTTTGAGTGACATTATACTCAGTGAGCATCTGTTTCATCCAAACCAGTTGGGAACAACTGCTTCCAGCTGCTATGTATTCAGCCTCTGCAGTGGACAGAGAAACACAGTTCTGCTTCTTGCTGAACCAAGATATGAGGTTGTCTCCTAAGAAGAAGCATCCACCTGACTGTGCTTTTTCTGTCATCAGCACTCCCAGCCCAGTCTGCATCACAATACCCAGATAGGACAGGCTCAGACCCATGTGAGTACAGCATCCCATAGTCACAGGTCCCATTGATGTACTTGAGAATCCGTTTGACTTGATTCAAGTGGCTCACCTTAGGCTCTGCTTGATATCTGGCACACACTCCAACTGCATAAGAAATGTCAGGTCTACTTGCAGTTAGGTACAACAGACTACCTATCATGCTTCTATACAGGCATTGATCAACACTAGGCCCTCCATCATCTTTGGTCAACTTCAGATGAGTGGGAGCAGGAGTCCTCTTGTGCCTAGCATTATCCATACCAAACTTCTTAACTATGTTCTTGGCATACTTGCTTTGGGAGAGAAACATAGAGTCCTCCATTTGGTTTACTTGCATTCCAAGGAAATAGGTCAGTTCTCCCACTAGACTCATTTCAAACTCAGACTGCATCTGGTGAACAAATTTTTGAACCATTTGTTCTGCCATTCCACCAAAGACTATATCATCAACATAGATTTGAGCTATCATGATTTTGCCTTCTTCATCCTTCACAAACAGGGTTTTATCTATGCCACCCTTTCTGTATCCATTTGAGGTCAGAAATTCGGTTAACCTTTCATACCATGCTCTAGGTGCTTGTTTCAACCCATACAAGGCTTTCCTCAACTTGTATACATGCTCAGGTTGGTTAGGATCACAGAACCCTTTAGGTTGTTCCACATAGACTTCCTCATTCAGGTAGCCATTCAAGAATGCACTCTTCACATCCATTTGGAATAGCTTAAACTTCAGGATGCATGCTACCCCCAACAGCAATCTGATGGACTCAAGCCTAGCCACAGGAGCAAATGTCTCATCAAAATCTACCCCTTCAACTTGAGTGTATCCTTGAGCTACTAGTCTTGCTTTATTCCTAGTAATTACTCCTTTCTCATCAGATTTGTTTTTGTAGATCCACTTGGTACCAATGATGTTGGTCCCTTCAGGTCTTGGAACTAGCTCCCAGACTTCATTCCTTTTGAACTGCTCAAGTTCCTCTTGCATGGCAGTGATCCAGTATTCATCAGTCAGGGCTTCTTTCACATTCTTTGGTTCAACCTTGGATACAAAGCAGGAATTTGAGTTTATTCCTCTTGACCTGGTAGTTACACCACTGGTGGGATCCCCTATGATAAGATCCTTAGGGTGGTCTTTCTGAATTCTGATAGATGGCACTTTGGTGGTTGCATCTACTTCACATTCAGGAGGAGGTTCCTGTACTTCTTCAGACTTGACTGGACTGTCAGTTGAACTGTCAAGGAATGTTTCAACATCCTCCATGACATCGGTTCCTTCCTCTTTATCGTCCACAATGACATTTATGGATTCCATCAGGACATTGGTCCTGTAGTTGAACACTCTGTAGGCTCTGCTGTTAGTGGAGTATCCCAGAAATATACCTTCATCACTTTTGGGATCTAGCTTCCTTCTCTGTTCACGATCTGTGAGAATGTAGCATTTACTTCCAAAGATATGAAAGTACTTCACAGTGGGTTTTATGCCTTTCCATATTTCATATAGAGTGGAGGAGGTTCCTTTTCTCAAGGTGACTCTGTTGTGAACATAGCATGCGGTATTCATTGCTTCAGCCCAGAAGTGCATGGGGAGCTTCTTTGCATGAATCATTGCTCTGGCAGATTCTTGAATAGTTCTATTTTTTCTTTCAACTATTCCATTCTGCTGAGGAGTTATAGGGGAGGAGAACTCATGACTTATTCCTTCAGACGAGCAAAACTCATCAAACTTGGAATTCTTGAACTCCGTACCATGATCACTTCTAATCCGGACCACACAACTGTCCTTTTCCCTTTGAAGTCTTATGCACAGGTCTTTGAAGACATCAAATGTATCTGACTTCTCTCTGATGAAGCTTATCCACGTGTATCTGGAATGGTCATCCACCACCACGTATGCATATTTCTTCCCACCAAGACTTTCAACCTGCATAGGTCCCATTAGGTCCATGTGCAACAATTCCAGAACTCTGGAGGTTGTGGGATGTCCCAGCTTCGGATGTGACATCTTGGTTTGCTTGCCCACCTGGCATTCTCCACAGACTCTTCCTTCATCAATCAGAAGCTTTGGAATTCCTCTGACTGCTTCCTTGGATATAATCTTCTTCATTCCCCGTAAGTGGAGATGTCCAAGACGTCTATGCCACAGCTTCACATCCTGTTCTTCCTTGGCTGAGGAGCATGTTGTGGAAAAGTTAGAGACTTCAGGTTCCCACAGGTAGCAGTTATCTTTGGACCTGGTTCCTCTTATAACTTCCTGATTGTCACCATTTGTCACAATGCATAGCTCCTTAGTAAACTGAACATGAAACCCTTGATCACACAGCTGACTTATGCTGATGAGGTTTGCAGTTAGTCCTCTTACTAACAACACATTATTCAGTTTTGGCACTCCAGAACAGTCCAGTTTGCCCACACCTTTTATTTTTCCTTTGGCACCATCACCAAAGGTCACATAGCTGGTAGTGTGAGGTTGAATATCTACCAGTAGATTTTCCATACCAGTCATGTGTCTTGAGCATCCACTGTCAAAGTACCAGTCTTCTCTGGTAGAAGCCCTTAGAGCAGTGTGTGCTATCCTAGCATACCATTGTTGCTTCTTAATGGGAACATAGCGCTTATGTGTTTTATGCTTAGGCTTAACATGCAAGGCTTGGTTAGGGAAACCATGAATCCAGTAGCAGAAGGCTTTTATATGACCAAGCCTACCACAGTGGTGACACCTCCACTCCTGGTATTTCCTCTTCTGATGATCATTCATCCTAGTTCCTCGATGTTGAGACATTGGCTTTGACTTCCGCTTGAACTTCTGAACTTTAGCCTTTGGGCGTTTGTGTTCAGTTGAGGATCTTTTCCCAAATCCAAGACCAGATTTGGTTCCAGACTGCTGTCCCACCTTTAGAATCTCTTCCAAGGTGTCAGTTCCCTTATTCATCATTCTGATGGATTTAGTCATCTGATTCAGCTTGGAGGTCAGCAGGGTTATCTCACCATTTAGACCCTCTATGACAGACAGTTGCTTCTGTCTCTCATCTTCCAGTTCCTTGATGAGTTTCTTTTGCTTTTCTCCTTGTGCACGCACTTCTGCACTGGTGGAACACAGCTTCTTATAGGTTGCAGCAAGTTCATCAAAGGTCAGTTCATCTGCACTTGAGTCATCTTCAGAGGCACAAACACTGGTTAGTGCAGTGACATGTTTGGCAGATTCTCCTTCAGATTCACTTTCAGAGTCTCCTTCAGACCATGTGATAGCTAACCCCTTATTTTGCAATTTGAGGTAAGTAGGGCATTCAGCTCTGACGTGTCCATACCCTTCACAACCATGAAACTGGATTCCCTTGCCGTGATTGAACTTCTCATCAGAAGTTGATCTTTTCTTAATGTCAGACGGGATGTTCTTGACATTGGGTCTACCTCTTTGATCAATCTTCTTCACGAACTTGTTGAACTGTCTCCCAAGCATGGCTAAGGCTTCTGATATACTTTCATCACCTCGAGTATATCCTGCTTCTGACTCATCTTCAGCATTAGATACAAAAGCTATGCTTTTGTTCTTCTTCTCAGCATACTCACCCAAGCCCATTTCAAAGGTTTGGAGGGAACCAATGAGCTCATCCACCTTCATGTTGCAGATGTCCTGCGCCTCCTCTATGGCTGTGACCTTCATAGCAAATCTCTTAGGCAAGGACCTGAGAATCTTTCTTACAAGTTTCTCTTCAGCCATTTTCTCACCTAGTCCACCAGAGGTGTTTGCAATTTCAAGAATATTCATGTGAAAGTCATGAATAGTCTCATCCTCTTTCATCCTCAGATTTTCAAACTTGGTGGTCAGCATCTGAAGTTTGGACATCTTCACCTTGGAAGTACCTTCATGAGTTACCTTGAGGGTATCCCAAACTTCCTTAGCTAGTTCACAGTGGTGTACCAGCCTGAAGATGTTCTTGCTGATTCCATTGAACAATGCATTCAAGGCCTTGGAATTTCCAAGAGCTAATGCCTCTTGCTCCTTGTCCCACTCTTCTTCAGGAATCTGCACACTGACTACATCTTCACCTGTCCTCATTGGATGTTCCCATCCTTTGTTGACAGCTCTCCAGACTTTGCTGTCTAGAGACCTTAAGAAGGCTATCATACGAGGCTTCCAGTTATCATAATTAGAGCCATCCAACATGGGTGGTCTGTTTGAGTGTCCTAAATCCTTGTCCATGGTACTAGAAAGTAACTTCCCTAGATCTCACCCAGAAATTCACAAGCAGGGTGCCTGCTCTGATACCAATTGAAATTCTAGTTATCAGACTTTGGATGTCACACGGGTTGTTATGACATCCAATTCTGCACAGACAGGGATTATGCAGAACTTAACAGTAAGTGCAGTAAATAACACAAGTAATTGTTTACCCAGTTCAGTCCAACATGACCTACATCTGGGGGCTACCAAGCCAGGGAGGAAATCCACTATTAGTAGTATCAATTCAAAGCTAAACTCACCCGTTTACAACTTATCACTTAATCCCTACCCAATGCAATTTCAATCTTAACCTAAGATCAGAGTTCCTACTCACTCCCCCTCAATCACCTCAGTGATTACTATCTTTAAACAATATTAAAGACAAGTTGAAGTCATACTTCAAACAACTCTTAATTGTGCTTCACGGCTTTAATCAAGATACACAGCACTCACGCTTAAAAGCTTTGAGTGACACAACACTTACAACTCAATGAACACCCTATGCCACAGCTATCATCTACTTGATAATGGCTTGGCTTACAAGATACGTCTAATACAAGACTCACAAAAATACAGCAGTGAAGTATGATGGACACACAAAATCTTCACGCCTCAAAATCCCCAAAACTGAATGAAGGAACGCCTTCCTTTTATATTGCAGTATCCTGGGCTTTTGCACCTGTATTCTCCTGAATTTAAGGTCACGCGAGTTCCCATAAATTCAACATTTAGGTTACTAACAAATAGGCTATTTGTTAGGTTCATTGAATGTAGCTTGGTTGTTGATTTCCTGGATTTTCTCTCAGTTGTTGAATCCCTGAAGAATAGCCTGAGAAAAAGCTGAAACAGAAAACTGAACAACCTACAATATAGCATATGCTGTCAGGCATGAATGTCACGACATTTAGCTTGACATCAAGGTCCATATGCTGAGTCTGTTTTTCCAGAAAACAGACTGTACAATTTTGCTGACCTGTACATGATCAAAATGACCATACTACAGTAACAGCTTACATTAATAAATGTCAAAGTGTCCAACTTAATATTTACACATTTGGCCTTAAGTTAGTTCTGTTATTCTCTTGAAGAACAAACTAAGTTACATGCTGAAGTATAGAAGAACACCACTCTGTCTAATGTTCAGTAGTTGTTGTCAATGATGAATGTCATAACATCCAGTTTGACATTCAGTCAGTAGGCCTTATGCCAGGTCTGGTCTTTCCTTGATAACCAGACTGGAAATAAATACTAAGTTCTAACAGAACACCTGCTGTTCTATTCCTTAGTATCTGTTGACAGGTATGAATGTCACAGCATCCAGTTTGACATTCAATAAATCCTGTGTTAGCTAGTCCTGCAGTAACTACAATGTAGTCACACATACATGTCATGACATCAGTCAAGACATTAGTACCCATCTAGTGTTTTACCATATAATACAGCCAATTAAACACCTACAGTTCCCAGATTCACAACTTCGATTGACTCTTCATGTGGCTGTATAGCTTTCTCTTCTTGTTGTAATAACCTAGCAAGCTCTACAGGTACTTCACAATCTTCATCCTTTCCATCTTCAGCTTGATAGATCGGATTCTCAAAATTATAATTGGCAATAGTAGAATTGTTATCAACAGGATCCAGAGTGGATGAGGATCTGCATTTTAGTGATGTGGGTGTGTGTAAGAACATATAGCTGATGAAAATAAAATAAAAGAAAAACAAAGAGCCCAATATTTACGAAAACGAAACGTCCATTGATTTTTATTGAATGAAGTATGCAAATGAAATGACATCCCGAAACAAGCATACTATTGTGCCCCGGGTAAGGCACAAGGCTTAAAAGTTTAATTGTTCAAACTTAAAAATAACAACACAGTAATAGTATTTACTCCTGACTAAAGGAGATAGGAATAACGTCTTCAGTCTTCCAATTGTTGAGCCCATCACCCACAGTAGGAAAAATCCAGTTATCCAGATTGTAGTCTTCATTATAGTCACCCACAGCATTGATTTGATCTTTCATGTTCCCTGGATTGGTGATACGAACAGCACGAGCACGACGAACAGCCTTCTGGGACTCTGCAGTGAAACCCAAACCAAACTTGTCAGACTTGTAAGGAATGTCGGGAAGCTGACCCCAAATAGTGCAACCACCTTCTTCAACCACAGCTCTAGCATCTTTGAGGGAAGCCATTGTAGGAGGTACTCTGGTAACCATAGGAACTCTTTTAACCACAGGAGGAGCTTCAGTAGCGGGAACGACCCAAGGAACTACTTCAAATGTCTGGCAAGGAGTCTCAACATATTCACCTTCCACTTCAACATACTTAAATGTATTCACATGACTGACCATATATTCTTCCTCTCCATAAACAGTTACGATCTTTCCCTTCACTGGATATCTCAACTTCTGATGTAGAGTGGAGGTCACAGCACCTGCCCCGTGGATCCAGGGGCGCCCAAGCAAACAAGAGTACGCAGGACAAATATCCATTACATAGAAGGTAGAATCGAAGACTTAAGAGCCTACTTTGATCGGGAGATCTATTTCTCCATGCACCACTCTTCTTGAACCATCAAAGGCTCTCACCACTATATTACTTGATCTTAACACAGCATCTTCAGGACTGAGCTTGTTCAGAACCTCTTTGGGAAGTACATTCAATGAAGAGCCATTGTCTATCAACACATGAGACAAGGTAGTGCCCCTACATTCAATGGAGATATGTAAAGCTCTGTTATGGTTTCTTTTGGCAGGAGTCAAGTCAGCATCAGAAAAACCTAACCCATTATCATAAGTCAGATGTGCAACATAATTTTCAAATTGATCCACAGAAATTTCATTTGGTACATGAGCAGTCCTTAAGAATTTGATCAAGGCTTTAGCATGAGCCTCAGAACACAGCAACAAAGACAACATGGAAATTTGGAGGGAGTATGCCCCAACTGGTCAACAATATCATAATCACTCTTACGAATGATCTTCAGCACTTCTTCCATTTGTTTAGAGAGATTTTCAGCAGTCGGTGCTTCAGCTTGCACAGGTTCAACCACAGGACCTTTGCCTCGAGCATCAGTACTTGGCTCAGAAGTGGAGGTAGTAGTTGGAAGAACTGTATTTTTGAGGTAGCTGGAGGAGAGAAAATTCTTCCACTTCTGGTGATCTTACTAGATCCAGCAATATTATCAACATCAAGGTTATCATCAGTAACAGGTGTATCAGTCAAAGGTTCCTGCTTAACACCATGGATATAAACATCAGAACCGTAATTCCAGGGTATAGCTTTATCAGAAGTATAAGGAATAGGGCCAGGAGTGGTAATAATCATGGGAAGCACTCTAACTTCAGCAACAGTCTTCACCAGGCCTTCAGCAGTAATTTTGATAGGACCCTTGGAAGTGATCTTGACAGGGCCTTTAGAGGTAATCTTCACTGGCACTTTATCAACCATATCCACATCTTCAAACTTCTTACCTCGAGTTAGGTGTTCACACATACTTTCCACAGAAGGAGTTCTCTCAAACAATATAGTGTAATTGTCCATGAGGCGTTGAATACCATCTTTCAACTTCCAGCAGCTATCAGGTTTGTAGGCACAATAAAAACAGTCTTCGTTGCAACCTGGAAAGAATCCAGCCTGCACCAGCTTCTTCTTGATAATAGATAAGGGAGTAGTCACATCTGCTACTGAGGAAACATATGAAACTTCATCAACAGCATTAACAGTCTTCTCATGATTGGGCATGGGAGCAGTAATCACATTTGGAGTCCCAAGAGGGTCAAATTCAATCTCCCCAACTTCAATCATATCTTGAATCTTATTTTTCAGCACCCAGCAATTGTTGGTGTCATGTCCCGGACAATTAGAATGATAGGCACATCGTGCATTAGGATTGTACCGAGGAGAGGAAGTATTAGGATTTTGAGGAGGGTCCTTCAAAGTAATGAGTTCCCCTTTCAACATGTGTTGCAAGGCTTGGGCCAGTGACATGTTGATCTTGGTGAATTGTCTTCTAGGCTTCTGTTGATTACTCTGTGGTAGCTCTGGTGTTGCAGGAGTAGGATTAGAAATGTGAACTGCTCCTACGGATTGGTGACTTCTGTTACGGCCAGGTTGACCATACACAGCATTAGACTCCTTCTTTCCACTAGGGGGCTTCTTTGCAGTGCTTGATGAAGAGGCACCCACCTGTATCTTACCACTTCTTATGCCACTTTCCACATGCTCTCCAGTCATTATCAGCTCAGTGAAACCAGATGATGAGCTTCCAATGAGGTGACTATAGAAAGGACTATTCAGCGTACTCATAAACATATCCACTAGCTCCCTGTCAGTCAGAGGAGGTTGAACTCTGCCAGCCAGGTCTCTCCATTTCTGGGCATACTCCTTGAAATTCTCCTTAGCACCCATTGACATGCTTTGTAGCTGCATGCGAGTAGGTGCTAAATCAGCATTGTATTGGTATTGCCTGTAGAAGGCCTCAGCAAGATCATTCCAATCACGGATATTGACACTCTCCAATTGATAGTACCATTCCAATTGAGCTCCAGACAAGCTCTCTTGGAAGAAATGAATCCATAACTTCTTATCAGCAGTATGTGGTTGAATCCTCCGGACATAGGATCTTAAATGCAGCTTGGGACATGAGACACCATCATACACCACAAAAGCAGGAACCTTGAAACCAATAGGTATAACCACTCCAGATATTAAACTCAGATCTTCAAAATCCAGCCCAGAAGATTTTTGTAACTCCATAGCATTCATTCTATCCACCAGCATCTTGTACTTATCTTCATTAGGATCATGATAATAATTTGCTTCAGAATCAGAATCTCCCACAGTATCATGGAGACTACCTCCCTCTTTCTCAGAATTTTCAGACTCATAATCATCAACCTGTTCCTTTGTCTTGATAGGGCCTCTGAATCTTCTTCCCAGATTGATAAGGCCTCCTGATCTTCTAGTCTTCTTCTTCTTCTTAGCCAGCAATGTCTTCAACTCATCTTGCCCCTTGGACAAGTTCAGAATCAACTCTTGGAATTGTGCATTCTGAGCCTGGAGATCTTTGACAGTTTGTTCAAGAGCCATTTCAAACTGAGGTAAACAGCGAGAAGATAAGATACCTGTTCATAAGAAACCTGTGATGCAATAATATGGTATGTAGATGCTTATGCAATGTTTTCAAGGACCGTAGGATTTAAATTTGTTTAAACCACCAAAAAGTAAACTTTTATTAGTAATAAACTTGTTTGCCCCTTGGGCGTACAATAAAAATGAAATGAATACAAAAAATGGGGTTTTAAGTCTCCCATGGACGTTTCCTCTTTGTGTTGAGGTATGAGTTAAGATTTCGCTCCTCGTGAAGTTGTTTTGTTAGCTCCAGGATTCTTTCCTGACTTGCCTTGTAATGAGTCTCAAAAGTATCTCTTTGCTCCTTCAACTGGATCCAGGACCTCTGTAACTCTTCCATGTCAGTGGGCATGTCTGGATGAAGAATGATGTAAGAAGTATCTCCTTCAGCAACAGGCTCCATGGTAACTGGCAGGATAGCAGGATATGGCATCATAAGAGTCTGAGCACGAGATCGTACCCATCTGAGATATGGTTCCATAGGAATAGTGTACTTGGGTTCCAGAGTCTTGCTGTCAACCTTGTTCACTTTACCCCATGCTCGTATGAACCTTTGACGGTAACCTTGAAGATCGTTGTCGTAGTCGAACACAATACCCTGAATAAGCATGTCATGAGGACCATCAGTCCGAGCGTAACCAAACTGACGTAGAGCTAAAGAAGGGTTGTAGGTAATGCCCCCTCTTATGCCAAAGAGTGGCACATTAGGGAACTCCCCACAACGGTCAATGATGGTAACATTCTCCATAGATCTAGAGCACCAATGAATATCTGAATGAGAAAGTTGTCGCAACCTGAAAAATACAGTGCGCGAAAAAAACAACCGGCGAAAGAAAAAGACAGAAGAGTCGCCACCGTGCGTTATTCATCCCAAAGGAGGGAAAGGAAACGCTCGAAGTAAACCTGAAAAAAGGAAAGGACAAGACGGGGTCTCGCAACCAAATCTTGGGTTCGGGAGTCGGTTATGCGAAGGGAAGGTATTAGCACCCCTACGCATCCATAGTACTCTACGGGATCCACTTTTGTAGTTTTTGTCTAAAGGGTGCGGGTTTACCTAATGTGTTTATTTACTAAAAAGGTTAAGAGAAATGACTCGCGCGGATGTCGCATCCACTGCATACGTATCTCATCTGAATATGAGAATCAGAGTCTTCGTAGCTCGGCTGACCTATGGGTTAAGGGGATGTGTGCTCGCTAAGACATCGCGTCTTATGCCTACGTATCTCATCTGGAATGAGAATCAAAGCAAGTCGTAGTTCGGCTAACTACGGGGTTATGGATTGGGTTTTGGACGAACAACGTTACTACGCAATCTACCGGATGCTCGACCTTTGGAGACTTACTCGCCTGTAGTAGAAGGAGTTAGCGTGTTGCTTTGGGTTTTAGGGTTTGGGATGCTCGAGGGCAAACAGGCAGTCCTTGACGAAGGAACCGCGCTACATGTGGGGATACGAATACAAAACACAAAACATGTATCTCAAAGTAAAATGCCACCAAGGGGCTCAAACATTGCCTCCTATCGAGGTCTTCCAGCTAAGAAAGCGATAAAGTATGAGAAAGGGAAAAAATTACCACACGGATAAAGATCCGAAGCTATAGCAGTTAAAGGGGCAAGAAACCCTGAAATGTCTCCAGCTGGACCGTCAAAGGAAATCAGTCAACACGAATAATCAAAATAAAACTCCAGGGGGTATCCCACAAATAAAGTGGGAAACCACACGAGTGTCTCTGCGAAAGCCATGTGAGCCCTCACAAAACTCGACAAAGGGTTAGAGCAGCAGGATGAAATCAAGAGAAAACAATGCCATGGAAACACAAGACAGGTTAGAATAAACAAAATAGGGTAACCCAGAGTTGCCCCTAAATCAAAATGTAACCACATGAATAATTCCATCAAAATTCACAAAAGGCTCACAAAAAAAGTATCAAATTCACCCATAATACCTCATACATTTAGAGCATTCAAATAAAAGGCATAAAGATGATGGATATAAGGCAAACCTGATTGGAGAGCTTGATTGAAATTGAGTTGCACCCGTGAGGTTTACAAGTTGAGTTCCCTTCAGGGTTTGGAGGCTGCTCTGAACTCTGTTAGTTCTTCTCTCACTATCTTTTTCCTCGGGGTTTTGTTCCAAGGAAACCTCAAAGTATTTTGCTTCTCTCCCTTTTTCTCAAGTGAATCTCCCAGTGTAACTCCAAGTGTCACTCCTCTACTGAAACTTCAGTATTTATAGACTGATTTTCGTGGGTAGTGGGCTCAAATGAGGGAGACTCAAGTCCAAAATAATTTGTTATATTTTATTTATTTATTTTATTTATTTATTTAATTAATTAATTAATTAATTAATTAAATTTTTTTTCCTTTTTTTCGATTTTTTTTCGATTTTTTTTTTCTTCGTTTTTTTTCGTTTTTTTTTTTTAAGGAAAAATGAAGGGTAAATTTTGGGGTATTACAGCTGCCCCTATTCAATCAACTGGAGACCCGGAAAGAAGATGGCAACTGCTTTCGTGCTTTCGAGGTATTAAGGGATTGAATACAATAAAAGCCCAAAAATTTGCACTGAAGTGAAGTGAAGTAACAATGTCTGTCAGAATCGGCAAAGAGGTGGTTTTGAAAGAAGAATCCGTCTGGTACGGTGAGAGTCAGCCTGAATTTCGAAAAAGAATGTTAAACTGGATACCAAAATAAATGGTAACACAGAAATAACCATGGCCTGAATGCCGCTCATCAGTCTGAATACTGGAAAGGATTTCGATCTGAACATCGGAAAATTGGCCTGAATGCCACAAGTCGCATCGACCTGAACGTCGGAAACTTCTTCGATC